>NC_057418.1:17206600-17525342 GCF_019320065.1 Cervus canadensis | reverse complement strand
CCATGTCCAGTTCTAACTGTTGCTTCCTGACCTGTATACAGGTTTCTCAAGAGGCAGGTCAGGTGGTCTGGTATTCCCATCTGTTTCAGAATTTTCCACAGTTTATTGTGATCCATGTAGTCAAAGGCTTTGGCATAGTCAATAAAGCAGAAATAGATGTTTTTCTGGAACTCTCTTGCTTTTTCGATGATCCATCGGATGTTGGCAATTTGACCTCTGGTTCCTCTGCCTTTTCTAAAACCAGCTTGAACATCTGGAAGTTCATGGTTCATGTATTGCTGAAGCCTGGCTTGGAGAATTTTAAGCAAATACTCACTGGACATGGGTTTGGGTGAACTCTGGGAGTTGATGATGGACAGGGAGGCCTGGTGTGCTGCAGTTCATGGGGTCGCAAAGAGTTGGACACAACTGAGTGACTGAACTGAACTGAAGGTGAAAGTATCCAGTTGAGAAGTGAGAGAAAAAAAAGAGAGGTACAATGAAATATTATTTTTTCCTCTGAATACTGACTTTATGATGAATTTTTTAAATTGTGTGTTTTGGTTTTTTGTGTGTGGTTTTTTGTTTTTTGGTTTTTTTTTGGTCATGCCACATGGCTTGTAGAAACTCAGTTCCCTGATCAGGAATCAAACCTGGGCCCTTGGCAGTTAAAGTGCTGAGTCTTAACCACTGGACCACCAGGGAATTCCCTTTAAAATTGTTTTATTGCACTAATTAGGTTAGATTTAGATTACACTGAGTGTACAATTCGATGAACATTTCATGTGTGTATACTTACGGAACCAATATCTTGTTAAGACAGAAAACATTCCCAGAATTCCAGAAATTTGTCATGTGCTCTTTTCTAGTCAAATCTTCATTCAGGAGTAATTACTGTACTGATTTCTAAATCTATAGCTTAGCTTTGCTTATTCATGGACTTCATAAGAATATAATCACAGTTTGTACTCTTTTGCTTCTGGCTTCTTTCACTTTTGCATTTTATTTATGTTATTTTATCTATGTTATTGTGTGTATCTGGAATTTCTCCCTCTTGTTGTTTTTTTCTTTCTATTTAATGTTCCATTATATGAATATTCCACAATTTATTTCCATTCCTATTGATGGAGAATTTTCTTACTGTTTCCAGTGAGGTTATTATGAATAAAACTGCTATAAATACTGTTGCACATGTGTTTTTATGGGTACATGCATTCATTCTCTTGAGCATATCTATAAGAGTAGCATTGCTGAGTCATAGGTTAGGTATATGTTAATTTTGGTAGATACTGCCAAACTGTATTCTAAATATAATTGACTCTCGTCAACAATGTAAGAAAATTTCAGTTACTCCACATCTTCTCTAATAGCTCTTCAAACATATACATTTATTCATATGTTCCAAAATTATCCTATCAGTTGATTTCATTCCATCAAATTTAAATTAATACCAATTCACTGAAACATCCTGATTGCAATGATTAGCTTAGGATGAGTTTGCCATAATAGTACCTACCATCCACTCTCTAATAGCTAGAGTTGCATACAACACTTCTATTAATGAATGACTTCTGGGACTTTTTTAGTCTGGCACTTTTTACACCCTATGTTACTGTTAATTCCTTGAAGTGTCCTTCAACACTTTCACTTTATGCTTTTCATAGAAGAAACTTTTCAGACTGAATCACAATTATCAAATCTAAATTACTGTTTCTCAACAAGCAGCTTTTTATTTCTTGGTCACCAAGCTGATTTTTTAAATTGATTCAATTACTTGAAAGAATATGGAAGAAACTGTGATATATCTACCAAATGAGAAAATATAGATCAGGTACAAAGAGTCCTATAACACTCAATAGGCTTTTTTTTAATGCCAAAGGGGAATTATTCCTGTAAGAAGAATTCTGCCGAGTGAAGATCTTTTCTATCATCTGGAGGAGATTATTCCATGTTTCAATCGACTTTTTTCCATTGCTCCTCTTTCCCACTTTACATGTAAAACTGCAAACTTGAATTTAATTCCAATAAATCAATTCTTAATTTCTTATTCAGATTGAATGAGCTCATGAAGAGGGGCAGCTACTTGGTTTAACTTAAAATTTTAACACATGATTTAGAAAATTCTGTTATAGGTGAGCTGTTCTTTTTTAAAAGTATATTGTATTAACATGTTTAACATGTCCAAAAATGGTCACATAAGTCATTCTTGAATCTTTATGAATAACTATAAATAATAAAAGGGAAGTCTTGTGGCAATATCAAAGGGTCACAAGAAATGGGCTTGCTTGTGTCTTTACAAGAGGTCAACTAAGTTAAAAAATATGTAACTAGATTCAGTTTGTGATCCTAGCTTTTAGGTTTGGCAATTTGACTTTGTCAGCACACAGAGAATAAATTTATCTCTTATGTCTAATTCATTCTAAGTCAAACTCACAGAAGGCTTGTCCAAAAACCAGAATTATAATTTATGAATTAAAAATGAGAAGTGTAATGGTTTTAGTGCTTAGAACACATCAGCATTTTCATTGCATTTTCCCCCAGTAGACACAAAAGATAATCATGAAGCTGTCTCATGAGCAAGGGAGTTATAGTTAAATGTTTCCATAGCATCAGACTCTGTAAACTCAATGCCTGCATTTCCACCTGGAAAATAGTGAAGGATACTTTGCCCAGGGCACCCCTTCCTCTAGTTGTGCAAATTGGCTAAGATCAAGGGTAAGCAGCAAAATTACTTATTAAAGAGCATTAATCAGTTTATAGAACCTTGAAAGGGCCAGAGACTTGGAGTCTATGAGCCCGGGGCAACACCAAATGACACATGCAAGGATCTTGACGATGTCACGGCTTCAGACCACACAGAGCACAGACACGGCTGCTGATACCAGGCCTGGGGGTCTTACCTACTGACTCCTGAGAAAACGAACCCACTGCTTCTCACACCAGAAAATGAAACCTACTTTGAGCACCTGCTTCCCCATGTTACTTTCTTCTGATGCAAGCTTTCACTAACATGCCTTTAACTGGTGAAGCCAAGGTCCCATGACTGCTGCAAAGAAGACTGAGAGAGTGAATTGTGGCTTATTCCTTGGGTAGATGAGAATCAGGATGTGGGAAGTTCCCAAAGATCAGCAGGTTTTCAGTAGAAGTTGAGTTAGCCACAAAACATGACAAGTACCTGTAGAGGACATTGGCAAAGTTTGGTTAATTCTGTAACTCTTTCCTCTGATGTCCAAAAATTTACTCTTTCCATCAGGGACGTGGTTATGAATATGGCTGTATAAAAAGATAAATTTTGATGAATTTTGGATTTAAGATTGGTGCACTTTATATATGTTACAGCTCAATTTTAGAATGACAAGTGATAAGCAAGGAAAAGATATGCTTTAATGTATAAGTACTAGATATTTCACCATGATCCTTCATTAATTTATTCCCTAAGTATTTAATATTTCTTTTTCCATATTTTTCTAATTATACAAGCAAAGTAAGCCCTGGTACACCTTTGGGTGTATGGCTTATTCCATGGGAGACATTATTAGAAGTGAAATAACTGGTGAGACATGATGAAATATTTTTAATCTCTTATCACATATTGCTGAATTATCAGAAAAGTTGCGCCACTATGCCTGCCACCATCAATATGTGGGTGTATTTTTTTCATTCCCCTCAGAAGTTTTATGAGTTACCACCTAGCCTATCTTTATAAAATTAATTAACAAAAAAGTTTTCTTGTTTTAATCTATACCTCTTTGATAACCAGTGCTATAAACATCTTTGAATTAATATGAAATCATTTTCTTTACTGTCAACACATGCTACCCAGTAAGCAGAGTACAGTCACACTTAGGTCATTCATTCTATTCTCATGAGATGGCTTATATAAATCTTAATAAGAGAAAGAAAGGGATAGTGCAATCTGTTCTTTAGGCTTCGTTGTATCATAAAAATGTGCAAGTCTGTGCAATTTTATATCGCTCTTAGAGGACTGTTGAAACCTATTTCCAGTGCCTCAAAAAACAAAACAAAACAAAATAAAAAATGGAAAGTTGTGTTTGATGACATCATTGTCTATTTTGGTCCTTTAAGAGGGAAGCAAGTCCCTCTGGAGGAGAAACTGTGACCACAGTCTCATATGGGATAGAAGAATAAAGCCTAAGATTTCCTTAGGCATTTAATAGAATTTCAGGAAAAAGTTACCATCAACAGGGCTGTGAAATTGATTCAAGTGATATTTTATTTTAACTTAATTTTGTATTGGGGAGAAAATCAAATAACTTTATTGAATAACCCTTCAAACTAATGTCTGTCTCAGAGTTCTTACCCTTTCATCTAATCTTCTGTTAAAAAAAAAAAGAAGAAGAAGAACTAATTTGGGGCTTGGAAAGAAAAAGAGACACTTTTTGCTATTTGAACAAAAATAAAAATTCCTGAAACATCTGTTCTCATCTGTAAATTTTTCCTAAAACTTTACTCTCATTTGTCAAGTTCAAAAAAAGTTATACAAATTTAAACTGTTGTAGAGTTATAACATTAATTGAGACAGATTTTTTACCTTTAGAATAGTGAATCTTTTGATCTAGCTAGAAAGCCAGTCTTCTCTCATATCTTCCTTAAGTTTTCATAATTTTCTTCATATGAGACATACACATCTCTTTTTTCATTGCTTCATAATTAGTTAATGGGATTGGGGCTGTATTGCAAATGGAATTTTCCCCCATTATTTGCTTACCAGTCATTGCTGGTATAGAGAAGTATTGACTTTTGTGCATTTCTCCTGAATCAGATGCTCTTTGAACTTCCATTAATTTAAAATCTTTCAGCTGATTCACTTGGATTTTCCAAGACAATTTTAGACGCATTGACACTTAAGGCAAGTCATTCTACTGCAATAAGGGGGCTTCGCCTCACCCAGTTCTGAGCCTTTCATCCTCATTTTATAATAGTCTCATTTCAAAGTTGGTTGGCCCCACCCACAATGAATACACATGTGCATGTACACACACGCACAAAATCTTGCCCAAACAATACCTAAGAGATTTATAACAGTACCAGGAATAGTCCCTTTCCCCATGGGGCCAGCTTCAGGTAAAACTTGTCCCAGTAGCCCTGACACTGTCACCAAGGGCCTGGGTTCTCTGTCTCCCAGCTCCACATCATGTCTGTGTTACCCCACCCTGAGACACCCATTCCATCTTCTAAGAGCTCCAGGTTTTCCACCTGTGGAAGCCAAAGCCTAAAGTAAATTAAAGCAAATTAAAATTTAAAAATGATTAAATACCAATAGTAAAAGACACAGTATCAGTTTTGGAACTTACTTTCTTCCATTATCCAAAGAAGAATGACAGAGAAGGAGTTTTTTTTTTTTTTTCTTCTAGAAACTTCTCCTTCACGTCTGCCTCAGCAAACATCTCACATCTAATTCTGTCCACGGGTGTGACATGAATGCCCCTGATTCAGTCACTCTACTGAGACACACGGATAGATTCAAGACAGTCAAGACAGCAGTGAGGTCAAAACCACACCCATGATGACTGAGAACGGGCATAGTGGCCAAAGGAAAGTGAGGAACAGGGATGGAAGCTGGGCAGCAAAGAACAGATATTCAGCACAGATAGCAGGTGCTAGCTACAAGCCTTTTCATCCCGTACCTTGTAAATCTATGCTTATCCAGTCCACATTTGTCTTAAGGCTGCGTCCCTTGCAAGAGTTAAAATCCCCAGATCAGTGTTCAACCGGCATGAATTCATCATTACTATGATTTCACCCTGAACAGAACCAAGGTACCAGGATGTGTTTATGATTTCCCAACTCCCGTCTCCCCTTATCTGAGGAAGTATAGGCAGAAAGCTTTATGACCAGAGGGTCTTTGGATTCGCTGTCCACTAAAGCCTCAGACTGAAGCACTATTCCCGGTTTGCCGCAGTTCCCAAAGAGTCCGAGAGGGAGAACACCAATAACTCAATGGAAAGCCACCACCTGCCACTGGAAAGCCAATTCACACTCTCCCTGCTGTTCCCCGTGGGAATACTGCTTGTTGTAAAGGATAAATTTGCTTTTAAGTAAGGGTGTGGTCTTGCTCACGCTCACGTTTGATTTCTGCCTTTACCCTGGAGGACACCACCAGGTTCTTCCAGATGCAGCTACTTCCTCTGTGACCCAGGCTCCTACTCCTCTGGACTCTGCACCTTGCTCTCAGATCCGATCATTTCCCACCAGGTCGAGTAGCTGATTCTGAACAGGCCTTATTTATCTCAGTATCCTTGCCTGGTTTGTCTGTCTCCTCTACATTACTGTTGACAATGCTATAAACATTCTATGTTCTCAAAAAATATCTTTAATGACTTGAGAACTTTATTCCCTTGGAAGAACTACATACTCCCTGAAGTGGAACAAAGCGAGCTGAGACTGTACACATTACCATGGAAGACAACCCATATTAGTCATTTCTCAGTAAACTCCCTCTTAGATTTTAATATGCACACTTCATAAAACACATGTATCTTTTTTTAACTTTTATCACTTTTTTAATTTATTGGGATATAGTTGCCTTATAATGCTGTGTTAGTTTCTGCTATACAATGAAGTGAATCAGCTTATATATATATATATATCCCCTCCCTCTTTGACCTCCCTCCCACCCTCCCACCATCCTACCCATCTAGGTCATCACAAAGCACCAAGCTGTTTTCCCTCTGCTACACCACAGCCTCCTGCTAGCTAGCTATTTCACATATGGTAGTGTATATATGCCTACAAAGCCATAGCAAACAAGATAGTACTAGCACAAAAACAGAAATACAGAACAATGGAACAGGATAAAAAGCCCAGAGATAAAAATCATGTACCTGTGGCCACCTGCTGCTGCTGCTGCTGCTAAGTCACTGCAGTCGTGTCCGACTCTGTGCGACCCCATAGACGGCAGCCCACCAGGCTCCCCCATCCCTGGGATTCTCCAGGCAAGGACAGTGGAGTGGGTTGCCATTTCCTTCTCCAATATATGAAAGGGAAAAGTGGAAGTGAAGTCGCTCAGTCGTGGCCACCTAATCTATGATAAAGGAGTCAAGAATATACAATGGAGAAAAGGCAGTCTCTTCAACAAGTGCTGCTGGGAAAACTGGACAGCTACATGCAAAACAATAAAATTAGAACAATCCCTCACACCATACACAAAAGTAAACTCAAAATGAATTAAAGATCTAAGTGTAAGACAGGACACTATAAAACTCTTATAGGAAAATGTAGGAAGAACACTCTTTGACATAAATCCCAGGAAGATCTCTTTTGACCCACCTCCTAGAGTAATGAAAATAAAACAAAAATAAACAAATGGAACCCAATTAAACTTAAAATCATATGTATCTTTAAACACAATGTTTTCCTGTCAATAATGATAAAGGGAAAAATTCATGTCACCACAAAGGATTAATCTCAAAAATATACAAGCAACTCCTGCAGCTCAATTCCAGAAAAATAAATGACCCAATCAAAAAATGGGCCAAAGAACTAAACAGACATTTCTCCAAAGAAGACATACAGATGGCTAACAAACACATGAAAAGATGCTCAACATCACTCATTATCAGAGAAATGCAAATCAAAACCACAATGAGGTACCATTACACGCCAGTCAGGATGGCTGCTATCCAAAAGTCTACAAGCAATAAATGCTGGAGAGGGTGTGGAGAAAAGGGAACCCTCTTACACTGTTGGTGGGAATGCAAACTAGTACAGCCGCTATGGAAAACAGTGTGGAGATTTCTTAAAAAACTGGAAATAGAACTGCCATATGACCCAGCAATCCCACTTCTGGGCATACACACTGAGGAAACCAGATCTGAAAGAGACACATGCACCCCAATGTTCATCGCAGCACTGTTTATAATAGCCAGGACATAGAAGCAACCTAGATGCCCATCAGCAGATGAATGGATAAGGAAGCTGTGGTACATATACACCATGGAATATTACTCAGCCATTAAAAAGAATTCATTTGAATCAGTTCTAATGAGATGGATGAAACTGGAGCCCATTATACAGAGTGAAGTAAGCCAGAAAGATAAAGAACATTACAGCATACTAACACATATATATGGAATTTAGAAAGATGGTAACGATAACCCTATATGCAAAACAGAAAAAGAGACACAGATGTACAGAACAGAATTTTGGACTCTGTGGGAGAAGGCGAGGGTGGGATGTTTCTAGAGAACAGCATCGAAACATGTATATTATCTAGGGTGAAACAGATCACCAGCCCAGGCTGGGATGCATGAGACAAGTGCTCGGGCCTGGTGCACTGGGAAGACCCAGAGGGATCGGGTGGAGAGGGAGGTGGGAGGGGGGATCGGGATGGGGAATACATGTAAATCCATGGCTGATTCATGTCAATGTATGACAAAAACCACTACAATATTGTAAAGTAATTAGCCTCCAACTAATAAAAATAAATGAAAAAAAAAAAATTCATGTCACCAAACCTCAGTGCAACATTATTAAGAACCTGACGTGCAGATAAAAATCTCAGTAAAAGTGAAGGTGAAAGAGTTAGTGGCTCAGTCATGCCTGACTCTTTGTGACCCCGTGGACTGTAGTCCACCAGGCTCCTCTGTCCCTGGAATTCTCCAGCCAAAAATACTGGAGTGGATAGCCATTCCCTTCTTCAGAGGATGGAATCTGGGTTGCAGGCAGGCAGATTCTTTACCATCTGAGCTACCAGGGAAGCCCTAAAATCTTAAGTTACATTCAAAATACAGCATCACACAAAATACAAAAGGTGTGGGCCTATCCCAGCTGTTGCTGGTGTAAGAAAGTGGATCCTAAGAGTGGACTGTAGCACAAGGGATCCTGCAGATGCAATGACAGAGATTATCCTGGAACACATTGGTGATATGACAAGACTGTGGTAAAAAACTTTAAAAAAAAAAATACAAAGTTGGTTGTTTTTAGTGTTTCTGCGTCCAACAGCCTCAACCAGCTCCCTGAAGATTGACCAGTCTTCTGTTCAGGAGCCTTTAGAGAAGCCTCAGAACTTCAAAACTGTTCCTCTGATTCTGATAGTTGCCTGAAATTGCCCTTTTTTCACCCAGTCATGCCAACTTCTTACATCACCTCTTTCCATAATCCTTGACAAACAATGGCTTCAACCCTTCTCCCCAATTCCATTCTCAATATTTTTCAACCTACAAATGACAAATAATTCATCACAAGAAATGAACTTTTTATTGTAAATTTTTATTAGCTTTTTCCCCTAACAGCTATATTTATTGCTATGTATCCATTTCTATGCCCTATCATAAACACAATATTTATGACATGGAATAAAAAGTGTACATGTTACTGCATAAAATGCATTATTAATAGTCTTACTAAGAGTTTGCTGATCAGGAAGGAATGGTTAATCTTTTTACTTCCCAACTTGTCAGCTACTTCTGCCTAGATCTTTTACTGGGTTGCAGTTATATTTGAGGAAATTGGTTGGTTGTTGTGTGTTGACATGTAATAGATGATAATTTTTCTCCTTTTAAATGGTGAGTCATATGATTTGGTTAGCATTTTTATGCAACATATCTTATTTTCAGGAACAGATTCTTATCATTTCATTATTTTATTCTGAACACTATTATATTATAATATTATTCTGGACATATTTTTTCAGCATTTTTGAAGTTTCTACTGTACTCAAAGCACTAGGCTAAGTAATACAGAGAAATCAAGGTGATTATTATGTGATTCTTTCACCCTCAAATAGCCCCAGAATAGTAGGGGAGATAGATATCTATTCATCAAATGACAATACATGTCTAATTGTAGGAAGCAACAAAACTGAGGCAGAAACAAAGCTCTGTGTAAGCAGGGAGATGCATTTATTCCAATCAGAACAAAGGATAGAGATTTGACAATAAAGCTTAAAACTATCAAGTTTAAAAAAACAAAGAAAGAGCTTACAAGCATTAACAAATGTGTTTGTGCATATTCATCACAGCTCTAGGACACTAAAGAGAATGGCAAATATGTCCAAATTCTCACTTATCCCCTCAGTAGTAGGGATGAGGTACAATTTTGCAATGTTGGTGAAAAGGGAAGTCTATTAAGAAAACAAATAGGGTAAGCAAGAATATAAATGAAATATCTACTTCCTAAGCAAATAAGTGCTTGGATTATTTTAAAATTATACATTAGTCATATGACCTTGAGCACTTAACTCTGTTGGCTTCATTTTTTGCATCTGTAAAACTGGGACATGAATTAAATGATTTCTGGA
Source organism: Cervus canadensis (assembly GCF_019320065.1). Classification (NCBI taxonomy): domain Eukaryota; kingdom Metazoa; phylum Chordata; class Mammalia; order Artiodactyla; family Cervidae; genus Cervus; species Cervus canadensis. The sequence goes on along the minus strand of NC_057418.1, from coordinate 17,515,102 downwards.
TGTCTCATAAGGTAAAAATGCTATAATTATATCATTCGCACACAATTCAAATTTTTATTAAGTGCCTGCCATGTATATAGTACCATACGCACTGGAAAATATTGAATAAACATAATGCACAATACATAATGCATAATGACTTCAGAAACTTATAATCTTTTTGGAGAGCTCCATCAGTGTCAGGATCCATGTGCCCAAGTGCCAAAAGACAGTGTCTAAATAATACACAATTTGGGAATTGAGAGAACAAGAGGATGTTGGAACCACAGGAAGCATCCTGGGGAGGAAAAAAGGGACTTAAAATATTTCACAAAAGAAGTTAGTATTTGAGGATAAAATCAAGAGGAAGAAGACACCCAAATCCCCTAACTAAGGTACCCCCAAAGGGAGTGTACAGGAATCCTTAGAGCTCCAGATTGGTTTCTGGAAAATACTACCTTAAAAATTACTCACTAAAAGTAAATATCTAGGCTATGCTTCAGTGCAATTAGCAAAAACTGGTTTTCAAGTCCTTTATAATATGTTAACTTACATTTTGTTTTCTGTGAGTGCTGTTCTTAGTTTTATGGGATCATCAATTCAACCTTTGAAAGTAAATCTACAGTCTGAGGAATAACAATAATGATGAAAACCTTATGATACCTTATACCTTATTTCTAGTGTGTATTATTAATGATGGTAGGATCCGTTCGATGATTCATACACCTTCCTCCTTGAATGTTCAAGGCTGCTATTAGCTCATTGTTATAGGCATTGTCACTGGGCATACTATTCTATGAAGTGTAATGGTCTTCTGATTATTACATTGTAGCATGTGAATAAAGTACTCCATCATTTCATACATAGTCTTGAATGAGAATATATTATTATTTAAGATTTCTTAGGAAATGAGGATGAAATTTTAATATCAGAGATGCTTCAGTTAAACACAGTGACTTGTTCCCAACACAGTAATCATAGATATTCATTGTACATAACAAGTTGGGAAAACTGAAAAAAACTGAAGTGACTTAGCACGCATGCACTCAGTAATGTATTTTTTTAACTCACTGACTTCATTATCTTCCTCTATCAACCTTCCTAATGAACTGTGTCCACTTAAGACTATTTATTTCCTGTCAGTCTGTCTTTTCTTCTAACTCCATAAATCAGCATCATTACAAATACCTCTGGAGACTGTAAAAGCAGGTGGATTTTTTATCAGTTTATAAGGAGTCTGAGAGCACTCAGCTGCTCATGTAAACATATTACCAAGTACTGTATAGATTCAGTGAAGTTGAACAAATTCTACCTTGAGGGAATATGAACCATGAGGAAGGTCTGGCTAATGGCTGGATCACACTAAATATCATGACAGTTTCCCTTTGAGTTCCAAATTTAAATCAAGACTTGTTCCTGATTTTTAACCTCCAAACCATGAATCCACCTTTGAGAGGCTAAATGGGAATGGAAAACCAAGATTTCAGAGGGAGCAACAGCTATAGCCAAAGACATTTAAAACCTCAATACATCAAGTCCTTCAATATCATCCTTTGCCATCACGTCTAAGGAGGCTGTGTCTCATAATTTCTAATTTGACAAGAAGCGCCAAAATCCCTTTTCCTGGATCAAGAGACAAGCTTAAGGATAAGAAAGAAATTTGGAAACTAGGTGCCATTTATCTGGACTCTAGAAGCATTGTCAATTAACATAGAGCTTCAATGAGATGTGAAGTGCAGGAACGCCTGAAAAACAAAGAAACTGTGTGCTTTTGTACATTGAAAAGGCAAGGTTTTTCATTTCATAAAAGGCATGACTAAAATTCGTTACAAGGAGGAATTACACATTTCTTATGAAAACTAGACTTGGCCGAATTTTGAGAAAAAGAATTAATTCTCATGGTCACCACATTGTTTATGCCAAAAACTTAAGCAGAAAATCAAATCACAGCTCTGTTACTGGGCAAAGATAGAACAAGAGCTGAAGCAACTGTCATTCCCTCAACCCCATCTTGCCCAGGACCAGTGGGCCCCCTTCAGCCACAAGGAGACTTTTAGAGCTGAGGAAGCTCCACTGACATCCAGCCAAGATACCTGGGGATGAGACTGGAAAGACACATGGTCCTGGGGAAGGTCTCTGAACAGTTGGGTGTGGAGACACAAAGGGTTAAAGACAGCTGCATGGGAGGAGTTAAAACATTGCCAAGGAGAAGGCTCAGCCACGTGGAAGTAATTTCGAAGGAAGATTTACCAAAGGAGCCCTTGTAGTATATGTTGTGCTGTGCTTAGCTGCTCAGTCGTGTCCGACTCTTTGTGAGCCCCGCGGACTGTAGTCCACCAGGCTCCTCTGTCCATGGGATTCTCCAGGCAAGAATACTGGAGTGGGTTGCCATGCCCTCCTCCAGGGGATCTTCCCAACCCAGGGATCGAACCCAGGTCTCCTGCATTACAGGCAGACTCTTTACTGTCTGAGCCACCAGGGAAGCCACATCCCCGTGTTGTATCAGGGCTTAATTCCATGTGATTTTATTTTGAGGAAAACAGGCAAGGAGGTAGCACCAGGAGGGCACTGGTCAAGTCCAGGAAGTGTGCAAACCTGCATTCACACCCAGCCTGCGGGACTTACCTATGAGGTCCCAGAGGCTTCACCATTCCCCTGCAGAGAGGATCACTAGGAACCATGTTTTAAATCTCATAAGTCTTCTGCAAGAACATAGATTCAGTCTGTCTGACAGTGCTTAAGCAAATTTTAAATCATGTCTTGCGATGTTTTAGAATAAATTCACACATGGTAGGGGTTTGAACTGGATCATTTCTTTGTTTGCATAACTATTCTATAACTTCATTGGCAATTGTTCTAAAACTTCACTGGGTAAAAGCAGGGTCCTCTTGATTTTATTTTGTAGGACACAAAGAAGAAGAAGTGGGAGGAGGAGGAGGAATCAAATAAAGAGAAGAAGGGAGAGGAAAACACAGCACAACCACATCAGAGTACTTTATTTAGCCTTAAAAATCCCAGTGCTCCAAAGTCTATAAAAATTAGGTTGCTTTCTTTCTCTAGGCAAGATGGTACTCTGCCGCTTATCTCACTGGGCTTGAAAACTCAGAGCACGATGAGACAGCCCAAAGGGTTCCACTGAGGCTTTATTTCCTCACAAATGTAGAAACAATATCCAGAAATAACTTTCACTGCCTCCTTCTGCCTGAAGATTGGATTTTCTAATTATCCAAACCATCTTGAACACATTTAGAGAGATTTTCCAATGAACTTCTTGACATCAGGGACAGTGACACTGCAGCAGTTTCTTTCCAGAAACCTTTCCTAAATATAGCAAGTCCTTTCTGACCTGGTTTTGATGGCTGGAAGATCACCATAGTGGTTCTTTCTTCTCCTCTATGCCACCCTTGACTAAGGTCCTGGCAAGTCATTTTAAAAAGAGCTGCCATATCTGGGTGCTGATAGGCTTCCACAAAATGGGAAATGAGAAGGTCTGGAACTGTCTATCATGCAAAAGTGAAAAGAAGTGAAAGTGAAATCACTCAGTCATGTCCGACTCTTTGCGACCCAGTGGACTGTAGCCTACCAGGCTCCTCTATCCGTGGGATTCTCCAGGCAAGAATACTGGAGTGGGTTGTGATTTCCTTCTCCAGGGAATCTTCCTGAACCAGGGATCGAACCCAGGTCTCCTGCATTGCAGGCAGACACTTTAACCTCTGAGCCACCACTTCACAGTGTCCATCATGCAAAGATGAGCTCAATAAAGGACAGACGTTATGTGGACCTAACAGAAGCAGAAGATAGTAAGAAAAGGTGGCAAGGATACACAGAAGAATTATACAAAAAAGATCTTAATGACCCAGATAACCACAATGGTGTGCTCACTCACCTAGAGCCAGACATCCTGGAATGTGAAGTCAAGTGGGCCTTAGGAAGCATCACTATGAACAAAGCTAGTGGAGGTGATGGAATTCCAGTTGAACTATTTCAAGTCCTAAAAGTTGATGCTGTGAAAGTGCTGCACTCAATATGCCAGCAAATTTGGAAAACTCAGCAGTGGCCACAGGGCTGGAAAAGAACAGTTTTCATTCCAATCCCAAAGAAAGGCAATGCCAAAGAATATTCAAACTATCGCACAACTGCACTCATCTAACACACTAGCAAAGTAATGCTCAAAATTCTCCAAGTACATGAACCAAGAACTTCCAGGTGTTCAAGCTGGATTTAGAAAATGCAGAGGAACCAGAGATAAAATTGCCAACATCTGCTGGATCACCAAAAGAGCGAGAGAGTTCGAGAAAAACATCTACTTCTGCTTTATTGACTATGCCAAAGCCTTTGACTGTGTGGATCACAACAAACTGGAAAATTCTTAAAGAGATGGGAATACCAGACCACCTGACCTGCCTCCTGAGAAATCTCTATGCAGGTCAGGAAGCAACAGTTAGAACCGGACATGAAACAATGGACTGGTTCCAAACTGGGAGAGGAGTACGTCATCTAACTTATATGCAGAGTAAATCACGCAAAAAATGCCAGGCTGGATGAAGCTGAAACTGGAATCAAGATTGCTGGGAGAAATACCAACAACCTCAGATATGCAGATGACACCACCCTTATGGCAGAAAGTGATGAGGAACTGAAAAGCCTCTTGAAGAAAATGAAAGAGGAGGGTGAAAAAGATGGCTTAAAACTCAACATCCAAAAAACTAAGATCATGGCATCCAGTCCCATCACTTCATGGCAAATAGATGGGGAAACAATGGAGACAGTAGAGACTTTATTCTCTTGGGCTCCAAAATCACTGCAGATGGTGACTGCAGCCATGAAATTAAAAGATGTTTGCTCCTTGGAAGAAAAGCTATGACCAACATAGACAGCATATTAAAAAGCAGAGACATTACTTTGCCAACAAAGATCCATCTAGTCAAAGGCATGGTTTTTCCAGTAGTTATGTGTGGATGTGAGAGTTGAACCATAAAGAAAGCTGAACATCAAAGAATTGATGCTTTTGAACTGTGGTGTTGGAGAAGACTCTTGAGAATCCCTTGGACTGCAAGGAGTTCAAACCTGCCAATCCTACAGGAAATCAGTCCTGAATATTCATTGGAAGGACAGATGCTGAAGCTGAAATTCTAATACTTTGGCCACCTAATGCAAAGAACTGACTCATTGGAAAAGACCCTGATGCTGGAAAAGATTGAAGTCAGGAGGAGAAGGGGACGACAGAGGACAAGACAGTTGGATGGCATCACCAACTCAATGGACATGAGTTTGAGTAAGCTCTGGGAGTTGGTGATGGACAGGGAAGCCTGGTTTGCTTCAGTTTATGGGGTCGCAAGGAGTCAGACACACTGAGCAACTGAATTGAACTGAACTGGAACTGTCTACACCATGGCAGCCCAATACCATACATTTAGAAGTAACATACTTCCTAAAGTAAGTGGCTCTGCTACTCAGTTTCCTGTGGTCATTACTGTCTAACACTCTTACATCAATGAATTCAATGCAGGTTTTCATACTAAAGTCTCCAATCGGTTTTCCTATACTAACTCCATTTAGGGTCATGATGCTTGACTTTGTTATGAATATGTTTAAATGATCCATCTCTCTGTATAGAAAAAAATTGAACAGATACACAAATATACAATATTTTGGAGTGTTTCTGGGCCCCCTGAAGCCCATGAACTGATTCCCTAGGTGTCCATGGACATTTAGTTACTAAATCCTATGCAACCACATTGCTTCTAGAAATACTTATAACATTTAAGTTGTCTACAGTTGTAAAAATTAGCAGCTCTAAGTCATTTAAAAAGGCTCAGTCGCTTTGGTTCAAATGTGTCTTTAAGATGAGGAGATGACATTCTCTTAAAGAATGGAAGAAAATTGCCCTAAATGCCAATAACTAGACTTTAAGCATTACACATAGCACCACAGAAAACTGAATGATAGACTGTAAGAGGACAGGACACATGTCAAAGATACTTAAGAATACATTTAGATAAAGTCTCTTGCCTACATTTGGACTGAGAGTTTCTATACACTTGCCATCATTGGAATACTCAAGAATTACAAATATTTGTCATATTTTATAAACTACCAATCTGTCTTATTATACAGTCAATGTAGATAAGATCTTAATGGAATTTTATTACTTTAATACTAAATCTCACTTTATAATAAGAACATGCAGATCAACCCCAATGGCAGAGTTTTAACTATAATCTTGTATTACGTTGACATGAAGCAACGAAGCCAATAGCATATCTTAAGACAGCAAAGAGCAAAAACATACATAATCAGTAGGAAAAGAAAGGACAGTGAACCCAGAAAGAGAAAAACATCGGAGGCAGAGAAATATGAAACTTTAATCCTTTAGACATAAACTCTAATCCTAGAAAAATACAGAAAGCAAGACATGAAGGAAGATTTTAACACATAGATTTACATAATATAAAAGAAACATTTTAAAGACAGCATGTACTTATTCCAAAACCAGGAAGGTATAATATATATATACAAGGACAGCACCAGCTTAATCCCCTAAAACAAACCTCGAAATCATCATAAAGCACTTAGAATTTTCTCAGAGAATCAATTTAACTTGCAATTTAAGGTAAAGTTTAGAACTGAGAAAAAGCTGACAACCAAAATTCTCTCCGCTTGTTGGTATCAGATTTCATATCTTTCTAATGAAGAAGACCATCTGGCTTTCTTTCTTTATGTATGCTGTCTCTTCAGAAGTGGCACTATTTGCTTCTGCTTAATTTTGTAATATTCTCTCTTCTTCCTTTACAGCTTTCTTCTCAAGCATGCCTTAGAGAACAACAGTCTCTAGAATACTGCTGAATTGCATGACTTCAGAGATTCTTGGGGAAGCATTTCATTCTTTATGCTATGAGAAAAATCTTTGAGGAAAGTTATTAGTATAGTACATTAAAAACAATAAATATTTATTAGCCCAAGAGAGTAGGAAGTTGGTCTAGATTTTTTTTCCCTTCCGATTTTATTGAGCTATAGTTGACATACAGAATTGTGTGAGTTTAAGATACAGCATAATGATGTGACTTACATACATTATGAAGTGAATATCCATCATCTCATGTAGATACAACATTAAAGAAATCAAAAAAAATGCTTTCCACTTGATGAGAAGTCTTAGGATTTTCTCTTTCATGTATAATGTTGGGCTGTGACTATAGATATTTTTTGCTAATTTTAATATTATTTTAAATTTAATTTTAATATTATTTTAATGCTAATTTTGTTTTTAAAATTACGTAAAGTATTTACAAGTTTCAAAGTCAAGTCTCTGAAGATTGGTTTGGTTTTTTCTTTTTAAACTTTTTTTAGGTCCATTTTATTTATTTTTCATAAGTTTATTTATTTTTAATTGGAGGATAACTGCATTGGTCTCTTTCAGATATAGAGAGTGAAGTAAGTCAGAACGAGAAAAACAAATATCATATATTAACGTATATATATATGGAATCTAGAAAGATGGGGCTGATGAACCTATCTGCAGGACAGCAATGGAGACACAGACATAGAGAACAGACTTGAGAACATAGTGGGGATGGGAGAGGGTGGGATGAGTAGAGAGAGTAGCATGGGAAATATACATTACCATACGTAGAGAGGCAGTGGAAATTTGCCATATGATGCAGGGAACTCAGATCAGATGCTCTTTGATAACCTAGAGGGGTGAGATGGAGCTGGGGGAGGGAAGTTCAAGGGCAGGGGGTGACAAATGTAGACCTGTGGCTGATTCTTATTGATGTATGGTTTAGAATTTTATATGAGAATATTTCATATAAGGATCTATGACTTTCTCACATGTAGGTTAGAAAATATTGTTCCTGGGCTCAGAGGGCTTGCAATCTAGTCTTCAGACAGATCAAAAAGATACGAAATTTCAGGCAGTAGATGATCAATGTCAAATAAGGGGTACATACTAGTGTTCGGAGAAAGCAGGGGCTCAGGCAGGTTGGGGTAATCATGAAAAGTTTCAAGGACCAGGTAGGAACTGATTGCTCTCCACATGGATATCTGAGTATAAGATAAAGTGGATGAGTGCTCGCTTCGGCAGCACATATACTAAAATTGGAACGATACAGAGAAGATTAGCATGGCCCCTGCGCAAGGATGACACGCAAATTCGTGAGGCGTTCCATATTTAAAAAAAAAAAAAAAAGATACAGCGGATGAAATATTATGATAATGATTACGGAGACCTTGAACCTCACGTCTTACTCATTTTCCTGGACAAACCAGCTTACAGTCTTTGTGGCAAGTTCTACATGTCTACCCAGAGAACCAAGTTCTAATAAAAGCCCAGGGATTGAAAAATCAAAGTTATATTAAAATCAGTCTTACACTTGCTCACTCACTTTATATAATAAATACAAGAAAGAAGAAAAAAAGACTGTGGGAAAAACATAAAGTAGTAAATGGTGTATATTTAATTAGCCATTTTTCTCTTCTCAGGTGAAGTTCAGTGGCTCCCAGAAGAGATTATCATGTTTTCGTTTTTTGGTTTTATTTTTTTAAAGCTTAGTAAATTTGGTGATTCGTTACCATGCTATCTAACTGTTGGAGTACTAGTGTTTTGAAACTCAATGAAAAATGGTTTCACCACTTATTTTATGGTACCAGATGCTAGCATTTAATGCCAATCTTTCTCACACAGTGTTGGATCATCTAATGGATGTGTAATAACTAGGAATGACCCTGGATAGAGGAATTTAGGAAAAACAAAAAATACTTATGAATACTTGAAGAAGATGATAGAAGAAACATACACATCCTCTGGGCCCTGCTACTCTCTTTTGAAATTTAAATTCTGTTTGATGATTTTTGCTTTTGGGCCAGATTGAATGGAGCTGGTCTAATGAGCAGAAAAAAATGGATTCACTCATCTCAATAAAATCATAAAGTCAGAAAGATACACAGACTCCTCGCATACCCTAGATAATTTCTAATAGGAAAGTATTTAAAAAATAAATTTGGTTAAAAGACTGTATAGTTATACAATTAAAACATTTTTCCTAAAAATGTCTTTTACTATTATCAAGTAAAATTTACTAGGTTTCCAGGGCACAGATGGATAAACTAGGGGGTAATAGCATAAAGTAAGATTCTAACTCACATTTCAAACTCCACATCTCCTTTCCCCCTTCTCATTTCCTACCATCTGGCCCATAGGGAGTAGCCCTGGCAGTGAGAACCTTAACTGATACCATAAAGCACAGACTACCTGCTGTTGAAGCATTGAGGCTCCAGGGTCCTGAAATCGACAGGCACAGAATTTATCATCTCTATTCCTAAGATCTGAGGCAAACAGTAGCTCTTCTCACCCAGCTACATCAACCTGGGAAAAGCAAATCAAACCACCTCAGCATCTGACATCCAAAGACAGTGGGATTCATTCACAGGAGACTATTTTCAGTAGGCTAGGATTTAGGGCATCCCCCAGAGCAGGGATGGGGAGGTGGGCATTTCCAACAAGTTCCCAGATGCTGCTGCTGCTGTTTCTCAGGAGACCTCACTTTGAAAACCACTGGTGCATCAATAAACTCCCTTCTTTCATTATCTCTACCCACATGGCCATTTCCAGGCATGCTGAAATCATATAGAATGCCAGACTTCCTTTCTGTGGGGGCAGACTCTTACACAGTGGCACAGCATTCTCCATATCTATTTTGAAAATAGTACAGTATCATTCCACAAATGTCATTATGGCATGCATCTGTGTCTGCATGAGAGTAGATGAGAACAGAAATTGGCTGATTTCAGCAATCTGTATTGTTGTGAAGTGCCTCTTCCATGGCGGATACACTCTCGTGGGTATTAATATGCAATAGAAAGATCTTTACACTTTTTATTCATACCATCTGCCCATCAGTGTGCCTCTCCCCAACATCTCCATGTCCCCAATCTTCTCATTGCCAATCTTCTCATCTTTCTTCTTCTAGACTAGCCGACCAAACCATTCACTATTGCCCAAGTGTTGTTTTTTTTTTTTTTTTTTTTAATGTGGACCATTTTTTTTAAGTCTTTCTTGAATTTGTTACAATATTGCTTCTGTTTTATATTTTGTCTTTCTGATCATGAGGCATGTGGGATTTTAGCTCCCTGAACAGAGATCGAAACTGCATCCCTTGCATTGGAAGGCGAAGTCTCTTGCCAGGGAAGTCTATGTGTTTTATGTTTCATCCTTGAGGGACAAAGTAAAAGACCAGATGCACTGCCTGGACACTACCCATTGGGAGGGCTTTTATTATCATCTTTTTTCAAGAATATGCCTGAATGGTATTATAGTGCAACCCCTGATCATTTTCAGCTGCTCCTCTTATTAACAGTGCTTAGTCTTTTTCCTCTTCCATTAGTTGGTATGAAGGATGACTCATGTTACCAAAGATGTAGACTGAAAGAGAGCCACTAAGACAATAGTGGTGAAGAAAATGGATATCTGCTCTACATGCTAGCTCTGATTGTTTGTGCCCTTAGCTCTGTTTATGATCCCAGATGAACATCTTCCACCCTGTGAATGATTAGTTGATATACCTGATCTTACCATGTAGTAACTCTGATAAAATCCATCTCATAATGGACAGTTCTGCCCAAATGAGCACGTGGTGTCCTATGGTCAGGTGTCTGTCTCTTCTAGGGCCAGTAATATGACAGGAGTTATTATTTAGAAGATGTACGATTCTCTGCACATAATGGCATAGCCTTTCTCCAAAACCTTGTGAACATGTGCTGTCGCTTTTCCCAGAAGAACTTGGCATAAATTCCACATGCTGCATTTTTCCACCACAAATATCTACTACACCACTGTATGGCCTGACAGATCACACAGCTCAATGGCAAGGCATTCACACTGCAGACTGGACTTGGTACAAGGCTTTTGCTTGCTGTGGGCCTAACTCAAAACTGGCAACTTTTTGTGTCACTCAATATAGGTCAGAGTGTTATTCTCAAGTGTGGGATATGCTGCACCTAATACTTAAAAAGTCTACCAAGCACTGGATATTCTTCTTTATGGGAGAAGTTGCAAAATTAATAACCTATCCTTTACTTTGAGGTGATGTACTAATGTGGAGGATGTGAAGAGTCCCTGAATGTTTAGTCCCATTTCTCTAGAACACATGCGTCCTCACAAAGTTCTCCAACATACTACCCATTTCTTGCTTATCCTTGCTGTTTTACATGATATTATCAATATAGCAAACCAGTGTCATGTTCTGTAGGATGTTCATCTGATCCATATTATGACAGCTAAAGAGAGAGTTGACATAATACCGGAAAACATGGTAAATACTACCATACAAAGTGAATAAAACTTTCTGTTGGATAGAAAAGAATGCTAAGGAAAAATTCCTAAGGAAGACTGATGGCTAATGGACATCTTCTGTCAGCCCTTCTATCAGCTGGGAATAATAGTTCTGGAGACAGATTCTGAGCAGGGCCATAAAACATGTGCACTACACAAAAATTAATATTCTAAGAATTATGAGTATTATTAAAACCAATTTTAATAAAATAATGTGACTATAGGACACTTTACTATTCATGAAGTATCTTGAAAAATTACATTTTTCTTTACAACTATGTGAGAATATTGGGTTGGGTACTATTATCTTTAATTTATAGATTTTTAAAACCCTGAGGCTCAGAGAACTTAAACTAATTCCGTATGTTAGAAAAACTATCACTTGATGTTTGATGTTTTCACAAATATCAAACATTTGATATTCATATAATTATCAAATGATAAAACGCCCCCATAACCTGACTTCAAGTTAAGAGCGTTTCCCACTTGCCTACTGAGGATTTTTGTATGATAAATAAGACGAAAGATGCAATAATAAGAGTATAACATCACGCTTTCCCTCTAGAATATGAGTGAATTCTTTTTAAACTTCTCATTAGAGCTCTGTTCTTTTACACTAAGAAATAATTATAAGGACTGACACTCAAGAAGCAGGTCAATCAGTGAATTAAGAATAGGATTATTTTTAAAGTAAGAGTACTTGACAGTTCTTGCGAGCTGGAGGGAGGCAGCTCTTCAAACTCTGAAATAAAATAAATATCTTCTCAGAGAGTTAAAAAAAAAATCAATGCTTAAAGGATTAGAAAAGAATTAAGCAAACTCATCTTTGAAAGAAAGACTAGTACCTATACCCACGAATTTCAGCTCCAATAAGAATGAAAATCTAAAGAACAATAGTAAGCCATATGAAAGGACTTGGTTAACCATGGAAGGAGAGAACGGGTAGCTCCAGTGGCAATATTGACATTACCAAGTCAGCCCTGTTCCTATTAGAGTGTGTCCAGCCAAGAACTGACCACCAAGGCCCAGTGGGAAGCAGATTCAAAAGAGGAAAATGGATGTGAGCTTCCCTGGTAGCTCAGTGGTAAAGAATCTGTCTGCCAATGCAGGAGACAAGGGTTCGATCCCTGATCCAGGAAGATCCCACATGTCTCAGAGCAACTAAGCTCATGCACCACAACTAATGAAGCTGCTCTATTGAGCTACAACTATTGAGACCACACGCCACAGTTATTGAAGCCTGTGTGCCTTAGAGCCTGTGCCCTGCAACAAGAGAAGCCACTACAGTGAGAAGCCTGTGCACCATAACTAGAGAGTAGCCCTCACTCACCACTACTAGGGAAAAGTCTGCGTGCAGTGGCAAAGACCGAGCACAACCAAAAGTAAATAAATTAATTAAATTATAAAAAACAACAACAAAAAGAAGAAGCTGGATGTATTAGGCCATCTTTGGTTGAAATCACCAAACATCTTTGTGAAAATAACCCCTATGCTGATGTTGGCAATGATTTCTATCAATTAGTTCATTAATTTCATTGAATTCATTAATTAGCAACAGTAGTTTTCTGGCGGCATCTTTAGGATTTTCTATGTATAATATCATGCCCTCTGCAAACAATGACAGTTTTACTTCTTCTTTTCTAATTTGTATTCCTTTTATTTCTCTTCTTCTCTGATGAGGCATGGATGGACCTAGAGTCTATTGCACAGTGAGGTAAGATAGAAAGAGAAAAACAAATATCATATATTAATGCATATACATGGACTCTAGAAAAATAGTACAGATAAACCTATGTGCAGGGCAGAAACAGAGACACAGATGTAGAGAATGGACATATGGACACAGAGCAGGAAGGGGAGGATGGAACGAACTGAAAGAGCAGCACTGACATGTATATACTCCCAGGCTTCAGCTGGTAAAGACTCCTCCTGCAATGCAGGGGACCTGGGTTCGATCCCTGGGTTGGGAAGATCCCCTGGAGGAGGGCATGGCAACCCACTCCAGTATTCTTGCCTGGAGAATCCCCATGGACAGAGGAGCCTGGTGGGCTACAGTCCATGGGGTCGCAAAGAGTCGGACATGACTGAGCGATTAAGCACACGTATACACTACCGTGTGTAAAACAGCTGGTGTAAGCTCCCGTATAGCGCAGGGAGCTCAGCTCGGCGCCCTGTGATGACCTAGAGGGGTAGGGTGGGGGTAGGAGGGAGGCTCAAGGGTGAGAGTATATACGTACACATGTATGTGACTCACACGGCTATACAGCAGAAACTAACACAACATTGTAAAGCAATTATATGCCAATAAAAATAAATTAACTTAAAAAATTCAAAACAAAAACAAGTGCTAGTAGTAAAATTCCACTACTAAAATACTACTGTCCAGGCTCCTTATGCCCACCCTCCACCAAAAAAGAAAAGGTTATCAAGCCACCATGCCTTTCTTGCATGGCAGCCAAAACATTTCATGGACACTCCCCAGCCGCTGGAATTTTTAGACTCCTAATTTTTCACTCAGTTTGTCCTTGGCACCGAGAGAGGACGAGCAATAAGTATCACAAGACCCATATGGCGGGAGAAGGCCATTTGCTCCTCACAGGCTGATGGATAGGCTGACTCCAGAAAGCTTCAATTTCCAGGAGGAACGACAAGCCAGAATCTGTGCTCTTCTCTTCTGAGGCAGCCAGGATTTCTTGAGCAGTGCTCAACCATCACAACAACCTTAGAGTAGGAAGATCACTAGAAGGAACTGGACCCAGGAAGAACGCCTCTCTCTCAGAAGGCTCTCCTTTCATTGCAACCCTGCCAATGATGCTCCTCACTAGAATCATGACTGTGAAACATCCTAACTGTACAACTCCTCCTCCAGATCAGCCTCCAGTCACGGCCAAGCTCAATAATCAGCCAGGCTCTGGCAAGGAGTACCCTACATGAGCTGGACATAATTTGTTTCAGTGTCTTGCAGAGATAGACATCCTGGGGCCTATAATGTCCTTTACTGCTTTGTAGGTGTAGGTCGAGAAGAATCAGGGGCTGTGCTCCAGAGGCAGCGGCTCCATCTAATGATGACTGAGTGCCATCTACATTCCTTGGTCTCCTCAGCTACAGCTGAACACCAGTTTTCCAAAGAATCCTCAGGCCACTTCAACATTCCTCACCAAAAGTCAGTGAAGTGATACAATAAAATAAGTTTATCAAGGAAAAATAGGAAATGTCTATTATTCCCTTCTTTCTGCCTCCTCTATACCTTTTAGTATATAACTTGATTGCTTTGCATATAGTAATGTTAAGATAATTACATGGCTAATACTCTCTCTCCCCACAAGACTGTGAGTTTCTTAAGGAGCTGTAAAAATAAACAACTCCACCCAAATGAAAAAAAAAAAAAAAAAGCAAAGGTTATATCTATTCAGAACTCACTATAACAAGGGAGTCAGCAACCATCATTTGTACTTGGTAGAAACACAAATGCAGGCAAGAGAAAGCTTTATAACTGCCAAAACTGGAAGGCTTCAGGTATGCTCTGATTGGAAGCTGTTGGCATGAGCGAGCGTAGGTAGGCTAAACAGAAGTGGTGTGTCTTGTGTGATTAGTTTGGAGAACATGTTTGGCTTTCTGACTGGTCTTGATTTGGAAACAGAGGCAAAAAATAGGGATGCTGGCACTCATAGACCAAGTCTTGACCGTCCTGGGCTGATGATGCTACAGACTGTGAGTCAGATTTCTCTTGTCATAAATAATCTGATCACTGTCCTTTGTGTGTCATTCTCTCAGTCTCCCCATTTCATCCATGACACTTTTGCAGAAAGTTGACCAGTTCAGGAAAGGGTAGATATAAGGGCAGATAGATACTTTACTGCTTGAGGATTCTCTAGTTGTCTCCATATTCAATAATATTACAAAATCTTCTTGACCTTTTTGTTGCTATATCATTCTGACAATCATCTGAGTAGGCTGTGCAAATGCATTTAAGAATCTGGATAAAATACAACAAACCAGCATCGTGACCACTATGACAGAAACAAGAATAATGAGTAGCCCCCATAAGATGATTCAGAATCAGGAACTCTGGTTGCTTAACCCAGGTCAGGAGAATAAATCTTATATGCTATGAAGGTCAGCCTTAGAGAACAAATAGATTTTTTTCCTTAAGATTTTTTCCTTAAGCTTGTTCTACTTTCCTTGCACCCATTTCATTGATCCAAGTATAGCAAGAAGTATTGACAGCATCATAGATGACACCAGAGCTAGCCAATAAGAAACAGTGTTAGAAGCTTGCATCACTACTCATGCCAACCAGTTCAAACTGATATGTTTTCCATCTAAGGCAGAGGTGATATTGTTAAAAAGCAATTTGTCTCTTTGTCTCATTACCAACACTGTGGATACTTCTCTGTTTGCATAAAGGAGTCAGTAATTCTTCCAGGGAGAGTGTTTGAATAATTAGCAGTGCCTTCATATAGGAACTTACATCTGATTTACGGAATTATAAATAAGATTTCATTAATTACAAACTTGTATTAATAAAATATCTTCTCTCAAGCTTTGGTAACTTAAAAAATTAAGTTCTCTCCATACAGAGAATTGTCAGAATACCTTTCCTGAAGTAAACAAGATATTAGTGTAAAGCAAACAGGACCAGTGTGCTGGCCACAAAGGAAGCAGCATCGTATAGGGGCACATGGAGATCCAGGGAAAAAGGAGTCATTTATGACATAAAGTTGGAACCAAGCCATTACATTATCTGGGTTACACATTTGGATCTCCATTAGTCATTTCCAAATGACAAAATGTTTGGTCATTGCCCTTCAAAGGTTGTTGAATTAAAATTTAGAATTATCGAGGATCTGATCAAGAGATTATAATAATTGGCTCTTTTTCTGGAAAAGAAGGTCACTAGCAAAGTCACAGGTTGATTTTTTTTTTTTAAGGTCATCTGTTCTTGCAGATGCAAGTGGAAATATCACCCTATGGTCTCATTTGATGAAACCAGAATTGCCCAGAGGTTTTGATGATAGGATCTGTTGATAGATGGCATTTCTAGCAATCAGTGAGATTGAGGGGAGTGGATAGCATTTAGGATGACCTAAGAATGAAATTAGCATATACTCTAACAAATGTTATTAGGAAGGAAGGGAAAAAAATAACTGCAGGTAGGCAAAAACCAGTGATCTTTAGAAAATGATGAAAAGGGTGAATATACACAAGCATATCAAAAATAAAGCAAGAATTAGGCAGGTGTTTTAGTCCAGTGTCTTGGGGGAATCTATACATTATGTGAGGTCATTTGTTTATTTTAATGTTCTTGGGTTACAGTTTATTTCAGAAAATATGCTGTTTGGAAGGATTTCTGAGAATTCTCAGTTTGAGGTCACCTATTGGAGTAGTCTTTCAATTATGTAGAATTTCAAATTACCTCTTTAGTTGTGAAAGGTGAACCCAAAGATTGACTCCCTGGAGTTTCACTGCTGTATTTGTTGTTAACGTTATCAGATAAGGTTACTTCCAGAGAGGTTCAAGGACAGTTTTTCTTTGATGTCTCTTCCAATAGATGAAAACTCTTGGTTATCATACAGAGGCTCTTTGGGAAGATGCTGTAGGAAGGTGGCAATAGGGAACGGATATAGCACATAAGTCCCCTGTAATATTTTGTCCTATCTGCATGCAGTAGGGAAGATGAAATCACTAAATGCATGAGCCTTCCAGTCACCAACGTGTCCTCCAGGGAGTGGACCATAGGGCCACAAGACCTAGTGAGAGTACTTTGGCCAGGGAGACTCAGAGTTTCTGAGATTTTTCCTAATTTTAAGTTAAGGAAGATTTTGCTTCTTTCAACCTTTCCAGAAGATCATAGGCAGTAAGGAGACTAAAGGTCTTGAGAAACCTAGAGTTATTATTCCCCATATAGCCTGTGCCTTGTTCACTGACACAAAAGTTGATATGCCAGAGGTTGGAAACACACATTTAAGCAGATTTTTAGCATCTCCAGGGGTTGTAGATTTCAGCAAGGAAATGCTTCAACCTTTTCTGGAAACAGAAAGGCAATAACTAAAATATAGTCAAATCACATGGAGGTGGAAGCTGGATAAGATGCATTTCATGGTTTTCAAAAAGCCCTTGAGGTTTTGGTTTCTGGCTACGTCCTACCTTTATCATTTTTTCAGCAGTATGTTGTTGACAGGTGAGGCATGACCGCCAAATAATCTCAGCTTTGTTTTTTAAATTTCCCCACCAAAATTAACTTAAGATAATAACCAATTTGTCTATACCATAATGAATAGCTTCAGGCCAAAGAATAGTTTCAGCATTGGAGTGAAGAGTGCAACCAGAATTTTCCCATTCTTCCATTTACAAGCCAGAGGCTAAATGTGGGTATTTTATAATGGCTTCTTTGCATCCCTCTGGGACTTATCCTTTCAGGGATTAGACAGGATGATAATCCGCTTGTTTGACATACTGATCTGCTGGAGCACTTCCTTTATTTTCTATATTATGTCTTTTTACACAGGCCTCAACTTTTATAATAGTCACCTCTCTAGGAAAGTTGGAATGTTTTTAAAAGTTCCTTAACTGGCTTTTCGGTTCCAATGGGGGTTCTAGTAGCAGTGAGAGTCTTCTTTTGTTTCCAAAGCACTCCAAAGCCAAACGCATATCTGCTGTCTGTATATATGTTTATTCTCTGGCCTTTGGTTAATTGACAAGGTCTAGTATGTACAGCAAGTTCTCCATTAGGCTTATTTTACATACTGCAAGGTCTTCCCTGATGGTTCAGCAGAAAGTATCTGCCTGCAATGCAGGAGATGCAGGTTCTATTCCTGGGTTGGGAAGATCCCCTGGAGGAGGAAATGGCAACCCACTCCAATATTCTTGCCTGGAAAACCCCATGGACAGAGGAGCCTGGAAGGCTACAGTCCATAAGGTCGCAAAGAGTCAGACATGACTGAGCAACTGAGCATACAAGACTATATCTACCTATGGAAGAGGAGTATATTCCAAAGGGGAGTTTGAATTAGTGATAGCATGTCCTGTTTGATAACCTTCAGTTTGTTTTGAGGCATAATCCATTAACAATCAGGTCAGAGTTCTCAATAAGAGTCTCCAGTAAACACAAGCAGAGTACAGAGTTCCCCAACTGAGGCATGAGGCTCCCCTTCTAGCTGTAATGGGAGAGCGGGGGGATTCAGGGTATTGCAGTGGAGAATAATATGAGAGGGAGACAGTGAAAGAATTTCATGAAAAGTTAACTGACCAGCTGAAAAGTGCTGTGTGTTCTCAGGCAGCAGGGATGTTTGTACGTATGAAAAGCCATGAGGTCAAGCAGGGAACCCAGCTCTCGTTCAGCAGAAGTGCCCACAAGCTGTAGAGCGGCAGGTATCCTATCAGGAGTGAGGCAGTGAGTTTCTGGTGATTCCCATGAAATTGAGTAACAACTGCAAAATCTTGTCCAGGTTGCACAAATGGACAAAAGGGCTTGTTGTAGTTCATGATATTGAAGTAAGGATGTTGAAGAACTCTCTCTTGTTAGAGAAGGCCTGTTAATGCTTGGACTCTCTGAAAACAGAGTTTCTTTACTGTAGCCTTAGTAAAGTCTTAAATGCTGTTGCAATTTCAGTGAAGTCTGGCACCCATCGTCTAGAATATCCAGTTAAACTTAGAAATTCTTTTAGTAGCTATTTTTTTTGAAGGGTCTAGGATAAGTTTAGATTGTTTTTAGTCTATCAGGAAATAGTGTTCTGTCCCTCATTATATAGGTCATATCCTAAATAATGAACGGTATTCTAGCAAATTTGTCTTTTGAAACTATATGTTCATTTTCTGCTAAGGTTGAGAGAATGTAAACTGAATACTTTTTATGAGTTTCCTTGTTCTCTGAAGAAAATAGGAGGTCATATATATTTCACAGTTGACTCACAAGGGAAATTTAATCTTTAAGTATTGATTTGAGGAAACAAAGAAAAAAACCTGGGGTGTGATTGTCTGGGTATATTGTTGTCTTACTCAGGTAAAGGCAAAAAGATACTGTCTATTCTGTTCTAAAGCCACACTGAAAAAGACAATGATCTAATGTGGTAAAGCAAGTGGCTTCAGGCGGAGTTAATGACAGGGTGCTATTTACATTAAATACTATCAGGAACCAAAGGATAACAATTTTACTAATGGCCCTGAGGTCTGAATAAATTGATATCCTCATCTGTCTAGTTTTTTTACTAGCAGGACAGGAGTATTATGAAGGTTATTGAGTAATAGCCTTGCGATATAAAGCTTTCAACTATAGGTTTAATCCCTTTTTTGGCTCCTGGCTTCAACAGCTATTGGGGAAGTTTGTATAAGCTTGGTAGGATATGCCTGAATTTTGCTGTTTTGCTTCTGTTATTTTTCCTTTGTCAACTGCAACTTTAGCTCATAGTGTCAGATATGATGTAAAGATCTTCATCTGGGCTACGTACCAAATATAATGGAGAAGATAAAGGACCAGCCAGAGAAGATACAACTTGATTATGAATAAGAGTACCCTTAAGAAACTGTCCCTCTGGTGTGTATTTAATGTTATAGTTTCATTTACAAAGTATTTAATAAATCCTTCGCTATTACGTTTGCAGGGGTGGTATCACAGAGCAGGAAGGAATGTTTTTAGTCAAGGGCCCACAGGTTACAGTTAAGGACTAGGAGACAGGGAACACCTACGGTTATTTGAAATACCTACCATCTGAGTGGTGTGTTTAACTCTTAGAGAGCTGAGCAAACATAGTAAAGCTTAACATAGATAAACAGGAGGGTCTATGTCTACCAGTAATTGATGAGGCTAACCATTTATATTTATATTTAATTCACACTGAATGTTTAAAGTTGAAAATACGAAGCTCTTTTTCTTTCCTTGCATCATTCCTTATTCTTCTAAATAAAAGAATTTTTCTTCACCTTGGTTTCTCTTTGGATGAGACTACCTTTTTTTTTCCCCGGTGCCAATTCAATTTACAAACATCTACAACTCATCCTTGGCAACAGGTGGTTAGTTTGGAAGTGAGCTACCTAACAATGTGATCTATAGGACCTTAAGATTATTTGGGTTCTATCTTGTTTTTTGTTCTAAAGCATTTTCAAGATGTTCTGTCAGGTGTAATCCAGGTAAAGGGACTATTTAAGATTCCAATTTCATCTTTATTTCCAGTTCCATGTTTAACTCCATGGTCAAAATGAGATGAAAGGACTGCCCCTTCTTGAACTTCCAGATATATCTTTTTAGAAAGTATTTTATAATCTTTCTAAAAATTTCCTGTTATTTCATCTCTCTTCTGTTTGCATGATTAAACTATGGTGCAACCAAATTTTTAAATGTTTAAAATTTTTTTAAATATGAAATTATGGTTTAAAAGCATGTAATGTAAAATTTTAAATCCTTAGCTACTTTTAAGAGTACAGTTTAGTAGTGTTGGGCTTCCCTGGTAGCTTGGACAGTAAAGAATCCACCTGCAATGCAGGAGATGTGGATTCAGTTCCTGGGTTGAAAATATCCCTTCGAGAAGGGAATGGTTACCCACTTCACGATTGCCTTGAGAATTCCATGGACAGAGGAGCCTGGTGGGCTACAGTCCATGAGGTTGAAAAGAGTCAGACACCACTGAGTGACTAATAGTAGTGTTAACTACATTCACATTATCATGCAACAGATCTTCAACTGATTTTTACTGGAAATATTTTGGGTATGACTTTTAGGAGACTTTGCTCTATTGGCAGGTGCATTTTTTTTGACTTTCAAGTTTACTGAGGAAGGAAGGATCCTGCAGTTCCCTTTCTGGGTCAGTTCAATCACCTTTTGCAATTCAGAATTTAGCATCTGAGATTCCAACCAACATGTATATAACTTAACATAGATCAGGTAACCATGGGTCTCACCTGCAATGCAGGAGACCTGGGTTCGATCACTGGGTTGGGAAGATCCCCTGGAGGAGGGCATGGCAACCCACTCCAGTATTCTTGCCTGGAGAATCCCCATGGACAGAGGAGCCTAGCAGGCTAAGCGTCCATGGGGTCGCAGAGTCAGACATGACTTAGTGACTGAGCTCAGCACAACCATGGGTCTAATGCACCCCAAAGAATTTTAAATTGTTCTATGAATATTTGTTGGTCTTGTCTGCATTTAAAGATACCTTAGTTATAGCTCATGATTTAGCTTGGTTCCAAAGTTTAAATTCTACAGTTGCCTACACACTTGATTCATGGGAGGGATGGATCTTAAGACAAAACTGGAGTTTCAATTCTTAAAAAAATTAGGTGATCTGAACAAGAGAGACAAAAGGGAGGAGTCCACAGAGGTATAAACAGAGAGATTATAAAGGAAAAAAGAAGAGGAATATTTGATAGTGGGAGGCAACTGGAAGACAAGCCTGGGGAGGAATTACCTCAGAAATGCGTCTTATCTTTTGATATACGAGCTTGTCAAATTGCTCATTGTCATTGGCCAAAGAGTCTTCTAGTGAAGAAATTGTTGATGAGAATTTTATTTGGAGGCCTCTGCTACCAATAAAAAATGCTGCTTATTGGACTTGAAAAATATTATTCTCTTTCCTTCTAGGGTGCCTCTAAAAATGATCAATTAAAGATTGGAGACAAGATGGCAGAGTAGAAGGACCTTGAGTTCACCTCCTTTCAGAAGACCAAAATCACAACTAAATGATGAACAAGCATCAGTAAAAAAGACTGGAACCTATCAAAAATAATTGCACATTCAAAGACACAAAGAAGAAAGCCAATAAGTGGGTAGAAGTCACACTTGTAAGATAATAAAATCCCTTACCCTCTGGGTGGGTGACCAGTTCTCCCACAGGACTAAACGTTCTAGACCCACATCAGAAGCTAGATCAGGAGTCCCCAGAGCATTTGGCTTTGAAGGCCAGTGGGGCTTGATTGCTTGGGGAAAACCAGAGATTCTACTTTTGGAGGTCACACAAAAGGTCTGGCACATGCCAGAACCCAGGGCACAAGCAGTGACTTCAGAGAAGCCTGGGCCAGAGCTACCAGCTAGTCTTGGAGGGTCTCCTGGGGAGGCAGGGAGTGGCTGTGCCTCTCTGGGGTCATAAAAAGCTGGTGGCAGAAATATCAAATGAACAATTGTGCTCAAGTCAAACGTTCTCCAGGTGGCAATATCAAACGAACAATCATGTTCAAGTCAAATGTTTCCCAGAATGGCCACTAAAAGCCAAATCACCCTCAGTGAAGTTATGCCATTAGAGAAATAGGTGCAAGATTTAAGAGAGCATTCATAAGAAGCGGAACTTTTTTTAACAAAAAGAGGTGATTTAGACTTAGACAAACCCGTAGCAATGGTCACTGAAAAGTGATGATTAACTACCTCATGCCTTGGGCCCCAACTAACATTTATTTGCCTCCAAACACAGACCTGACAGTCCGCACCTCCCAATAAACACCAAGCTCTCAGAACTCTCAAAGTCAAGCTCTCAAATCAGGAATTAAAGATGGAAGGAGACCTCTATCCAGTTTTGTTGTTGACACATTTCTTTTTTTCTAAATGGACACTGGCTTCAGAAACCATAAACTCAATGGTTAATGAAGCTGGCTTTTGCACAATGGGCTTATACCCTATAAAGGTCTTAAACCCTATAAGTGTCTATGCCTATGTTCTATTCAGTAAGTCTCCTTATCATGACACATTTACAGACACAACCAAACATGGAAGCACAAAAGGGGATGAAAAGGAGTGGCTTGATTCCACCAAGGATGCCAAGCAAATGGAAACCAATAACAAAACCCCGGTACCAAACTGAGAATAAATAGCCAAGTAACACAAAAGCAGTCAAGTTGAGGCCTAGTGCTGACTTACCTCAGCAGTGTGGATTCAACGAGCATCAAGCAGCAAAATGCAGGGGCCTCCAAGAGCATCAGACATCAAAGTGACAGGCAGTGCAGAGTGGATCTCAGTGGAACCTTCAGGAAAACTGGGGAAATAAACAAAGACCATTCAAATGAGAACAAACAGGCCTACTTATGGAGAACTTTCTATAGCATGGGAGTCAGTCACCATCACTTACATTTGACAGAGACTCAAAAGCAGGCAAGGGAGTGGAAAACTTCATAGTGCAAAAAGGAAGACTCCAGGTGTGCCTTGATTAGAGATTTGTTAACACGGGGAAGCAGGAGGTGGGCTAACAGGAAGCCAGGTATTCTACGTGATTGGTTTGGAGAACACATTTGGTTCTCTCTTGTTGGTCCTGAGCTGGAAGTAGAGACAAATAAATAGGGATCCTGGCACTCATAGACCAAGTCCTGACCATCCTTGCCTGATTGCTGCAGAAGTGTTGGTTTAACTTTCCAGGCTGGTTGCTGCAGAGATGATAGATCAAAGTTCTACTGTTATATATGGTTTATCCGTTTGTAAAAGTAGTGTCTAAGGGAAAATCCTACGACTTGTATTAACTTTTCTCAATGAGTTCTAGCCCCAATCCTGGTAAAGAACATAAGTTCAATAAATATTTGTGAAGAAGGAAGGTAATGAGAGAGATAAAAAGCCCAAACAGCAGTGAACCCTAATTAAGGATGATAAACTAAAGGAAATGTCAGTGCAATGAAGCCATTTGAGAAGATCATAGGAAACATGCCTTCAGGTGGTGTTGTTTAGCTGTGATCCACAGAAAGAGTAGTACAGAATCCTTCAACATGATATGCAACATTCTGAAAAGATGTCACTTAATCAGAGAGAAGTTACAGGATATCATGTGAAAATGAAAAGAGCCACAATGACTGGCAAAAAATATTGTCCTCCCAGGCAAAAGGGATGGTCTTTGAGGTAGTGTCTGGTGGGACTACCTGTTCAAGTAAATAAGTGTCTTTTCAACCTCTTGCCTTTGAGGAGAGAGCACTATCAGAAACTTCTGAAACATAATAATAAATAAGAAGTGGCTGTTTACTTCCAGACGGAATCTTATATTGCTCCCACAGGTACCTGAGGTAGACAGGACATTAATCCAATGCCTTTGCTTCACACAGACACCTGCATGCATGTACACCACCCACACCCCACCGCTACCCCCACGCCCACATACACACAAGAGACAGAGAGAATTTAAATAGATCCCAACATTACCTGGAGAAAAATAGTTATGGGCTCTTTAAAAAGGAAGTATCAATAAATCAGTGCCTAAGGTATCTGTGAGAGGTCAAGGTAAGAAGCTGGCAGTAAACCAGGGGAGGTTAGCAAAGAAATAAATTGTATGTTAATTTCAAATTAGCATTTACACTGGTTCCAAGCTTCAAAGGGCAAGGATCTGAGAGAGAGAAAGTAGTCAGAGGAGGAAAATTATTCATCCTAATTGAAAAAGGACTGTCTTGAGGGATTCATACTAGGGAGGAAGGCTCTTGGGATTATTGTAATCTGTCCCCTGTATCTGGCTGAACAGTATGGAAGTAAAAGCCATCTCCCCCGGGCTGAGAAGCTGGGTACCCCATCAAATCAAGTGATGGCCTAGGGCATCAAGAGATATTTGATTTTAACTCAGAGCTAAAAGGAAACCAAGGAGATTTTAATACCTTGAATGGCCAACAGCTATCTCAAAGAGTTAGAACTATAGCAATAACTTCAAAAAGTCTAAAATGATATGACAGTAGAAGAGGAAAAATAATTTTCCCTCTACTCTTGGTTGAGACCCCTGTAATAGAAGAGATTAACAAGAGAAAAACAAGTAAGTTTTTTAATATGTATACCTCATGTATGAATGGGAGACACCCAAGGAAAATTGAGTAACTCAAAGTGAAGTCTTAAAACTCCAGCTTATACATAGCATCTTCAATAAAGAACTATAAACTCGTGGAGAAATGACAAGAGAAAAGAAAGCTTTTTTTGACTTTCAAACGTGGCAAAATGTGGGAAGGTAGATCTATGGGAGGAAGCTAGGAGCAGACAAAGGCTAGTTAGTCATTTGTTATGTAGATTTCTCTAGGGCCTTCTACAACCTGAAGCTGTTTAGGCACTGAGGATTAAACACTAGGGATTAACTTTTGTCCTTGCTGGTGGAGAGGAGAAGGGGGACACATTTATGTGCTGCAATATCTATTTAGGCAAATAGGAGGAGGGCAGGGAATGTTCCTTGTACCTGCTTCTTCTCAGTCGCTGCAGCTCAAAACAATTCTTATTGGGCTTCCCTGGTGGCTCAGATGGTCAAGAATCTACCTGCAATGTACAAGACCTGGGTTCAATCCTTGGGTTGGCAGGCTACGAGTCTATGGGGTCTCAAAGAGTTGGACACTACTGAGCAATTAACACTATTCTATTCCTCCTCCAGGGTGACGGATTCTTTATGCCTTATACTGGGTTAAACAGTGATCTCCCCCACCCCCCACCCCAGTTTGTGTCTACCTAGGAATTATGACGGCTTCCCTGGTAGTCAGAAAGTAAAGAATCTGCCTGCAATGCAGGAGACTCAGGTTCGATCCCTGGGTCAGGAAGATCCCCAGAAGGGAATGTCTATCCGCTCCAGTATTCCTGCCTGAGAAATCCCATGGACAGAGGAGCCTGATGGGCTACAGTCCATGGGGTCACAAAGAGTTGGATACAACTAAACAACTAACAAGAATTGACTGACTAGGACATTTGACTGTGGCCTTCTTTGGAAAAAGGTTCTTTGCAGATATAATCAATTTAAAATTAAGTCATACTGGATAAGGGTGGGCCTTACTGTAATGACTGGGTATCTTATGAAGAAGAAGGAATCTGACACAAACACAGGGGAGCAGGACAGAGGCAGAGGGACTGTAGTGATATAAGCCAAGGAACTGCAAGGATTTCAGCAAGCACCAAAATCTAGGCAGGTCAAAGGAGGGATTCTCCTCTGGGGCCCTCTGAGAGAGTGTGGCCCTACCAACATCTTGATTTGGGACATCTAGCCTCCAGAACTATGAGAAAATAAAATTTTGTTGTAGTAATTTGTTACAGCAGCCCTGGAAAACTAGTACAGCCCTGAGAAGAAAACTGGATGGAATATTCAAAAATGGATGACAAATCTCAATACCTATTTATTGTGCACTAACTATGCCCCAGATTGGGTCTGCAGAGAACACAGATACATCTGACCAGATCCTGCTTTGGAAGAACTTATAATCAAAACTGTCACTGACTTTCATAGGGGAAAAAAAAAAAAATTTTTTTTTTCTCTTTTCCTTTCAATGACCCTGTCAGGTTAGCAACATAGTGGGAGAAAGATACAAGAGGATCAGGGCTGTGAGTACTCAGCACTTAGGCCACACTGCAAATGACTTGTAAACCACCGCAGAGTAAAAATAATAATAACAATATGTAATAATAACTTCAGGACAAAGTGGTACAATGCAAATCAAATGGTTTCTTAAGCAGTTCTGCAGAGAAAAGGAAACTTTTTGAACCACTTTTTTCCCCCTTCCCCCAGGATTCTTTTCCATAATTAAGAAGGCCAACATGAAGCAGCGGGAAGCAAAGTGTTGGTGGGGAGGGAATTACTAATAGCAACATCAGTGCTGACACACACTTGCTAGGAAAAAACCTCTGGCATTTTTACCTATAACAAACCTGTCATCAGTGAAGGCACTTAAGAAAGCTTCCTTGCTAGTCTTCCAAACACTAGAAAAAATAATTATGGTAATATAAGGCATTTAACAAACACTTCATGAGTGAAAAATTCTTCTGCCCAGTTCCTTCTCAAATGATTAGTTCTTAGGGATGGAAATTAACTTCTCTTTGCCCCCAGATGATCAAATTAGAGCAACTCTGTCTAGTTTTAATCCCTGAAATTAAAAAATAATAATAATTTATAAAGCCTGGAACTTACTATAGTGTTAGCATTAGTTGTTCAGTCATGTCCAACTCTTGGTGACCCCATAGACTGTAGCCCACCAGACTCCTCTGTCCATGGAATTCTCCAGGCAAGAATACTTGAGTAGATAGCCATTCTCTTCTTCAGGGGATCTTACTGACCCAGGGATGGCAGGTCAAAGGATACAGGTGTCCTATATCACAGGCAGATTCTTTACCGTCTGAGCCACCAGGGAAGACCAACTGACTATGACTATTACTAGAGTTAATTCCTCATGTGACTTTCCACATCTTCTTATATCTTATATCTTCTTATATCTTCCCTGGGTTGGGAAGATCCCCTGGAGAAGGAAATGGCAACCCACACCAGTCCTCTTGCCTGGAAAATTCCATGGATTGAGGAGGCTGGTAGGCTATAGTCCATGGGATCGCAGAGTCGGACACGACTGAGCAATTAATTTAATTAATTTATATGTTTCCAACACAGTGTAGGTTTGAGATACATCAAAGAAAAATTGCACTGCACACAGTAAAATAAATGAGGACTTTATTCAAGACCATCTCAGTAGAGGTCATTGTTGCTCAGTTGGTAAATCATGTCTCACTCTTTGGGACCCCACGGACTGCAGCACGCCAAGAACCTCTGTCCTCCACTATCTCCCGGAGTGTGTTCAAATTCATGTCAATTGAAGTCGGTGATACTATCTAACCATCTCATTCTCATCCTCGGCCACCCTCTTCTCCTTTTGCCGTCAATTTTCCCAGCATCAAAGTCTTTTCCAATGGGATGGCTCTTCCCATCTGGTGGCCAAAGTATTGGAGGTTCAGTAACAGAGAGAGATTGAACATAACTCTGGAAACCACCAAAAGCAGCTGGGTATTTGTAGCCAATGTGCAGGGTGAGGAAGTAGAAAGAAAGTTATGAGGAATTTGGTTTGGTGTCAAGGATAGAGGGACTCCCTACTAAACTGGTTTGGCAGGATTCTTGCTGAACTAGGCTGACAGGCCAAGGATAAGGCCTAGTAGAGAAGAGGGCTCAGAGAAGCCCAGCTAAAATGTAGTCAGGGAGTGAGAGTCCTTTAAGATGATACACTCAGCCAGTCTTCACACTAACAGCGGTGTGATAGCCCAGGGTCCAAGAACTGGACCACGTTTACCTACATGTTTGATGGTGTTTGTTTTACTTTCCCTTGGTTCATTGGCCAACTGCTCAAAATAATCTAAAAATTATTTTGAAGGCATAATTTAGAAATCACCTGAGTCATTTTTAACTAACTGGTATTTGTGAATTTATAGAAAGGCTACAATTCAAATAACTCATATGCTTATATATCAATAAAAACCATCAGGGGACTTCCGTGGTGATCCAGTGGTAAGACTCCAATGCAAGGGGCCCAGGCTCAATGCCTGGTCAGGGAATTAGACCCCACATGCTGCAACTAAGGATTTGCATGCCACAGTGAAGGACCCTGCATGCCACGATGAAGGTTGAGGATCCCACATGTAGCAACTAAGACTTGGAGCAGCCAAATAAATACATAAACTATTTTATAAAAAATTAAAAATAGCTTTCATGGTAAATTTGCTTTGTTTCTTGTTCAACAGTTGTAACACATAATGGAGAAAAGAAAGACAGAGTAGACATAAGTCAGGATGTGGATAGCCATTCTCTTCTCCAAGGTACCTTACTGACCCAGGGATCGAACCTGGGTTGAACCCCCAGGGACCTCCTGAGGGCCTCCCAGTTCTCCCCATTAGGAGAACTCCAGACTCACTGTCTGAGTTGCTCAAGGTCACATGCAGAAGCCAGGATTTGAAGCCCGGCCTGTCTGACTCCAAGATAAGATTCTTTCCATTATGCCAGCACTTCCCAAACACCAGGCCTTGGACCTGGGCCAGCTCAAAATTAAGTTATAAGCTGTCACAAGCAAAATACAAGGACAATGTAGCGGGTTGGTTTTTTTTTTTAAATAAAACGAATTCAATTTAAAGCATTGTTCTTTTTCTGAGATTATGGCCACTTCTAGTGTTGAAAATGTTCTTTCTGTTATGAAATGATAGTGGTTATGATGGTGATTACTTGTGTTTGTTTTTGCTTTTCAATATCCTTACCAAACAAAATTTAAAACTTGGCCAAGTTGTAAATGACACCTGAATGTCTTTGATATTTTGTCACTCATGGAATTTTAGAATCTGGAAAAAAAAATCAGCTCTGCCAAAAGGTAAGTTCCCATGAAACACAGGAAATAAGCAGCTTGGCATGTTCCTTTAGTGTTTTCCCCTCCTCCATGTTCACATCAACCTCTGAAATTTAGAGGTCACTCCAATTAAAAGAAAAATTAACATCTCTAATTGTTTCGGTTTTCTGATTTTTCTTTTTTAAAATTTTTATTGGAGTTTAGTTGCTTTCCAATGTTGTGTTAGTTCCTGCTGTACAGCGAAACGAATCAGCGATACGTATATACACACTGCTGCTGCTGCCGCTGAGTCGCTTCAGTCGTGTCCGACTCTGTGCGACCCCAGAGACGGCAGCCCACCAGGCTCCCCCGTCCCTGGGATTCTCCAGCAAGAATACTGGAGTAGGTTGCCATTTCCTTCTCCAGTGCATGAAAGTGAAAAGTGAAAGTGAAGTCGCTTAGTCATGTCCAACTCTTCCCGACCCCATGGACTGCAGCCTACCAGGCTCCTCTGTCCATGGGATTTTCCAGGCAAGAGTACTGGAGTGGGGTGCCATTGCCTTCTCCGACGTATACATATAGCCCCTCTTTTTTGGCCTTCCTTCCCACTTAGGTCACCATAGAGCACTAAGTAGAGTTCCCTGTGCTATAGAGTAGGTTCTCATTCATTTCAGTCTAGTCCCTCAGTCGTGTCTGACTCTTGGTGACCCTGGCTCTTTGCGACCCCATGAACTGAAGCACACCAGGCTTCCTTGTCCATCACCAACTCCCAGAGCTTGCTCAAACTCATGTCCATCGAGTTGGTGATGCCATCCAACTATCTCATCCTCTGTCTTCCCATTCTCTTCCTGCCTTCAACCTTGCTCAGCTTCAGGGCCTTTTCCAATGAGTTAGTTCTTCACAACAAGTGGCCAAAGTATTGGAGCTTTAGCTTCAGCATCAGTCCTTCCAATAAATATTCAGGACTAGTTTCCTTTAGGATTGACTGGTTTGATCTCCCTGAAGTCCAAGGAACTCTCAGAGTCTTTTCCAACATCAAAGCATCAATTCTTCAGCACTCAGCTTTCTTTATGGTCCAGCTCTCACATCCATACATGACTACTGGAGACTTCTGACAAAAAGTGGTCCACTGGAGAAGAGGATGGCAGATTGCCTCAGTATCCTTGCCTTAAGATCCCCATGAACAGTATGAAAATATTCTTATTAGTTATCTGCTTTATACATAGTAGTGCATATATGTCAACCACA
This sequence comes from Cervus canadensis, assembly GCF_019320065.1. Lineage (NCBI taxonomy): Eukaryota > Metazoa > Chordata > Mammalia > Artiodactyla > Cervidae > Cervus > Cervus canadensis. The sequence continues at coordinate 17,484,570 of NC_057418.1, read as the reverse complement.
ATCTCCCAATTCATCCCGCCCTTCTTCTTCCTCCTTGGTGTCCATACGTTTGTTTTCTACATCTGTGTCTCTATTTCTGCTTTGCAAATAGGTTCACATTTGTACCATTTTTCTGGATTCCACGTATATGCAATAGTACACAATATCATGGAACACGAACAGACACCGAGGCATAGCTAGACAGGATGAGAATCAAGACAATTCTAAGGAGTAGGAGAAAATCAGCCATTGGAGGGTCTAATGGCAGGAGGAGAAACCAAAGGATATTGCTCAGACTGAGAGGCAGTATGTACGCTATTTCTTCTGCCGAGAGCACAGGCAGAATCATTATTCTCTGTGGAATCCACCTTGTTTTTTACCTCTCCAGGGCTCCACCCCCTGGAGGGATGCTCACCTTCACCCATGAGGATGCACGTTCCTCAGTGAACAGGAAGCAGAAGTACAGACAGATGAGCATTCCTGTACGTGCAAGAAGGTTTTAGTTCCCAGGTTCCTCATTTTCAAGGGCTACTATTTTTAGATGACCATTTCTGAAGATGACCAGACATCTCTGACATAACAGGAGGTGTTCTATTTTTCACTTTTGCCCGCTTGCTTACTGGATGTAATAGAAAAAAAAGAAGAGGGTCTCATTTCCTACTGAACCAAAAGAGACACTATGTCATGTTTAAGAGCCTTACAGTCAAGAACACTGGGTGTGTAATGGTCCACATTCAGTGGGTAATTCAGCTCTCTAATCTCTTGGGGCCTCTGTTTCCTTGCTTATAAAATGTGAATAATAATATTCCCCACTTAATAGAGTCGCTGTAAGAATTGAAAACTGTATGTTCAGTACTACATAGACCTCCAGGTATATCCAATAAAGGTCAACTATTATTATACGGATTATATCTACTGTAAGTCAGATAGTTGAGCATGTCCTAACACACAATAGATAATAAACATGCACTACTAAAGAGAGTTGATTGCCTAAACTTGAAGTAAAAAATTCAAGGGGGCCTAACAAGCACGTCTAGCTGTTGTTCCACTCTCCCACTGATTGGCATCTACAGAGGATGAGGAATGATACCCACCCCACCCCATTCTCCTCACTCAAGAGACTCCACCTTTAATACAGCCCCCCGGGGTTTCCACATTGGAGTGGAGTGGAGTGTGCAGTGTTAGCTATCTGCGGCAAGAACCCTAATGATGTTGGTCCATTCTAGCCAGTAAAAATCACAGTCAAAAGGTCAATAACTCTGCCCTTAGATTGACTCAGACACTGAGAGAAGAAACACCATGACGGAATGAAGGCTAGGGCATAGGTATTATTCCTGAGCCTGGTCAGCTACTTCTATCCTTGTTCTAGGTTTTGGGTGGGAATCCATTTTCCAAAGCTCTTTCAAATTCTGGATAGTTCTCCCAAGTTTATTTCTAAGTATTGGTGTCCTTTCTTATTGCTTCCAGATTATCTCATACACAAACTTTATTTCTCTTTAAGCTATCATCAGAGTTCATTTTAAACCAAGTCTTCTTTTTCGTATTAATTTTTTTCATTGTAAAGCTGATAATCTTACTAGTGTTAAGAGATTTGTGAAACATAGTTGAATTACTATGAGGGCCATCTGAAGCCAGATTCCGGAAGTCAGGGGTTGCTGAGCTACAGCCAGCTGGCCAAGTGGCCCTGCAGCCTGATTTTGTAAATATGTTTTTATTGGAACACGGTCACATCCATCCATTTACATATATTCTCTATTGCTGCCTTCTTGCTACAAGAGTGGAGTTAACTAACTGGGACAGAGATTGTATGGCCTGCAAAACTGAAAGTATTTACTATCTGGTCCTTAACAGAAAAATGTACTGTTTCCATGCCTTATTTGGTCACTTGTTCTATGCATTTCTCCTTTTTGTGGGTTGTGTACAGCTGGGTCATATACATTCTGAAGGATGTTTAGCTTTCACTGACTTTCCTTAATTCAATCACCCATGAAATTTGCCTCCCAGTTAAAATCGTTACATCTCTTGTGGAAAGCGATTTGAGGGAAACATTTTAGGAGACACAGAGTGTTCACAGCCTTTGACCTAGTTATCCCACTGCTGGGAATTTATCTTAAGGAAATAATTCCAAAGAAGGAAAAAAACTTCTTATTAACTAAAGAATTATTTATAATGGCAAAAAAACCCTTTACATCCAAAAATAAGAGAATAATTAAGTGAATTATAATAATCAACTAGAAGAACTGTTAGTTATACAGTCATTAAAATGATTATGGAAACTATGCAACAATACTGAAAGTATTTATGGAATAATGTGAAGGAAGGGAAGTAGAATGTAAAATTGTATCTGCATTATGATTACAATATGAAAAACGATGTCTGCATAAGAACTAGGACTGGAAGGAACACAAAAATGATTTTTTTGATGAACTGAAATACAGGATTACTTAGGGTGGTAGAATGAAGGCTATATTTCTTTCTTCAATAAATGTTTGTTTTTATGATGTTGTTTATAAGCTTAAAAACAGAGAACAACTCATTTTTCCCCTTCCCTTTAATATTTAAAATAATTTAAGAACTGTATCAGTCATGGTCCAGTTACAAAGAAAAGAAACCATTCCAACTAGATTAAGCCGGATGGCATTTATTCCTGGACTGAGGCAATAGTTGAGGAAACGGACTCTGGACTGAGTTTCCAGAGATGTCTTGAAGCTGTCACATAGAACTGGACACCCAAAATGCTGCTTCTCCTTCCATGACCAGCAAGCAGCTTGCAAAACTAGAAAAGGAACACTGCCTCTGTATGCACTGCACCAAGGAGATGGAGCTTCATGCTTTCTTCTCTGACTGTGTAACTCAGTTCTGAATATACGTTTTGAACAAGAGCATCAGATTGACAGTACCTAAATCACATGCAAAAGCTTCCCTGGTACACTAACGAACTAAATAGAGGCTGAATAGTTGGTAAACAAGCCAGTCTCTAGTATCTACCCCACAAACAATTGCCAGGTAAAATTTGAGACACCCAGTTAAACTAGAATTTCAGATAAACAATAAATAATTCTTAGAATTTTCCAAATATTGCAAGGGACACATTGATACTAAAAAAAAAATATTCATAATCTACCTGAAAGTCAGACTTATTTGGGCATTTTCCATTTTTATTTGCTAAATATTACAATCCTACTGCCATGGAAACTGATAGAAAGTGACATCATTCCCAATTCATACGAAGTTTTGGTAATATTTATTCTCAGTTAAGGATTCCTGCAGTAGAGTACCCACAGATTTCTAATGGAAGCACTTTCTTCTTTTAAACTAATAGACATTCTCTCGCTTCTTTATAATTTCTCCCAAAAAAGGGAGCAAACAGATGTTTCTATGTTGGTTAGATTCTCGAAACCAGTCAGAAGATATCAGTGCTGGATGGCTCCCCAGAGAGAATGCATTCCTTGGAGGGAACTTTTCTAATCTACTGCTTTCTTTTAACAGATAAGTTAGAACAGAGTCAGAGCCCAGGACTCTCAGACTTGATCCTTTCAGTCAGGTGCCTCTGAAAAGAATAAACCTCCTTTATCAGTTGTGGTAGGTGCAAACTTAAGTTGCTAAGACAAAAACATGGAATCCTGATTAGCCTCTCATGATCACTGTGTGCCAGGGAAAGCATGCGCTGCCACTCAAGAACTGTGGGAGGCAGACTTCCATGGCGGTCCGGTGGTTAAGAATCCACCTTCCAGTGCAAGCAATGTGGGTTTGATCACTGGTCAGGGAGCAAAGATCCCACAGGCCATGGGCAACTAAGCGTGAACACCACAACTACCAAGAGCCCCCAAGCTCTAGAGCCCATGCTCCTCAACAAGAGAAATCCGAGTGCCGCTACAAAGATCCAGCACGGCCAAAATTAATAAAAAATAAATGAGTAAAATACTTTTTTAAAAAGCTGTGGTCAGAAAATCTCTGAACCAGGATGGCCTGGATTTTAGCCCTGAATATATTACCACCCTGCTCAATAAGCTTGAGCATGTGATCATTCTTCTGAGTCACAGTTCCCTCATCTTTAAAATGAGGTCATTAATACTTTTCCTGTTCCCTGTACAAGTTTGCCATAAGGACTGAATAAGGACACATCTGCAAAGTTTTCTGAAATGCAAGAGGTGCCATATAAGGAAGCTTTATATAGTCTCATGACTGAGAAGTACTAAAGTTTAAAATATTCAATATTCCAACCATCGTCCATCTGTGGTGGGATCATTAGACACAACACTTTCAATTCTTGCTTATCTTACCCTTGAACAAAGTAAGCCTGGGGCTTCCCAGGGGGTGCAGTGGTGAAGAATCTGCCTGCCAGTGTAGAAGACGCTCATTATGTGAGTTTGATCCCTGGGTCAGGAAGATCCCCTGGAATGGGAAATGGCAACTCACTCCAGTATCCTTGCCTGGAAAATTCCAGGGACAGAGGAGTCTGGCAAGCTAAGTCCATGGAGTTGCAAAGAGTCAGACACGACTGAGAACACATGCAATGCAGGCTTAAGCAGTGACAGAAGTCCCAACATAGAAACGGCTTAAACAAGATAAACAATTATTTATTGCTGAAGTAAATGAATTTTGGAGGTAAATGGGACTTCATGATCCTTAGGGACTCTAATTTCCTCTATTTTGTTCCTCTGTCATTCTCATCATCTGAATTTCACCTGATTTCCCAAGATCCTGATCAACCTCTAACCATCACATCTGTATTTCAGCCATCAGAGGGGAAAGTTTTGAAGAAGGCATACACCTTCATTTTGAGTTGAACATACTTTCTGGAAAGTAAACACCATTTTCACTTACATCCTGTTGCCATAATTTCTTCAAGTGGTTATATCTAATCATAGGAAGCTGTAATTTGAGATAGCCACTTGCTCACCTATAAACTGAGATCTCTATAGCTGTCAGTCAAGATTGCCTGCCACAGTAGGTAAAAACCAAGAATCTTTCCACGTGCATTAGAGAGAGACTTAGTTTGAGCTTTTATAAGAAAGCACCATAGACTGGGTGGCATATAAACAATAAAAATTTATTTCTCACAATCTTGGAAGCCAAAGTCTAAGGCCAGGGTGTCATGTCTGGTTCTCATAAGAGTCCTCTTCCAGATTGCAGACTATTCTTCCACAATGAAAAGAAACTGAAAGCTCTCTGGGGTCCCTTTTATAAAGGCATTAATCTCATTCATGAAGGCTCCACCCTTATGACCTAATTACTTCCCAAAGGCCACACTTCCTAATAACATCAACATTGGGAATTAGAATTTCAACATATGAACTGAGGGGAGGGTGGGAGTGGGACAGACAGATACTCAGTTCATTTCAGAGTAATTAAAGATTAGAATTTTTTTTTTTGAAGATCTAATTGACTTTATTAAATGACTCATGAATCAGGCAATGTCTCATCTGGCATACACAGAGGTGCTCCAAGGTGTTACACATAATAGGTTTTTGGGACAAGCAAGTCATCAGTAAGGGGAAAAAAAAAAAGAAAGCTCGCTGAAGAAAAGTAAAAGTTCAGGTGAAGACGGCTCTTCATTGGCTAAGCTGAGGTGTTTTTCACTGACTGCATTTGTTGCTGGGCAAGAAAGAGGTCTTCCTCCTGTTGGAGGAGTAAAGTAGTTGCACTTCCTGCTTGGGAGTGAAAGGTACCACTCTTCCTGTTGAGGTCAGTAGCTGACATTTTCCTGTTGGGGTAACTGAAATCTTCCAGTGAATAAAGTCAGTTAGATCTTAAAAATTATTCAGTTATGCCTTCTAGTTCAAGATGGCGGAGTTGAAGGACTTGTGCTCATCTCCTCCTGCTAGTGTTGGAGGGTCTCCTGTGGAGGCATGAGCTGGCAGTGGCTAGCTGTGAGGATGGGGGCACTGGCAGCAGCCTAGAATCTTATTTTAATCCACACACGGACTGGAAAAGCCAAATCACATTTGCTTTAATCATATAATTAAGTCATTGTCTAGCTAGATTATAAGTTCCATGTAACAATAGTACAGTGTCTGCCATGTATCTGATAATTTATAAATACTTGAAGAAAAAAAAAAACAACTGTTAGCAGCAAAGAGGGAGGAATCACAAATTTTATCTTTGTAGAATCAAGGCTGCCAAAAATGAAATCATTTTGTTATTGAGAAGTGAAGTACAATAACAACTTGAAAAACTGTCTAACTCACAAAACAGGTAAGCTATACTAAACTGTGACATGCAAACAAATTATTTAAGCTCAAATTTCTCACTTCATTCAGACCCATATGTTCCAAGACAAACTAGAAACTGATTTAACTTTGCCTAGATTCATAAAATCTCTAATTGGAAAGCTCCCTAGTTTACAAATTCTGACTAGTTCTTGAGAAGCCTCGCCCATATGATCAACTCTAGCCTGCAAGTACATTTCCCTAACTCCATCTTTCGCAAAACACTCTACAGCTACGTTGGTATGTATCAATAATAATATTAACAGATTTAACTTTGATAAAGGTGTATTTCTGATGTTCTTTGGTCAAGAGTGATAGACTGTGTGCATGAATGCTAAGTAGTTTCAGTAGTGTCCAACTCTTTGTAATCCCATGGACTGTAGCCCACCTGGCTCCTCTGTCCATGGGATTCTCCAGGCAAGAATATTGGAGTGGGTTGCCATTTCCTCCTCCAGAGGATCTTCCCAACCCATGGATTGAACCCATGTCTCTTATGCCTTCTGCATTTGCAGGCGGGTTCTTTAACACTAGTGCCATTTGGGAAGCCCAGTGATAGGCCGTGTTTTATTAAATATCACACCTATTTTTAAAGTTTGTTTTCACAAAATTTTCTTGAGCAGTAAATATATCACTGTATTAAGAATTTTTTTCTAACACAAATTATATGTTATTTAAATCCTCCCTGGAAAAAGAGAAAAGAAATGAGCTGAAACATGGAATCAGTTCAAATAGACAATGTCAGGAGAGGGAGCAAGCACAAGAAAATAAATACTTTACAATCACTAAACGAATCAACAAATATCAACACACAAGTCAGATGAATTTTATCCTTTTGAAAAGTATTACACGCCAATATATTTGGTCTTTTCTACAAGCTTTAAATTCTCATAACTTTAAGTTTACACTCAGAATAAATATAAGTACACAATTTAATTTTGTTTCTTATAATGTATGATGGGGCATATATTATCTGAGTTTTAATTATCTCATTTGTAGAGATATTATATTACATTTAACTTTGACGAGTCAACCAAATGGCTCTCCTTTACATAATTAAAGACACTATAAAATTATATTTTATATCTGCATACTTCATTATATATAATCATTCTGCATACATTATATACTGGTGACATTCACTTTACTATGTGTAATTGTACACACAAAATCATGTTTATTACACTTTCTGAGCAATTCAAACAATTTTTCTCATGAAGTTTTGACTATATACAGTATTTGCCTGATGTGCTGATTCTAGAAATGAATCATCAAGTCATTTTTTATTCCACTGCAATACCTACAACACAGATGGGTTGATATGAACACATCAAAAGAAAAAAATGGCAAAACTGTCAACATGCAGTCAGTTCTCCATTTTGTTGACCAAATCTGAATTTTTATTCCTGAAGCCTAAGACAAGCATATTTAAACGATATAAATAGTCATAGAGTCATCTGTAGTGCAAAGAAAATGACTATGTTAATGACAGCACACAGAAGGCCACCAGAAGATGGCAGTCTCATTTCTTTAAGGAATAGGGTGACGCTGAGACAAGTGGTTGGGACACAAGATGACAGAGAGGCGGAAGATGAAATTGTTCAGGTCACTGCTGGCTACTGCCTGTCGGCATAATTCTTTCCCCAGGTAAGGCCAATGAACTCTTGCAGAAAGTGCCAGAAACTAAAAAGCCTGACTTTCAATGCTATGGATTACACCACAAACGATTACATAAGAGAGAAAGAAAGAGTCCACAATTCATTGGAAACTTTCTCACCACTGCCTTTTTCTCATCTTTCCTGGTGCATTCCTCTTTCATGCTGCGTCAGCACACGCGCATGCTGGGATAAAACTGAGTGCATTCCTCTGCCGTTCTTTCTAGACTCACCAATTCAAAGAGAAGACAGACTTACTGTGGTCAAGAAGAGACTTTGAGGCCAATAACCTAGTCATATCCACATTCTTCAAAGAAGATATTCCAACCTGAAATACACCTAAATCCAAAATATATATGTATTGATCAACCTCCTTCTCAGCTCTGAGGAGTCAGGCATTAAGGCACCAGATTAGGCCTTCATGCTGTGTGTCTTCAAAAACCCTCTCATTGATTTTTGTGACTTTCAGATGCACTACCATGAGCTATAGGCTGAACACAAAGAAATCAAAAATTCTAAATTGAAGTTCTATAATAGTTACCCTGCTCTTTTATTTCCTGCCTTTTTGATAAGCTGCTTCTCTCCAACCTATGCATATAGAACAGAAACAATTTGGTTTGCCCTTGAAGAATCCCTCCCCTACCAAAAAAGAACACTGACATTATTCACATTTCCCCAATATGGATTTATGTAATGTCTTTTTTTTTTTTTTTTGAAGTTCCAATTTGAAGGCTTGGAGAGTGGTGAAAGCTCATATTATTAAGCACACCCATTTAATTTCCAAAGTTAATGAGTGGAGCTCAACAGATTGAGTGCATTGTATCAGAATAACTTTGATTTCTTTGGAATTGCTCTGAAACTCAGAGAGGGTATGATGACCAAATGGTGCTAAACTAATGATCTTTTCATATTAGGATCTGAAAAGAGAGAAACAAATATTGTAGCATGCATAGCAATATTGTTTCAATTTGTCGATGACAAAAGGCATTTCATCTCAATTAGCAAGTAGACTTTGTTATGAATTGCTAGCCAGATTGCTAATAATTAAAGACTCAATATGTCTTCAGTCATTATAATTGGGCAGTGATGAGAGGCTGTAAAAAGTATTTGAACTCTGTTTGCTCTATTTATTTGGGGAAAGGAAAAAAATCCTGATCTTCATAATGATGAATTAAGAAATAGAGCATATGATTATTCTGGATCTTCTGGAAAAGATATCATTTCACGGTGTTTGCCAGTAATGATACCCCAGTACAGAAATGGTCCCCAGAGGACCCCAGGCAAGTTCAAACAAGTAACTTTCCCAAACAAGTAACTCCCTGGCCCTTGTTCCAAATTCCTGTCTCCCTCATATTTTTAAAATAGGCTCACTTTTTTAAAAGTTAGCAGTTGAGAGCTTAATACATGTATGCTTTCCCATACTTCTTATACTCTCACATAACTCACCTACATGGCCAGTTTTAGTGTTTGTTTTGATTTGAGCAAACTAACTGCTTTACCATTTTGTGTTGACATTACCTTAGTCACCCATTTCTTTCTTTTCCTGCAATTTAGGTATGTGGGCATGATTTCATGCATGCAGATTATCACTAACATCAATTCTTAAAACCCAAATCAGTTTAAGACATCCATTTCCTATATATTTTATGCTGAAACCAATTGGTAATAATCTTCAGTATTTATTGATGACTTTTCCCCCTAAGATTTTTAAATAATGAGCTTTTGCCCTTGCAGCAATTTGCTATTTCAAAGTCCATGTCATGCTGAGGCTTCTTCATATCTTCTGAAAGGGCTCTTATTCACCATTATCACTGTAACAAAGAAAATGGACCCTCCTCCACACGTGGCCAACTATGCCAGGTGCTATACACAAAAAGTCAAAAGAAGCACTCTTCGGCTAGTCAGGGCTTTGTTTTAGAGATGAATTAGATCTCAAGTAGTATTATGATATGATCATTCCTGGCTGAAAATCCAGACTTAATTTTCTGGCACAAATATTACTGTTTTATGCTGATCCAGAGCTCATTCTCCAACAACAACAAAAAAAAGAGATCAGCAAGTGTTAGGGTATTTTTTGTCAGAGTTAGACAACCATTGTATTTAATTTTCTTTCACATTATACAGACTGCGTTTCCCATTTAATCCCAAACACAAAAAATTTGCCCATGTGTGACTCTAACTGACAAGTATGGCAAGACTGGGTTTTATATACTCTTACTGGTATTTAGTACAGTTGGGTTAAGAAATGATTCAGATTATAACATTTAAATCTATGATAATCACAGTTCAATTCCTATGGAGTTTCACTTAAAAGGTCAAAAGTCTATCCCTATGTTCTAGTTTATTTATTTCTCCAATCTCCTAGAATTTTAGAAAGGAAAGTATAATTTTTTTTTTAATTTTCATTTTTCTTACTGCCCTTGTGTGGTACAAATTAGTTGACTCGCAGTGGTCATTCATTCACAACGATCTGGTTCTGCTGCTGCTTAGTTGCTCAGTCGTGTCCAACTCTTTGTGACCCTGTGCACTGCAGCCCATCAGGCTCCTCTGTCCATGGAATTTTCCAGCCAAGAATACTGGAAAGGGGTTGCCATTTCCTACTCCAGGGAATCTTCCCAAACCAGGGATCGAACCAGTGTCTCCCGCATCTCCTGTATTGCAGGCAGATTATTCACCATTAGGGAAGCCAGATGAATATTTATTGAGCACCTATTTCATGCCAGGGACTATGCTACATGCTGGGGAAAGAATAGTGCTCAGAGCAGACACAGTCCCTACTCCTGAGGAGCTTTCAGACACTTTAATAGACAAATTCTGGAAATAAACTCTAGCAGTTCCTTAATTTTCTGATCATTTCTTTAGTAAGATATGATTACCCAATAAATTAATTATTGCATATCTAATATTTCCTCAACTCTCAGTAGAGTATTTTGGTGGAAATATTAATGATATCTGATACTTTCATATATCATTAATTCAGTAGCAAAAATGTTACAAACTGTGATCACGTCCTGAAGGTAGAATTCTTAATCTTACTTACCAAGCTGACTATTTTTTATTTTCTCTTAACTGAACAAATAAAAATGAGAAAATTTTAATTTTCTTACAGGAAAATTGAGAAAATATTTTGGCTTGAAAACTTTTTAACCTGGAGATGTCTTTTAAGAAATATCTTGTGCATTATAGTTAGGTAGTGAATGGCTTTATGAATGAATGCAATCCAGGAAAACAGAATCTTTGCTAGTTTCTTTCACTTGTCTGTTTCCAGCACATAAAACTGAGTGCCTACTATGTGTTGGCAATAGAGAAGTGAATTTATTTATATTTATATCAGTGAACTAAAATGGACTGGAGTAGGTGAATTTAACTCAGATGACCATTATATCTACTACCGTGGGCAGGAATCCCTTAGAAGAAACAGAGTAGCCATCATAGTCAACAAAAGAGCCTGAAATGCAGTACTTGGATGCAGTCTCAAAAATGACAGAATGATCTCTGTTTGTTTCTAAGGCAAACCATTCAGTATCACGGTAATCCAAATCTACGCCCCGATCAGTAACGCTGAAGAAGTTGAAGTTGAATGGTTCTATGAAGACCTACAAGATTTTCTAGAACTAGCATCCAAAAAAGATGTCCTTTTCACTATAGGGGACTTGAATGCAAAAGTAGGAAGTCAAGAAACATCTGGAGTAACAGGCAAATTTGGTCTTGGAGTACAGAATGAAGCAGGGCAAAGAATAATAGAGTTTTGCCAAGAGAACTCACTGGTCAGAGCAAACATCCTCTTTCAACAACACAAGAGAAGACTTTACACATGGACATCACCAAATAGCCAACACCAAAATCAGACTGATTATATTCTTTGCAGCCAAAGATGGAGAAGCTCTATACAGTCAGCATAAAAAAGACCTGGAGCTGACTGTGGCTCAGATCATGAACACACTGCCAAATTCAGACTTAAAGTGAAGAAAGTGGGGAAAACCACTAGACCATTCAGGTATGACCTAAATCAAATCCCTAACGTGCTAGTAAAGTGATGCTCAAAATTCTTCAAGCCAGGCTTCAGCAATACGCGAACCATGAAATTCCAGATGTTCTAGCTGGTTTTAGAAAAGGCAGAGGAACTAGAGATCAAATTGCCAATGTCTGTTAGATCATCGAAAAAGCAAGAGAGTTCCAGAAAAACACCTATTTCTGCTTTATTGACTATGCCAAAGCCTTTGACTGTGTGGATCACAATAAACTGTGAAAAATTCTAAAAGAGATGGGAATACTGGACCACCTGACCTGCCTCTTGAGAAACCTGTATGCAGGTCAGGAAGCAACAGTTAGAACTGGACATGGAACAACAGACTGGTTCCAAATAGGAAAAGGAGTATGTCAAGGCTGTATATTGTCACCCTGCTTATTTAACTTATATGCAGAGTACATCATGAGAAACGCTGGGCTGGAAGAAGCACAAGCCGGAATCAAGATTGCCAGGAGAAATATTAATAACCTCAGATATGCAGATGACACCACCCTTATGGCAGAAAGTGAAGAAGAACTAACGAGCTGCTTGATGAAAGTGAAAGAGGAGAGTGAAAAAGTTGGCTTAAAGCCCAACATTCAGAAAACTAAGATCATGGCATCCGGTCCCATCATTTCATGGCAAATAGATGGGGAAACACTGGAAGCAGTGGCTGACTTTATTTTTCTGGGCTCAAGAATCACTGAAGATGATGATTGCACACATGAAATAAAAAGACATTTACTCCTTGGAAGGGAAGTTACGACCAATCTAGATAGCATATTAAAAAGCAGAGACATTACTTTGCCAACATAGGTCCGTCTAGTCAAGGCTATGGTTTTGCCAGTAGTCATGTATAGATGTGACAGTTGGACTATAAAGAAAGCGGAGGGCCGAAGAATTGATGCTTTTGAACTGTGGTGATGGAGAAGACTCTTGAGAGTCCCTTGGACTGCAAGGAGATCCAACCAGTCCATCCTAAAGGAGATCAGTCCTGGGTGTTCATCGGAAGAACTGATGCTGAAGCTGAAACTCCAGTACTTTGGCCACCTGATGTGAAGAGCTGACTTATCTGAAAAGATCCTGATGCTGGGACAGATTGAGGGCAGGAGGAGAAGGGGATGACAGAGGATGAGATGCTTGGATGGCATCACTGACTTGATGGACATGAGTTTGGGTAAACTCCGGGAGTTGGTGATGGAGAGGGAGGCCTGGTGTGCTGTGGTTCATAGGGTCACAAAGAGTTGGACAAGGCTGAGCGACTGAACTGAACTGAACTGCATGAATGAATGTGGCCTCAGTGATAGCACAAGACTAATTCTTACTATTTATCTGGAAAAGAAAAAAAAAATCACATGAAAATCCTCAGTGAAGTAAAATTTTGTGATAGTTTAGTAACTTTTATTGTAAATACTGACTTATTTGGATTTATCTCAACCAGTTAATTTGAGGACTCTATTCCGTTTTTAAATTTCAAGCATCTCCCCTCCCCTTTAGTTTTTGTGAAATCTGTTAGTATAAGAGTGGCTTTGTTGTAAGTAATCTGTCTTTCATTTTGGCTGCTTTAAGGTGTTTGGTGTTCTACAGTTTCATTACAATGTGTTCTACAGTTTCATTACAATGTGTTTACCGGGGGATTTTTTTTTTTTTTTTTTAATGTATCCTGCTTAGGACTATCTTTGTTTTGTAGAATCATATCTCTCTTCAATTCTGGAAAGTTCTCCCTCATTTCTCATTGAATATTGCTTCTCCCTTTTTCAGCCTTCTCTCTCTGGGTGCATGCTAAATGTATGTGAGATCTCCTTATTCTCTTCTCCATCTTTTAATCTCCCTCACAGTTTATCTTTTTTCTAATTTTGCTGTTTCCTGATGGATTTTGCTATGTCTAGCTTTTAGTTCAAAAATTCTTTCTTCACTGTGTCTAATCTACTCAACTTATTAAATGATTCATTGAAACAGCTGTATTTTTCATTTTTGAAACTGTATTTCAGTTCTTTCCTAAACCTGTCTGCTTCATTCTAATAGTTTATTAATTTATCATGTTTTTATTTCATTTCTTCTTTTTATAACAATTTGTACTACATTTTTAAATAAAAAATATGAAACTTGATTTCTCATTATTTTAAGTTCCTAAATTTGCTTTGACATTTGATCTTGGCCCAGTGCAGAGATCATGGCCCTACAGAAATGATTCACTTTTGCATTAGTGTAGTGTGTCCTGGGGACAATGCTAATATGCATTATCATCTCAAGTATTCAAGAGGCAAACATCTTTTCAAAACAGTGAATGAAATGAGGCCAGACCTAGGGTTACAAATTCTCAGGAGTGACTTTTTTTTTTTCCTTCTATCTACCATGGAAATAGATACTTTTTCTCACAGTCTATCTCTGCTGGCATATATATGTATATATATATATATTTTTTTTTTTCTTAGCCCATCCTTTCACCAACTGTTAGGATTCTGGTTTTATATGGAGTTAAAGTTAATTAATGTCCCATCTTACAGAGCACAAGTCTGTCTCCCATTCCAAGGGGAAGTTAAAGCCTGGTCACTAAATCCAGCAAGTGACTAAGACAGTTCAGCTCCTTGATTTTCACCTTCCTCTCATGGGAGTTCTCCCTTTCTGTCTTTAAAACTAAACCATGCAATCAAAATGTTTTGTTAAATTTTGCCTACCAACGTTTGGGAGGGGTAGTACTGCTTGTGGGTCATATTGCCGAAAAGAAGTTTTACCAGGTATTTTTAACCCTCTTTGTTATTTTACTTTTGGTCCTGACACACATTAATCGAAAGCTACCATTTTCATCTGAGTTGAAGGTAAAGAAAAGATGATAGGCAAACATTTCTCCAGTGCTGGGACATCTGTACTCCTGCCAGAAAAGATGTGAACTTCCAGGCTCCCTTCCTAATGGTACTGCTGCCTGGGCTGCAGGGTACGAAAGACGTGAAGACTGCACACGTATGAATTAACACTGCAGATCAGTCCTTGTGAATGTTACTGAATCTTTATTTCTTCCCTTGTTAACATTTCTGTCTTCCTTTCTGGTTTCCCCTTGACTTGCAATTCTCTTTGAGTCAAGGACTTTTTCTTGAGAAAAAGAATCAGATCTCATTCGATCTGAGCAACGTAGAAACATTCATTACAGGACCATACCCACAGACTCGGAGCACAGGTTCCCAAGTCACTGAGAGAGAGACAATCCGTTCCTGTTTTCAAGCACCTGTTTTTCCTTCAACCAATTTCCAGGTAAAGAGCATACTTTGTTGTTTAAAAGGAAGTTTTGTGCTGTAAAGATAGGAATAGCAATGAAAAAGGAGAAAAAAACAGTCCTTAAAAACTTCTTCCAGAATGGAGAGCTCCCAGCATGTGGAAGTCATCCAGCGCTCCTGACAAGCTAAATCAGTGGCCTAATTATTTTTGCACAGGAAAGGTGACTCGGGAAGAATATGAAGAATGTCTTATAGAAATCTGCATATTTATCTCATTCTCAAACCTACTCTTTTCAACTCCTACTCTCATATTTATGGACAAAGGAAAGGGTGGAAAAAATTTTTTAAGGCTGCATGATGTGCAGGCTGATTAAAAGTAAAAGCCAGATCTGCTGACAATTGACAAAAGATCAGGCAGTCATTTATTTAATTGGACTCCAAGTGACAGGAAGGTGAGATGATTATTGAAGAGATTAGTCCTTTGTTCCAGCCTCACTGTTTAAGTCATTTCAAATGGAAAAGGAACTTTTTCAATTTCTCTAGGACACCAGCCTGAAGAGATTTTTCAATATTCATCCAGGTAATCAGGATCAAGAATACCATTTGCCTCCCTCACAGAAAGAAGGGATGATGGGCCACTGAAATGGAAGGGCTAGGAATGTTGGCTGTATTACCTCAGCTGCATGTCAGTCAGACACAGGGAAGTGAATACTCAGTCTGTGCAGTTTGGTTCTTTGTTCAATGGCCTAAAAATATGGTTCAAAAGAGAAACACCCAACTTCCTCCCTATCGTCTTTGACCTACAGAAGAATTTAATTTCTACTTTACAACTGCTAGAATTCTGACCCAGGAGCATCAGGCTTTTGGTACAGAAAAACTGGATACTGGAAGCAAGCATATAAATATATTTTGTATCTTATTATTATTAGATTGATGAGAGAGAAAAGAATTAAAACTTGCTGAGTACCCAGTAAGTGCCAAGTAATGTGCAAGACACATTACATATTTTATTACATTCTCACAATAACCTTCATATAATAATACTTCATAGGGCTAAAAATAGTTTGAAAACACTATCATTCATGTCTCCAACACTTAGGGGTTTGATTTAAAGATAAAAAATAAGAGTCGACTCCAAGTTAGAGAGCTGTGATGGTCATTGTTGTAAAGCTCAAGTGCTGGTCACTCTGATAAAAAAAATTTCTGCTCTCAAGAGAATGTTAAACATTTGCAAGGCAAACTGAATCCCTAGGAATTCTTAGCAGCTAAAGGGGCACCTTTAAGAAAGGGGGAGTAGTGACCCGTACTATAATCCTTTCATGAGAGATGACATGGTAGCATCCCACAATGCTTGATGAGTTAATTTCCACAGTATGGGGCTGGAATACATCTCGGTAGGCTAGCTCAGAATGGAAGCAAAAAAAAATCTTGGAAAGCACTGCTATCGTCAAATTAAATTTTAGTTATTAGTAATACAGGAATTCAGGCTACTCTGGAAAGGTGGATGAGAATGCCGTCATCAGGTCTTGGGACATAAGAGTGGCACTCTACAGGCTGAGTGGAAGAGTCTGGAGCTTGGAAGCCGCCTGTCCATTCACCAGTTCTCCTGTCCCAGACGAACACAGCTCTAGGAAGTTGTGGGTCCCACAAGGTTAACCCAGGAGACCTATGTCACCAGGAGAGGGGGAATTACCAGATGGTGGCCACACTGAGGTGAAGGTAGGGAGAACCTCTTTTCCCTCTTCTTTATAAGTTGACTATTAGACCACCTGCAGAAGGAGAGGATCAGGTGACCCTTGCCAGTGGTATGTATCTCTATCACTGCACAGGGTTTTATGTTTACACCCATAAAGCAAGATCACCCATTGAGCAGAGACATGAACTCTGAGCACGAATTGTCTAGGTGATGGGAGAGCATCTTCTTCTCTTGATCTTAAAATATCTCTTTCTATGTAGTGTATTAATACAGGATTCCTGAAGGGCAAGGATGAAACCAACAAGCTACTTTCAACAGAAAAATAGCAAGTGTGGTACACGGATTTTTGAAGAGATAAAATTCTCAACAGGCTGAACCGTAAAGAACACAGGCAACAGCCTTAGGGGGACAACACGGGCCACAGCTCAGCAAGGATCAGGGCAGCAAGTTGACTGATCATTTCTCTCTTTTTCCCAGGGTGCAGAAGTCTTTGCAGTAACTAGGAAGTAGCTTTACATAAAAGTCTGCCAATCTCCAAAGGATGCAGACACAACATATCTGGTCAGTTCATGTCCCAGTGCCGTCCTGAGGCCATCTTTGAATCAGATCTAGCCATGGTCACTGCTAAACTAGATTGTAAAGTCTTGTGATCTTTCACTTAATAGGTCCCACCTCCTAACAGAGTAAGCAAGCATTTCTCAAACTATACTCGATGGAGATAAAGATATAGATACATAGATATAGATATACTGAGAAACCCAAAGGAATCAGATTAAGTTTATTTAAGTCAATGATTGCCAAATGTATCCAACCATACAACTCTTTAAAAAATAACAAATATAGTCTCTTGGGACTTCACTGATCATATTTAATAAACAGTGGTCAAATGGGTAAGTGTATCATTTATATTCTCTGGGATAACTGAAAATTCAGCCTTATCTCATTGCCTTTGAGTTTTATTCATTCATTTATTCATCAAAAATTTATTCAGAACAAACTACTTGTCCATGTTATAACAATTGTTACATAATACACAGGTAAACAAAACAGATATAGTTCCTGTCATTTGGGAATAAAAAGCAGGCAACAAAAAACATCAAATGATTACTAGCAGTATCAAATGCCATGATGAAAATAATCAGGATGCCTAAAGAAATATGGTCAGAGAAGGACTGGAATGGGGCCAATCCTTAAAGAATGAGATGGAGCCAACCATGAGAAAGCTGGGAGCAGAGGCATATGGCAAGACAACTAAAGCCAGATGAGCTTGAGTGAGATGCTACTTTATTTTCCATACTGAAATCATAAATTATATTTCTGTCTATTTTAGGAACTTCCATCAATGAAAGAAACTTTGAAATTCAAGAAGTTGTCTTCTTGTTATTCTGAAAGCAAAAGTTGGGATATTACATTTAAGTTCCTTACATTATCCTGTGTTTCTTTTTAAATTAATCATCAAATTTATTTCTTGTTTCATATCCACCTACCTTGATGAAGTCTCTGTTAATGGAGAGTAAAGATCACGCCTATCTTATCACTTGATGTATCATAAATATTCAAGTATCATTTTTATATGGTTAATATAACTTATTTTTATGAATAAGTATCTTGATTCTCAGGAATCTGGGAAAAACACTACAGTATCTATGACAAATACCATCTTTTTGGTTGATATAACCTTCATCATATCCAGGTCATTGCATTTGTTTCACTTTGTTTTTATATATGAATCATTTATGTATAATTGACTTGGGACACAATTTTTAAATTATTCAATATCTTAAAATATTCTTTAAAACATGTAATAAAACTCATGGGTATATTTTTTTAATTAGAAAAATATTTAAAGTGATTAATGTGCATCAACCATCTTTAGCAAAGGATTATCATAGCATATATATTATGAGCTATATTTTCTATAAGTAAGACTATATAAGTTTTCAAAGAATGACAATGATTGAATAAACATCATTTACATTTCTGAGTGAAAGGAAGGATGACATAAAAATAACATTTATTTTAAAAAGCAGACACATTACTTTGCCAACAAAGGTCCATCTAGTCAAGGCTATGGTTTTTCCAGTAGTCATGTATGGATGTGAGAGTTGGACTATAAAGAAAGCTGAGCACCAAAGAATTGATGCTTTTGAACTGTGGTGTTGGAGAAGACTCTTGAGAGTCCCTTGGACTGCAAGGAGATCCAACTAGTCCATTCTAAAGGAAATCAGTCCTGAATATTCATTGGAAGGATGAATGCTGAAGCTGAAACTCCAATACTTTGGGCACCTGATGCAAAGAACTGACTCATTTGAAAAGACCCTGATGCTGGGAAAGATTGAAGGCAGGAGGAGAAGGGGACAACAGAGGATGAGATGGTTGGATGGCATTACCGACTCAATGGACATGAGTTTGAGTAGACTCCAGGAGTTGGTGATGGACAGGGAAGCCTGGCGTGCTATAGTCCATGGGGTTGCAATGAGTCAGACATGACTGAGCAACTGAACTGACTGACTGATTGTTTAGTCGCTCAGTTGTGTCCAACTCTTTACGACCCTATGGACTGTAGGCCACCAGGCTCCTCTGTCCCTGGAATTTCCTAGGCAAGAATACTGGAGTGGACTGCCATTTCCTAGTCCAGGGGATCTTCCTGACTCAGGAATCAAACCCACATCTCCTGCATTGGCAGGCATATTCTTTACCACTGAGCCACCAAGGAAGCAAAAAATAACCTAAGTCTGGCTGATTGAAGAATCTAATACAATATATTCTTGAATTTCAAGGGAAACTAAGACAAAGGCAAAAGAGAACAATGGAGGAGGAAATTTAATAATGATAGATAACAATAAGATAGGAAAGCTCCAACTGGACTATTGAGCTCTTCGGTTCAATGGATTCCTGATAGAAGAAGTGCTTCTGAGATGTGGTCAGTCTATGCTGTACCATCATTGAACAAAACACTTTTTAAGATGCATTTGTTTGACCTTCACCTCATAGAGAGTAGCCCTCTCAGATCCTCTGGATAAAAGAAACTTGAGAAGGTCTTTTTGACTCCCTTAAACAGACTGCCATTTCCCCAGAGTGGTGTTCTACAACAAACCCACCATCCCCAAATCTTTAACAGCCTCCTGGGTAAGGCAGATTCAGGAAAGTGAGGCCAACGGGCAATGCATTTAAGCATGGATCCACCTGGGCTCTGAACAGGAGAGGTTGAGAAGCTTTGGTGCATTTGGTATTTTTGTCATTGTTGCCTTCTCTTTTAGATTTCCACAAAATTCACCATAACTCACAAGGAAGGAAAGCAAACAGGGATTTGGAGCCAGGAATAAAGTATATGCAGACTACTACACCTAAGCATAAGCAGCTGGTAGGATGTGGCATGGACAGAGGTCAAGGGAAAGGGAAACACTGTCAGTGTTCATGTTGCCTTTAAAACTAAGCTAAGAAATCCACTGTGGTGGTGGAGAAGACTCGTTGGACTGCAAGGAGATCAAACCAGTCTATCCTAAAGGAAATCAGACCTGAAAATTCATTGGAAAGACTGATGTTGAAGCTGAAGCGCCGATACTTTGGCCACCTGATGCGAAGAACTGACTCATTAGAAAAGACCCTGATCCTGGGAAAGATTGAAGGCAGGAGGAGAAGGGGACGACAGAGGATGAGATGATAGGATGGCATCACTGATACCATGGGCATGAGTTTGAGTAGGCTCCAGGAGTTGGTGACGAACAGGGAGGCCTCGTGTGCTGCAGTCCATGGGGTCGCAAAGAGTTGGACATGACTGAGCAACTGAACTGAAATGAAGAAATCTACATTCAGTTACTGTGACATTTCTCCTCAGCCAAGCAACTGAGTGACTAACAAGAAAATGAATGAACACTTAGGAGGAAAGATGTCTAATAACTGATAAGCCACTCTTCCATATTAGAATTAAAATATATCAGCTGATTAAAAATGCTATAATTTCAAAAAATCAAACAGAAGTAAAGCAAATATATTTGGGATTTTCAAAATTGCCATGAAATAAACAGAAATAATTCTGACAAATATCTTACTTCTAGAACTTACTTTTTGATGATGATGAAATATGTGTATGTGCCTGCATGCAAATGTATGTATGTGTATGTGTGTTTTATATATATATATATATATGTATGTATGTATGTACATATATCAATTTAGTTCAGTTCAGTTGCTCAGTCATGTCCAACTCATGGCAACCCCCTGAACTGAAGCACTCCAGGCTTCCCTGTCCATCACCAACTCCTGGAGTCTACTCAAACTCATGTCCAGTGAGTTGGTGATGTCATGCAGCCATCTCATCCTCTATCGTCCCCTTCTCCTCCCACGTTCAATCCTTCCCAGCATCAGGGTCTTTTCAAATGAGTCAGTTCTTTGCATCAGATGGCCAAAGTATTAGAGCTTCAGCTTCAGCATCAGTCCTTCCAAAGAATATTCAGGACTGATTTCCTCTAGGACGGACTGGTTGGATCTCCTTGCTGTCCAAGGGACTCTCAAGAGTCTTCTCCAACACCACAGTGCAAAAGCATCATTCTTTGGTGCTCAGCTTTCTTTATAGTCCAACTCTCACATCCATACATGACTGCTGGAAAACATAGCCTTGACTAGATGGACCTTTGTTGGCAAAGTAATGTCTCTGCTTTTTAATATGCTGTCTAGGTTGGTCATAGCTTTTCTTCCAAGGAGCAAGCATGTTTTAATTTCATGGATGCAGTCACCATCTGCAGTGATTTTGGAGCCCCCAAAGAATAAAGTCAGCCACTGTTTCCACTGTTTCCCCATCTATTTGCCATGAAGTGATGGGACTGGATGCCGTGATCTTAGTTTTTTGAATGTTAAGTTTTAAGCCAAATTTTTCACTCTCCTCTTTCACTTTCATCAGGAGGCTCTTTAGTTCTTCTTTGCTTTCTGCCATAAGGGTGGTGTCACCTGCGTATCTGAGGTTATTGAT
The DNA here is from genome assembly GCF_019320065.1 of Cervus canadensis. NCBI lineage: Eukaryota > Metazoa > Chordata > Mammalia > Artiodactyla > Cervidae > Cervus > Cervus canadensis. The sequence goes on along the minus strand of NC_057418.1, from coordinate 17,462,841 downwards.
ATTTCTCCCAGCAATCTTGATTCCAGCTTGTGCTTAATCCATCCTGGCATTTTGCATGATGTACTCTGCATATAAGTTAAATAAGCAGGGTGACAATATACAGTCTTGACATACTCCTTTCTCGATTGGAACAGTCTGTTGTTCCATGTCCAGTTCTAACTGTTGTTTCTTGACCTGCATACAGATTTCTCGGGAGGCAGGTCAGGTGATCTGGTATTCCCATCTCTTTAAGAATTTTCCAGTTTGTTGTGACCCACACAGTCAAAGGCTTTGGCATATATAGGCTTCCCTATACATATATAGGCTCCCCTCATATCTCATTTGGTAAAGAATCTTCCTGTAATGCAGGAGGCCTGGGCTCGACTCCTGGGTTAGGAAGATCCCCTGGAGAAGGAAATGGCAACCCACTCCAGTATTCTTGCCTGGAGAATCCCATGAACAGAGGAGCCTGGCAGGCTACTGTCCATGGGGTTGCAAGAGTTGGACACAGCTTAGCAACTAAATCAGGATGAATCAGGTACATATATGGGGCTTCCCTGGTGACTCAGTGGTAAGGAATACACCTGTAATGCAGGAGCACAGAGGATGTGGGTTTGATCCCTAGGACGGGAAGATCTCTTGGAGGAGGGCATGGCAACCCACTCCAGTATTCTTGCCTGGAGGATCCCATGGACAGAGGAGCCTGTCAAGCTTAGTCCATGGGGTCGCAGAGTCAGACACAACTGAAGTGACTTAGCACACACACATGCATGCATGCATATATATAAACTATATATGTGTGTTTTATGTGTATGTATATATATACAAATATATTTATAAAAGGATCCCTCAGTTGATATTGTAGTATTCCATGTGGCCAAACATATGGTCTGTATACACATTTGTTACCACTTTATCCCTTAATCTTATGAGATGCACAGTGTTAGTTAGAACTTAGATGTGTCAAATGCATTGATGTCCTGGAAACACAGAATGTGAAAAGTGATAGTCTCTCAGTCATTTCCAACTCTTTTTGACCCCATGGACTGTAGCCTACAGGGCTCCTCTGTCCATGAAATTCTCCAGCCAGAATACTGGAGTCAGTAGCCATTTCCTTCTCCAGGGGATCTTCCCAGCTCAGGAATTGAACCCAGGTCTCCTTCTTTGCAGGAGAATTCCTTACCATTGAGCCACCAGAGAAGCCCAAGAATACTGGAGTGGGTAGCCTATTCCTTCTCCAGGGGATTTTCCCTACCCCAGGAATCAAACCGGGGTCTCCTGCATTGCAGGCAGATTCTTTACCAGCAGAACTACCAGGGAATGCCTGAGTACTTGCTTGACAGTGATGTGTCCTTCCCACGTATCTCTATAGAGGTCTATATATAAGAAAATGAGTCTGATTCACAGTATGACTCATCCATTCCAGCAGTTGAGTTAAAAACTGCCAGTAGTTCAATAATATCCCCTACAGCAAGACTGCTGTTTAAAAAACATTGTTGAGCACAAAGCTGAGGCCTTGAGGACCAAATGTGGTCTTTCACTTTCTCCAGATCTGACTCTTAAAGCTACCAAGTTAATTTATTTCTAGAAAGACAGAGAGAGAGAGAATAGCTGGCCTGCCCAAGGTGAGTCTGGCTCTGACTAGTCCTCAACCTCTTAAAGTGTGGAAGCAGGAGGTGAAGGTCCTGGAGAGAACCAGAAAACCGTCATGCATTTTTTTGAACACATAATTACTCTGATTACCAGTTACAAGGTGATTTAGAAAGCTAACCTTTGGCATATCTAATGTTTTTATCCATTAGGAAAGCTGGTAAAATGCATGTGCCTTCCCAGAAAAAGAACAGAAAAGATTTACAAATAAAATATTAAAAGTGGCTCTCTCTTGGTGGTGAGATACTTACATTTTATATTTTTTGTGTTCTTCTGTGTTTTTCCCAGTGGAACTACATTTCTGTAATCAGGAAAACATATTTTTTTAATTCTGTTGTTTCATATTAGCTTTGACTTTTAGTTTATGGTCATGTTAGAATGATATTCTAAGTATCTTATAAAAAATAATACAGTTTTTTAATTGTAGTTGATCACACAGGGAAACAATGATTGATGAATTCTTTAGTGCCATATTGTTAATATAAATCTTTCATAGGAACAGGAGTGCTGATTTTCCAGTTCTGTCAGCAGTCTCTGGTTATGTTAACCGAAAATAGTCCATTTAAAACATGTTTTTTTGGAAAGAGCAAAACATATTCAGAATTCATTATTTCCCTTATTCCGTGTTTGAATTCATTGATTGACTGCTATACATGGGGTTTATACAAATGAACAAAATATAGTCCCCGACATCGAGGAATTCACAGTCTAGTGGGAGAGATTAATAAATTGACAATCACAAACAGTTATATACATATACATATACATATGCTACCAAGCCAGATTCACCTTGCCTAACACACAGAAGCCAGAAAGCTGAGACACCAAGGTTTGTAGAAAAGGGAAGACTTCTTTATAATGTAGCTGAGCAAGAAGACAGGAGAACAAATCTCAAATCCACCTCCTGAAAGGAAGGGGCTCAGGGTATTTACGTGATCAAGAATAAAGGAGAAGGGAGCTCTGAGGAGTAGGGACCATGGGAGAAAATGACTGGGAAAAGATGTGCAGGCATAACTAAACTACACATCTCTGCATGCTCCAAAGGTCACAGAGTTGACTCTTGCACGTGCCCAGTTAAAGTGTAGGTGGCCCCATCCAGTCTTAACCAGCTCAGCTGGAATTAGATGAAGCTGACTCTGGAAGACAACTCAAGCAGATGTCTTATTCTTTAGACTACCTATCACTTAGAAGATATGCAAGTCTTAAAACAACCTTAATTAGTAAGGCAGTTGAAATAGATTTGACTAATTATCCATGGTTTCATATACAATAGACGGATATGTGTGTGTGTGTGTGTGTGTGTGTGTGTGTACATGGGCTTCCCAGGTGGCTCAGTGGTAAAGAATCCACTTGCCAATGCTGGAGATGCAGGAGACGTAACTTCAGTCCCCCGGAGGAGGAAATGGCAACTTGCTCCAGTGTTTTTGCCTGGAGAATTCCAGGCAAGAGGAGTCCAGTGGGCTATATCCATGGGGTCACAAGAGTCAGATATGACTGAGTGAGCATGCAAGTATGTATGTACACAGATACATACACACACACATACACACACTATATATATATATACATAGAGTTAAACTAAAAGGAATTCTTTTAAAGGAAACGTGAAAGTGAAAGTTGCTCAGTTGTGTCTGACTCTTTGTGACCCCATGGACTTTACAGTTCATGGAATTCTCCAGGCCAGAATACTGGAGTGGGTAGCCTTTGCCTTCTCCAGGGGAATCTTTCCAACCCAGGGATCAAACCCAGGTCTCCCACATTGCAGGCAGATTCTTTACTAGTTGAACCACAAGAGAAGCCTTTCTAGAGGAGATGATGCTTAAGTTGAGTACAATAGTTAACTTGGCATTCTAGAAGGGAGCAGAGGGAAAGATCTGTCCAGCAAAAGTAACAGTATTTGCAAAGCTATCAAATTACAAAATACTTTGGGGCATTCAGGAAATTTGCACTGATTCAGAATGGCTGAAATAAGGACCATATGTGAGTATGACAGAAGATAAGCCTGGAATTAGATCACAAGGATTTTATAAAACCCTTCTGAAGAAATTTGATTGAACTCTTTGGCAATGGGAAGCCATTAAGCTTGTTTATTAGTAAACCCAGAAATCTCAACATCACTTTAAATTCAATTCATCCAAACTTAACACATCTAGTTTCTCTCCAAAACTAGCTCTCATGTGGAGTTCCATATTTCAGGGAACGTCACCACTATCTGGGCTTCCCTGATAGCTCAGTGGTAAAGAATCCACCGGCAGTGCAGGAGACACAGGAGATGCAGTTTCGATCCCTGGGTCACAAAGATCCCCTCGAGGAGGAAATGGCAATCCACTCCAGTATTCTTGCCCGGAGAATCCCATGGACAGAGGAGCCTGGAAGGCTATAGTCCAAAGGGTCACAAACAGTCGGACACAACTGAGCGACTAAACACACACACCATTATCTGTGCTGTTTCATAAACCAGAGATAAATGCAGTACCCTTGATACTAAACCTCTTCGTCCCCATCTTCATCATGTTACCAAACCACTACTAAAATGCCTTTCTCTAATCATCATGCTATCTCTTCATCCACCATTGCCATCCAAATCAAAGTTACCACTATCTCTCCAGTCTCCCCCATCTCCTGCAATCTGATATTCACATCAAAGCCAGATCTGTTCAAAATGCAAATCTAATACCATCTTTACATGTTTAAAACCTTCACACTTAAAGCTTATAAGAACCTGCATAGTTAGGCTCTTGCTACCTTACCCATCTCTTCTCACCTCTCTCTGTGAACTACAGCCATTGCAGCCTCCTCTCAGCTCTTCAGATGTACCTTGTCCCCCCCTCCTCCTGCTCCGATTGCACGTTCTGCTTCCTGGTCTAGATTAATCTCCCTTTCCCCCCTCTCTCGCTTCTCTTCCATTGTCACTATAACATTCCTGACATCCCTGTGTCAGTCACATGTTCTTTGGTGTAATTACTTCATTATATGTCTTTCCCACTTGAACTCTCTGACAATATTGTATTTCTAGCATCTAATAAAGTATCTGACAAATAGTCAGTGCTCAGTCAATCTTTTTTAACACATGAAGGAATAATGTTAACAATTTGTGATATTAAAGCTTATTCTGATAGCAATATGAAAATTTCTTTGCATGAATAAGATTAAAGGTAAGGAGAGGATTAAGAGCTAAATTTCATCATCAGACTAGAGTTGATAGTTGCGTGAGTCACACATGGCTTTGAGAATGGAGGGGAGAGGGCAAATCTGAGCTGTATCGAGAAGCTGGAATCATGCTGTGTGGCTAAGATTTCATTCTAAAATCGGGAAATACCTATACGCTTACAGGAATTTCTAGATGACTGTCATAGAAATGTTTAGATGCTTCTCGGTCCTTGAATCAGGACTATCTCCTCAAAGCAGAAAGCTTAATTCATTATTAATGTATAAGTTTTTTTTTTTTTTAATAATGACAAGATGGACTTCCCTGATGGCCCAGTGGTTAAAAATCCACGTGCCAATTGAAAGGGCACAAGTTCCATCCCTGGTCTGAGAAGATGCCATAGAGCAACTAAGCCCACGCATCACAACTAGTGAGCCCACACTCTAGAGCCCGTGAGCGGCAACTCCTGACCCCTGCAGCTGGAGCCAGAGTCCCACAGCTACCGACGTCCACACACCCTGGAACCAGTGCTCCGCAACAAGAGAGGCCACTGCAATGAGAAGTCTGTGCATCACAACTAGAGAATAGACCCTGCTCACCGCAACTAGAGAAAGCCCACTCACAGCAACCAAGACCCAGCACAACCAGAAAAATGTTTAAATAGATAAATAGTAAAATTAATTTCAAAAAAACAACGACAAGAATTATCCTAAAGTAAATTCAAGTTGGTGATATTTTGGAAGGGATGCAGTTGGGAGAGAAGAGAGCTCTCAGAACATGTGTATTTCAATGGGTTTCTTATGCAATACTGATATAACCCCACCCCTACTTCCACTTCCCCTTATTGTCCCTCTGATAAGCAATTTGGCTTTAATCCACTGGGGGTCAGAGATGACTGTTACCAGGATGCTACCTGTAGCTTCAGGAACATGTCACCTCTGAAGAGTTTTGTGGGTTTTTTTAGAGTTTTTTTTTTTTTTTGTAAAGTTCATTTTAGATGAATAGAATAATATCCTGTCTCATGTATGTTAAAATGTATGTATCAGATGTCTTAGACAAGACTAAGCCACCATAGTGTAGTCTTAGGCCACAGTGAATTCCTGAGAAAATCTGACATTGTAGTAATCTATTTCAAAGGACTTAGAACAAATCTGAAGACTTGACTATGATAACTCCATGTTCTCACTATCAAATATTAAAAAACAAAATTCAGCCAAGTAAAGAATTGACTTCATTTAATGATTCATGAGGCAGGCAGCATCCCACTTACTAAAGAAAATGGTGCTTCCAGGGGTTGTACAAATGGGAAGTTTTTTAGGAAGAAGAGTAGGGCAAGGGAGTAAATACTAAAAGGAAAAAAGGATGATTTCTAGGCCAGCACATGTTTTAGGGGGGATGGCAAGGGTTTTATAATGCAGATTATCTCTTCTTCCTGTGGCGGAGGGGGGAATGGAAAGGATCCACAGGACGGATCACTTTATTGGTGTGTACCAGAAAATTCCAGACTGCTTCATTAACATTACATTTCTGATGAAGGTCAAAACTGCAGTCAGGTTAGTTGTTACATGTAGGTTTGGTATCATGAACTTTCGAACAAGTGACATCATTTTGGACCTGTGGTTTCTTTCCTTTAACACAACAAACACAAACATCAATTCAGCTCCCACACATACATCTCTAGGAATTTTCAGTGTGTTTGCAACCCATGAATGTGCCTATTACAAGTCATTTGCAGAGATTTCTCTTTCAGTTGGTGTGCTTCTCTGTGAATGGGCTCATCTTCTTAAATGTGGAGAAACATTACAGTCATTCAAAGAGATCTGCAAGATGTCTATTAGGGATGCAAATGTGCAGAATATGGACAAAACCAGTATAGCTCCTCTTGTGAAACATTTGGATTATGGAAATTTAACTTACAGAGAAGGCACTGCCACTTTCCACTTGAGAAAAGGTTTTTAATTTTAATTTCTGCATATTTCCTCTCTTATCCCCAGATGTGGTTATGCATTTAGTCCTTGGCATTCTAATCTTCTTGTTCTATTCTATGTACGTCAGAGCTCTCATTTACTTTCTTTGCCTCACTATCAAATCTTTGCTTTTGACTTCAAATTTACATCTGCTTCTCAGAAATTTAGTCCAGCATCTCCCACTGCAAACTGGGACATTTTCAACTCAAACTTAAGATGTCATGTATACACCAAGTACATCATTTTTCCTGTCCCACTCAGAGAAACATTTTCTATCAGTGGTAATAAACTTGGTGTCAGCCTTCAGTTAACACTTCCTATGTTGACTCATTCAGATGGGTGATCAAGTGCTCGAACTTTCTTACCATATCCTATTACTTCCCAAACCCACCCTTATCCACGGGCATTCCCTCCACCTTGCTCACCAATCACTTTCTCTGTTGACAAGCCAGGTATGGATTTCTTGCTCTCTGACTTTCATCCATCTCTCAGAAATGCTTGTCAACATCTTACCTCCCTCACTCTCAACAGATATTCAGGCTGTCTATCACAAGCTCCTTAAGCTTCTCTACTCTCCATCTCCAAATCTGTTTCTCTACTTATAAATATCTGTTCTTTTCTATTTCAAAATAAATATTTTACATTTTCAGTAGTATATCCACTTCCCTGTGTCCCAAACTCTGTTTCTGCTCACTTTTCCCAGCCTTTAATTCTATCATTTATCTCTGTAGTTCCTTCACTTTCATTCATTCAGTATCCATTAGTATTTTTTTCCTCTGTTTATAAATGTGTTTAAAAAATAAATGTGTTGAGATTTTACATTACCCAAAAAAAATTTTTTTTAAACTGACTATATCCCTTCTAGCTACTGTTCTAGCTGTCTTTCACTTCTGGGAAAAAAATATACAATCAAATTATCACTGTATAATTTATCCTCAGTGTTTTCTTCACCTAAGTAACCATTTGCCAACACATGATCAGCCATTGCACTACTAATGAAATCACACTTTCAAGATCGTCAAAAAAAATCTCCTAATCACCAAACTCAATAACCTTTTTCAGTCTCCTTTTTTCCTGACTACCCTGTATTACATACCACTTAACTGTTTTTCCCTTCTCTATCTCTTTTACCTGGTTTCCATGACATTGCCCTCACTGCTAAGCAGATCTTTCCCTAACTTTGACTAATATTTTATTGGTTCCCCAAAGTCTGTCTCTATGGCTATGTAAATTTTTCTCCATGACCTTTTATTTTCCTTCAACTGCTCCACATTCTCACTTGTTAATTTTTCTTTTCCTACTGCTTCTACTCCAGGGTTCATTTCTATGGAAACAGATCTCAAGTTTCATGTATCCAGTCCCAAACCTCTTCCCATACCTCAGGCAATGATTCATTATCACTGCATTTCCCCAAATTCTACATGCCTAAAACCAAACTTACTATCTTCATCAAATGTCTCCTTGTTTGTAATGGACCAAGGAAGTTTCCAGTTCCACATTTACTAAGTGTATTTATTCACCAAATATTTACTAAGTTCATACCTGTCCATCTGAAGATCCAAACACAAAATCAGAAACTGCTCAAAATGCTCTGTGCAAACAAAAGTTAATACAGGAAATGGGTTACAAAAGTGATGGAAGTCAAACAGGGGATGATGAGGTAACACATAGATTAGCAAAAGCGAATCTTGGCTAAAAGAATGAGGAGAGGAGATTTTAGTACAAAGTTCAAGGTTTAAGATCACCCAGAAGAAACTACAATCATTGGCAGAAGCTACAACAACAAAAAAGACACAGCTGTTGCCAGAGATGCTGCTCAAGTAGGAAGAGAGAGTGAGGAATAAGCTGAATTCTCACTTCGTTTTGTCCTCCAACGTCTGCTGATGCCTCTTTCTGGACAAACCAATCCAGAAGCCAGTGGTCATTATAACCCAGAAAATGCAGTCCACAAAAGTCACCCCCTCCCCACAACCGCAAGGGAGATTATACAGAGCAGAATCAAAGAAGAGTGAAGAATGGATCTGAGAGCAAAACAAGCCAAAGATGGGTCATGTTACATCTCTTCTTGGTTTTCCACCATATTCTATTCTCCATACATCATACCATCAGGCTTCCACCCAATATGCTGCAAGTCTTCTTTGTAGAAAGTTATTCTCATACTTTCCTCAAAAAAAGGAGACACAAAGCTACATCAGTATTTTTGTCTTAATAATTCATGAACTTCAGGTGATATGCCGTCATTCACATCTATTTTGGATGTGGTTCCTCATTGGTCTAGTGACTTGTGCACCAGATTATAAATTTTAACACTACCAGTTTCCCTTTATAAATATATATATATATATAGAAAGAGAGAGAGAGAGAAAGGAAAAGGCAAAGAGGAGAGAATATCCAGAGCTCCTGCCAGACCCATTTCCGTAACTGCTGCCAAGACCATAGCTGATTTTTTTTAAAAAGCAGTTTTATTGAGATATAATTCACATGCTATACAATTCACTTATTGGAAATATGTAATTAAATGGCTTTTAATATTGACATCAATAATGTGTAACTGTCAGCACAATCGATTTTAGAACATTTTCACTATTGCCCCCAAAAAGAAACCCTATATTCATTAACAGTCACTCCCTATTTCCTCCTACCCCTTGTTGAAGATCACCCCATTTCTCTGAAGATCCATTTTAAATCCAGTCACTCCAGCTTTCAGGCACTACTCCAGACTCTTAAATTGGAAACATTTACTGTCTGGCCTATTCATTTGGATTCCCCATAGTGCTATTCATCTTTTTATGTATATGCTCTGTTTCCCCAATTAGATTATAAGTCTCTCAAGAACAAGACCCTTGTCTTGATTGAAGAGATGGAAAACATATTTAGAAATGTAGCTGCCTCATTGAATTTAATCCTCTTTTATTTGTTCTTTGATTAACTCATATTACTGAGAACTTTTCCCCTAATGGAGATTTTCTTCCTTAATCATTTCCCCCAAGAAAATAATTCAAAACTGATGGAATAGATTTAACGAGCAAATTTAAGGAGTTCGTTAAAACACAAAAATGGAACTGTTAAGAAAAACACATCAGAAATTATTTGTGATTCTCATCTATTGCCAATATGCATTTAAGATGTGCTGGAAATGCTAATGTTTCTTTTGTTCCAGCATGACAACAGTGTCCCTTCACTGTGGTAGATAACAAAGTGTGATACTAACACAAGAAGGGGAATGAAACAGATTCATTTCCTCTAATAAATGTTAAATTTACAAGTTAAATATGGTGTTAGATCTAGTGTACTTTTAATCAATTCTTTCAAGTGTATACATAATTATATGTGGTTTTAAATATGTAAAGAAACTTTTCAGTCTATTTCTTGAGATGAAACGCTTGAATAATTAACACTTTTTAAAATGTCCTTATTTTTTTTTAATAAATGTCAGCGTTTTGGATAAGCAAAAGTTCCTTTCTATATCTGTATTTCTTTTCCTTTCTCTTCTGCTTCCTCAGTCTTTCTTCATTCTTTCCTTTTCTCTCTTCTGTTCTTACTTCCTTCTCTTTTCATTCCTCTTAGGGAAACATTAAGATAACTTCTTATATTTGTTAGGAACAACCTTGAAAAGCTAAGAGAATTTAACTGTGGAAGAGGAAGACAGTTTGTATAAAATTAGTATCAATTTCTCTCCATTTCTACATCTTACAGTCATAATGAAAATAACAGGTCATATATCCTGCTTTATATTAAGCTCTGAAATAAATCTTCACCTTATAGATTCTTACCTTAAACAGTACTTTGAAACAAATAATTTCCAAATTAGACAGCACCAGGTAACATGTCTATAGTACTTATTTTGTGTCTAGACTTGTGTAAATGTTGGAGATGTTTCACAATCTAGTAGAGAAAGACATATAAATGATAGGACTTCTTCGGTGGCCCAATGGTAAAGAATCACTTGCCAAATGCAGGGGACACAAGTTTGATTCCTGGTCCAGGAAGATCCCACAAGCCATGGGGCAGCTAAGCCCATGCAACACAGCTACTCAGCCCACATGCCCAGAGCCCATGCTCCACCAGAGAGAAGCCCAAGCACCACAAGAGTAGATCTTGCTCACTGCAACCAGAGAAGCCTGCACATAGCACCAAAAGCCCTGTGCAGCCAAAAACGAATTATTATTTTTTAAAAAGACATATAAATGAAATAATGACAGTGCAGTGATAAAAAAACACTGTCTGAAGAGCCATGGGAGCGCTCAGCACAGTGTCTCCCTTCAGCAGTATTTCTGAACACCATGCTTTCGCCGGCTACTATTCTAGATGTTGGGAATACAGTTATTTTCCTTCAAGCAAATCACAGTTAATACAAAATTACCCCACAGTATAATAACCAATTGCCAAGTTAAAACTGAGTCCAGAATGTCATGGAAACCAGAGGATGGAAGTAGGACAGAGGGAGAGATTTCAGGAGTGCCACAAAAACTGTTGAAAAGAATTCAGTGCAGAGTGGAATCTTATATGATGAGTAGGAGTAGAAAATACTGAATCTCATAAGAAAAGGGGTATGTGGAGATAGGAAGGATAAAAAGGACCATGCCGTGCAGCAAAGTTCTTCATAGAGATGTAAACAATGTGCTGCCTTAAAGGACGAAGACTTGGAATCTCTGAATTCCAAGATGCTCCTGAAGAATTTGTAAGAGACTAAACTGCAAGTAAGGATGAGAACCATGAAAGAAGCAGGTCATGAAAATCTTCTGTTCTGTGATTAAGGACCATGGATTTTATCCTGAAGACAACAGGAAGCCACTGAAGAATTAAAAGAGGAATAAGATGATCAGCTCTGTTCTTTAGAAGACTCAGTCTACTTCCTCAGTGACAGGATAGATTAGTGGATTGAGGGTTGCGGAAAAGGTCAGGAAGACAAAGAAACTCAGAAAGAATTTTTCTTGTCACTCCCCAGGTGAGAAATGCTACGCACCTGAATTAAGGCAGTGACAATGGGTATGGAGAAGAGAGTAAAAAGCTAGAGAGAACTCAGAAACAATAGTGCTTGTTTCTAATTATATAAGAAGGGAATAGAAGAGAGGAAACTCAAGAGTAATTACATCTCTGGCTTGTAGAACTTGTAAGGAACTGAGCAGAGGAATAACTGGGGTGAGAGCGGGGAGAAATGTTGAATTTTGAACATAGTATATGTGAACCAAGAGCTTCCAGATATACAAGCTTGATTTAGAAAAGGCAGAGGAACAAGAGATCAAATTGCCAACATCTGCTGGATCATAGAAAAAGCAAAGGAATTCCAGAAAAACATCTACTTCTGCTTTGTTGAATATGCTAAATCCTTTGACCATGTGGATCACAACAAATTGTGGGAAATTCTTCAAGAGATGGGAATATCAGGCCGCCTTACCTGACTCCGGTGAAACCTGTATGTGGGTCAAAAAGCAACAGCTGGAACCAGACATGGAGCAACTGATTGGTTCAAAGTAAGGAAAGGGGTCCATCAGGCTGTAAATACTCGCCCTGCTTGTTTAACTTCTATGCAGAGTCATCATGAGAAACGCTGGGCTGGATGACTCACAAGCTGGAATCAAGATTGCTGGGAGAAATATCAACAACCTCAGATATGCAGACGATACCACCCTGGTGGCAGAAGTGAAGAGGAACTCAAGAGCCTGTTGATGAAGGTGAAAGAGGAGAGTGAAAGAGCTGGCTTAAAATCCAACATTTAAAAAACTAAGATGATGGCATCCAGTCCTGTCACTTCATGACAAATAGAAGGGGAAAGAGTGGAAACAGTGACAGACTTTATTTTCTTGGGCTCCAAAATTGGTGGACAGTGACTGCAGACATGAAATTAAAAGACGCTTTCTTCTTGGAAGAAAAGTTATGACAAACCTAGACAGCATATTAAAAAGCAGAGATATCACTTTGCCGACAAAGGTCCGTATAGTCAAAGCTAAGGGCTTTCCACTAATCATGCATGGACCATTCCAACTCTCACCAAAGAATTGATGCTTTTGAACTATGGTGATGGAGAAGACTCTTGAGAGTTCTTTGGACAGCATGAAGATCAAACCAGTCAATCCTAAACAAAATCAACCCTAAATATTCATTGGAAGGACATATGCTAAAGCTGAAGCTCCAATACTTTGGCCACCTGATGTGAAGAGCCAACTCATAGGAGAAGACCCTGATGCTGGGCAAAATGAAGGGCAGGAGGAGAAAGGGGCAACGGAGGGTGAGAATGTTGGATGGCATCACCGATTCAATAAACGTGAGTTTTGGCGAACTCTGGGAGATAGTGAAGGACAGGGAAGCCTGGCATGCTGCAGTCCATGGAGTCGCAAAGAGTCAGAGATGACTGAACAGCTAAACAACAACAATACCTAACCCTGTAAGAGAACATAATGAAAGAGGTTGGTGCTGGATGTGTGTGTGATAAGGTCTTCATGGATGAGACCCTGAAGACAAGTGGAGAGACTATACAGAGTAAAAGAATGAGAGGAGACCAGAACCAAAACAGAACCCCAAGACCCCTGCAGAGGAAGAAAGAATTGACTGATAAAGGGTGGATAAGCAGTTCTGGAGAGAGTACTAGGGCCACATGAATAGTTTCAAGAAGGAGTAAATGAACATGTCAGATTCCACAAGGAGATATGCATTTATCCCTTTTTACTTTTCTATTTTTTACATTTTTTTCTACTTCCAGCCTATATTTTAACATATAAAAACTCTCATATATAACCACCAGTGCTCCATCTTTAACCTATCCTGCAAATTATTTTATTAGAAAAAAAAATCTATTTTTAAAGCCATGTGGGATGACAGAATTTGTGCTTTAGAAGGTCAGGCTAGCTGAGAGCAGTTTGGAGGTTCTAATAATAGTTCCAGAGAAGATGGAGGGAAGGGCATGCCGTCAGTAAATATCACACCTATTGAATTGATAGAATGCTATATTTAAGTAAGAGTGAAAATTAGAGGGAAAGAGTAAACGAGATGAAGGAGCACAGACATTTAGGGATATAAGGCTTGACCATCCGGAAAAGTGAGATTTGAAAAACAATGCAGGCATTGGGCTGGGGAGAAGAAAGGCAAAGGATAATGAAAAGCAATCCAGTGTGTTCTCCTGAGTGTATTCTATTTGCTTTTCACCCCAGACAGAGTCTGGTAGTTCTGGGTGCTACTCATCACATATTCCTGCCTCCCCACTTCCCGAGCATACAGTAGAACTGCACTTCTTGCCTGGAGCACCTTGTGATAAGCCTTAACCAACCTGCTGTGAGCAGGAGGAACCAGAGCACTTTCTTGCTTGTGTGAGACTCCCCAGAGCTCCCTTCCTCCTGACCCTACCTGCCCACCGTTAACTCGGCAGCTATTCAGGCAGCCTCAGTAACTGAATGATAACAATGAGCTGCTAACCCACAATCAACACAAATGCTGAATGAGAACTGGACTTCTGTTGCTCAAAGCCACTAAATTTTGGTGATACCCTAGCCTATCCTGATGGACACACACTCCCCGGGTGATTTGATAAACTTCCATAACTTCTGCTATGCACTGATGAAATCAGGTCAACAACTATAGCTTGATCCTTATTTCTAGCTGCTTTTTTTTTTTTAACTTTTTATTTTGTATTGAGGTTATAGCCAGTTAACAATGTTGTGACAGTTTCAAGTGAACAGCGAATGGACTCAGCCATACACATACATGTACCCAAACTCCCCTCCCATCCAGGCTGCCACATAACATTGAACAGACTTAGATGTGCTATACCGTAGGTCCTTGTTGGTTATCCACTTTAAACATAGCAGTGTGTACATGTCCACCCCTAACTTTAGGATGCTACAAACATTTCAAATTGAACATTCTAAAACCAAACTCATTGAGTGACTACAGTATTTTCCAAGCAGTTACCCTGTCCCAAGTGCTTATCATACCTTTTATGTAGACTATATCATTTCATTCATAGAACAATCAAGGGCAAAATATCATCATATCCCAGCTTTAGACTAAAAACTCTAAGAACAGAAAGTGGTGAAGGAGATGAAGTAGGTGCTACTAGAGCAGTAGAAGGAAAACCAAGAGAGTCAAAAGAAAGAGGAGTGATAACTAATGCTAAATATCACAGATAAGACAAAGGAGGTAGAAATAAAGTGACTCCAATGCTTTGCAATCAGGAACTTACAGGTGACTTTTAAGGAGATATGAGGAGGTGGAGAGAGTGAATCCTGAAAACTCAAGAACCTTTAAGTGAACAGAGGAGATAAGGTATCAGCTGGGAAAAGGTTGAAAGTTTCACTCTGGGGATTGTTTATAAAGAGATGCAAGCATGTTTACAGGCTAAGATGAGAATTTAAACATATAGGAGAGAGAATGAGAGAATAGTTGATGATGCAAACTTTAGGAAGAACTAGATGGAAAATGGTACCTTGAGCGCAGGTGAAGGATTTAGAGTTAGGCAAGAAGGGGGATTTGTTCTTCTGAAGTTAGGTAAGGGTAAGGGCAAGGGTACAGGCAGGTTTAGGGGAAGGAGTCAGGGTTTAAAATGATTCATAATGGTCTCCAGAATCCTTGTTAATGTGGCAAGGCCATCTGCTCAGAGTTCCAGGAGGACGGAGCAGAGGGTACACTTAAAATATTTATTTGAGCTTAGAAAGATAATGAGGTTAAAAATAAAACATTAAAGATTCAAACTGGAAAATGTTTTTTTAGAAAATAGCAAACCCCACAATGAGTGAAGAGTGAACCACCTTCTATTTAATCATTCATGAAGCTATGTATGGCAAGATGATTGGAGCTTACAAGTAATCTTGAACTTCACTGTTGTCAATAGTTTTAATTTCCTCCAGGAATAAGCTTTTTATCAGAGCTACTGATGTGTCCCTGATGTGCGATTTAAGTGATTTCCCAAGTGGGAAGAAGACCAGTCGGGTGGAAAGATCATTGAACAGAGACTTAACAGACCTCACCCCTACACCTAGCTCTATCACCAGCTAGTCAACATCTCCTGAAAGCTGCCTCACTTCTCTGTCTATGTAATTATCCACAAGAACATTCCAGTTCAAGTACTCACTTCTACTCTAGCACCTCATCCACCCATCTCCACATATATAATATAGTATAGCAACTATATTTCAGTTAAAAGAAAAAAGAAAGTATTGTGATGTAAGTGCATATGCAGCTGTGAGTAGTGTAGTATTTTACTGTAAAAGTCTTTTTTTTCTCCTTCATGCAACAACCCAATGCAGGCACTTCTGGTTGGTGAATGCTTCTCCCTTGTGCCATAGGGAGTCCAGAGACCTTCAGTCTTATGACTCTACCATTGCCTAAGGTTTCAGAGCTCACTGCATCAAGGAAGAAGCAGCAATAGACGGTTGAGAAGGCATTTCTTAAACAAAGAATGATACACATCACCTCCTTAGTGAAGTACTGATCACATGGCCTCAGCTTGAAGGAGGTGAGGCTGGTTAACGGTGGCCCTTCACAAGGCACCGTATCCCATCAACAATGCTGAAGGTGAAGCATCAGTATTTATGGCCAGGAAGCCATCTCTGCACAGCTGGTCCCTCCAGTCCAGCCCTCTTCCCATATAGAATACCCTCACTGCCTCCCCAAAGATGTCAACCCCAAGTCCCATCCAGTCACTGTATCCGGGACCACACCCAGGATCCCTTGGTGGTGGGTGTATGGTGTTCTTCATCAGGGACAGGTGAGTCTCCTTGTGGGCCAGTGACTCATAGTCCAGTGAAAACTTCCTTTGTATAAAGGGAAGAATGGTTATACTTAGCAGCCATGGCCCACAGCAATAGGGAATCTTTCCAGGAAGAAATAAGAAAGACCCTCAGCCTGAGCAATGGAAGAAATTCCAAGCTTTACTCTGCTTTTGCTTTTTCTGAGAAACTCCCTTGTCCATAGCTCTCCAGAGCCTCAGGTTCTGTTCCCTGGGAGTTTCCTTTTGTCTATTATCCTCCCTGGTCACCTCTGAACTGGGCATTGTGTTCCCTCTGTGGAGGCTACACACTGTCTTCAGCTCATGTCCTAATGGTACCTTCAGGCTGATTTATAAGCACAAGCCTTTTTCCATCCAGGCTTGTGATGGCTTTGGCAGTACAATTCCCTTAAAAGCTCACTAACCTTCTGATACAACCGTTTCTATTCAGCCTCATGTGCCAAGAACGTGTGACATTATTACCCAACATTGCTGAATACATAACTTTCCTGCTCTTTTGTCTTTCTTCTTAATGGTAGCTCCTTGAGGACACCTAAAAAATAGACTCGGGTGAGAAAGAAACATCCTTAATAAATTCTTTGTTGCCAGAGCATGGTTTCTATTTAACTACAAAAATCCTAACACATCTTTGTTCAAATTTCTTTTCATTCTCATTACTTGGCACTTTGAGTCCAGAAACTAGATTTTCCAATCCTGAAAGTCCCCAAATTTTGAGACTGTCCTCTATTACTTCTGTTCAGAGTCTCTTGCCTCTGCTCATCTTCTAGCTTCTGATGACTGTGACATTCCTTGGTTTATGGCCACCTCACTCCAGTCTCTCTCTTTAGTCACATTGCTGCCTCCTCTTATGTGTGTGTGTGTGTGTGTGTGTGTGTGTGTGTGTGTATCAGAGTTCTTAGAGCCTCCCATCAATATTTTTTTCACTATCATCACGACTAATATTTGACACCAAAATCCTATCCAATTCAGATTTGGTCATAACCAAAACTCACAGCTTAATAAAAGGAGGAGCATATTCAGGGCTTCCAGCTATGAGGCTCTCTGTCCCAGAATCTGCATTAATTATTAGCACGGTTTTCTATTTTCTTAAGCTACAGATGAGATCTCCATGCCTCGATGTCTCCTTGAGGGCTTGAGAATTTATTAGATAAAATTGCTCACTCTGGCCTCCTACTAAGAACTCAGAGTGAGAAGAGTTCTAGGGGCAAAAACTCTGAACCATGTCCTTGAGTAAAACAGTTAAAGTCATCCCAACCCTGCAGTTGTCTTAATAAGGAGGAAAGCGAAGGCGTGGGAGGGGGCTCTGAAAGGAGGGGGAATAAGGAGAACACCTGCTTCTTGCTCTGTTGTTTCTACTTTGGTGAAGCAAACAAAAGCCCAAGATTTTCATGTACATGAGGTTGTCTTTGTTGAGATACCTTGTCAAATAAATTGAGTCTTTAATGTGCAGAATGTTTCCCACCCCCTCCCAGACTTTCACCATCAAGAAGACACACTATCAAAGGGCTGCACACACTCAATTTCACGAACCAATAAACACAGCTTTTGCATTTATTATCATTTTCAGCTCCTTGGAAAAGAGTGACAAGAGTTATCAGGAAGATGTTCATTATTGCCAGGCTTTATCTGATGGTAATGGATGTCTGGCTAGTCACAAATTGAAGATTCCCAAATGAGGATTGGCTCTCAATTGAGAGAATGGGACTGGCTGTTCCCAGATAGTGCCTTGCACATTTTATTAGCAAGAACAGCTATAGGTAAAATTTCTTCTTTATGCAGCTTTCTCTCCTTTGATTGCCTGACTCAACAGGACACCAGCACTTCTGGTTTTGGCCCTGATACCCAGTTCATGAGAAACGCTGGGCTGGAGGAAGAACAAGCTGGAATCAAGATTGCTGGGAGAAATATCAATAACCTCAGATATGCAGATGACACCACCCTTATGGCAGAAAATGAAGAAGAGCTAAAGAGCCTCTTGATGAAAGTGAAAGAGGAGAGTGAAAAAGTTGGCTTAAAGTTCAACATTCAGAAAACTAAGATCATGGCATCCAGTCCCATCACTTCATGGCAAATAGATGGGGAAACAGTGGAAACAGTGACTGACTTTATTTTGGGGCTCCAAAATCACTTCAGATGGTGATTGTAGCCATGAAATTAAAAGACTCTTACTCCATGGAAGGAAAGTTATGACCAGCCTAGACAGCATATTAAAAAGCAGAGACATTACTTTGTCAACAAAGGTCTGTCTAGGCAAGGCTGTGGTTTTTCCTGTAGTCATGTATGGATGTGAGAGTTGGACTATAAAGAAAGCTGAGTGCCAAAAAAAATTGATGCTTTTGAACTGTGGTGTTGGAGAAGACTCTTGAGAGTCCCTTGGACTGCAAGGAGATCCAACCAGTCCATCCTAAAGGAGATCAGTCCTGGGTGTTCACTGGAAGGGCTAATGTTGAAGCTGAAACTCCAATACGTTGGCCACCTGATGTGAAGAGCTGACTCATTTGAAGAGACCCTGATGCTGGGAAAGATTGAGGGCAGGAGGAGAAGGGGACGACAGAGGATGAGATGGTTGGATGTCATCACCCACTCAATGGACATGGGTTTGGATAAACTCCAAGCGTTGGTGATGGACAGGGAGGCCTGGCGTGCTGCAGTTCACAAAGAGTCGGACACGACTGAGCAACTGAACTGAACTGAACCCAGTTCAGATGTCTGTTGGTCAAGCCATACTCTGTGATTTGTGACCTGGGCCATCACTAGAAGATCCAGGTAAGGGCTCACTCTCACCCAAACTAGATCAGTCATAGGCTGCCTCCTACACTTGGGGAGTGACATTTACTGGAGCTGAGTTGAGGTGATGCCAAGAGTTGAAGACATGCGTGCATAGTCATTCAGTCGTGTCCCAATTTTTGTGACCTCATGGACTGTAGCCTGGGGGTCTTGTATCCTGTATTCATGGGATTCTCCAGGCAAGAACATTGGAGCAGGTTGCTATTTCCTTTTCCAGGGGATCTTCCCAACTCAGGGATTGAACCCGCATTTCCTGTGTTTCCTGCATGGCAGGCAGATTCTTTACTGGCTAAGCCATCAGGGAAGAAGTTGAAGAAAGGACATTAATTTCTGCATCTGTGACTCCAAGGGATCTCCCTTCCAAACTCCAGGATCTTCTACTTTTTCTTTAATTTCATGAGCTTCCCTAATATCTTTCCAATGAATTCCTTTTCTTCTTTAAGCTAGAAAGGATTGGTTTCTGTTTCTTGCAACTTAAAGAAATCAAATTAATATTTCCTTGGGGATGTAGCTTAGAAACCACCAAGCTCATTATATTTTCAGTATATTGCTGAAAATGAGTTCTAAATCCTCCTGGAGAAGGGCCTCAACATTTTCAGTATATATATATTACCCTCCTAACTCTCTCCTCACTTCCCCTGACTCTTAAAAGCAAATTTCAGGAGACTTGAAAATTTATCACACTCTTCCTACAGACTTGGCCTGTTTTATATCAGAGTGCAGTTGGAGTCAGAGCCCCCTGACAGAAGACAGAATATTAACTAAAGCGCAGGGTTAGAGAGAATCCTGTGTTCTGGATGCTAATCCAGAAATCTCCCTTGATACCCCTTCCCACCTCCCACCCAAGGCAGCAAAGTCCCCGGGAACCCCAGACAGTGGATTTCCAATGAAAGTCACAAGCATGAGCCACAGCGATTTCTGTGCCATCCAGGGAGCCATAGGCAGGTGCTCTTCAATGAGGTCTGGATCTCAGTGCTGGAGGGGTCATTTTCCCGGGGCTCTGCCAGTCCCCTGGACAGTGGCTGCTCCTTACCTTTACCATTTTTGTACCCTAAGGTTTTCTTCCTCCTGTTAGTCAACCCTTCATTATATCGTTCTTCTGTTTACAATTTTTATGCTAAACTTTTAATAGTCTCTATGTAGCTTTTGTCTCCCAAATAGACATTGACTGACTGATATAATTAATATCATATACCATAAGTACCCAACATATGAGTCCTGTTCTGAGAGCACGTTCATAAGTCCAGTTTGTTCACAAGTCCAACAAAGTTAGCCTAGGTACCGAACCAACACAATCAGTTATATAGTACTGTACTCTAATAGTCATATAATACTTTTCACACAAATAATACATTAAAAAAAACACAAAATATAGACACTTTTAATTTTACAGTGCAGTACTTTGAAAAGTACAGTAATACCAGCTATATCATCTCTGCTTTTGCACATGCTTCTGGACATCCTGGGCTTGAAATGAAGACACTGCACTACTGCACTGCATAGACTACTGCACAATAGGGTACACAAAAGCCTAACCGTTTGTAGGGCATGCACACACATGACAATGTATGCCAGACAGTGAACTAACGCACATGATTGGACATACAAGCACACGTTTGCATTTTTAAAGGTTCATAACTTGAAGGTTTATATGTAGAGGACTTACTCTATTAACATGATGGTTAATATTATGTGTCCACTAGACTGAGCTGTAAGATTCCCAGGTACTGGTTAAGCATTATTTCTGAGTGTGCCTATGAGGGTGTTTTCAAAAGAGATTAGCATTTACTTTGTTTAATTAAAGTAGATGGTGGTCCCCAGTGTCAGCGGGCACCATCCAATCTGTTGAGGGCTTGACTAGAACAAAAATGCACAGGAAGGTTGAATTCACTCTCTATCTACCCTTGGCACTCCTGGTTCTCAGACTTTCAGGCTCAAACTGGAACCTATATCGTTGGCTGTCTGGCTCTCAGTTCTTCAAACTAGACTGTTGGATTCCTGGGACTCCAGCTTGTAGATGGTAGGCTGTCGGAAGTATCAGCCTACATAATCAGGTGAGCCAATTCTTCATAATAAATCTCATTATGTCTAGATATAGATGTAAACCTCTATATGTCTCAGGTAGGCATGTAGATATATAATAAATGTCATAATGAAAATAAATATATCATTGCTTCTGTATCTCTGGAGAATTGATGAATATACCTCATTTTAGAAGTGAATAAACTGAGGCTCAAAGAAGGTAAAAAAGATACCTATGGTCACACAACCACTAAGTAGAAGAGACCGAACAAGAATACCAGTTCTGTCTAATTACCAAGGCTCTCCTTCATGACCTGGAGATTCCTGTGGCCCACATAATTCTGGACACGTTCAGTAATTTAGTGGGACAATGGCAGATAATGCCTTTGGGCTTAATGTCTTCTAAACCAGTGCTCCTCAGGGTTGTCTGTGGACCTATGCCAGTTTGCAAATTGTTTGCTACCAGTTTGTAATGAGATAAATTGAAGAACAGACTGATCATGTAGAGTGTTTCATATTGCTACAACATTTGTATTGGATTTTACAAAAGTATTAGGTCCATGATAAATTAATAATTTTGAGAAATAGCTAATTCCTTTCCCATAGATAGTTTTCTAAACTTTGGGCTCATTATTAAGTATAAATATACCTCTGCAGTTCTTGCTGCTCTTTGAATCAAATATTGGAAATCTATTATCAGGTATAATATAACAGGTGTATTATAGCTCATATAACTGTTACAGAATATAGATGTGTAATAGATAAAAGGTGATTATAGCTGGCATAACTGTTACACACCTATATTTGATTCAAAGAGCAGCAACAACTGCACAAAGCTACCCAGATGTAGAAATACTTTAAACCAAGATAATGTCTCAAAAATTACCATGGGGCAGCTCATGCATAGTACAGTTTGGAAGACCAGAGTCCAGTTGATCACCACCTGTCGCACAAAAATACCTTTCCTTAGATTCTAATGGATGTCACCATAGAAAGGAGAATGAGTGTCCCAGGTTTTCTTCTGCAGAAAATATAAAAGGCTTCCAGCTTCGGTCTGGTAACTGTTTCTTTGTTTGATTCTCCTTGATGATGTAATAGAAATATAATTTTAAGGGTGCAGGAAAAAGTTTTTTGGAGAGGGTTAAGATAAATTTACTAATTATAATCCTGCCTCCCTTACAAACATGTTGCATTTAACAGAATTCCCTGGTTAAACAAATGAACTAGCCACATAATGATAGCTTCCTCTTACATGTTTTCTTAAACATGTTTAAAGGGAAAAAATATTTAAACACATTATATATATTCCTGTCTTCTTAATTAAAAGGCATTAAATATAATGTTAGTTTAAAGGGAAATAGAATCAAAGAACACAAAGACCATGCCCCTATACTCAATGGAATGGACTGGAATTTTTTTATGTTTGTTTAGATTTAGAATATTTGCCATTCTTGCTGTCAGGCTCTATTTTTTCTTAAATTATAATTAGTGTCTTTGCTTATTGTAACTGCAAGTTCTTTACCATTTGTCATTTACTTCTTTTCCACTGATATGAACTAATAAAACAAATAACCAAACACACTAGAATTGTGTCTAGAATAAGGTTTTGAATGAAAATGTGAAGTACTCTTCAAGAACTTTAGGTCTTTGACATATATCACTTGACCTTTTATTTGGAAAGGCATGTTAACCCTCTCTCAGAGATAATAAAAATAATTTATTTATTACAGCAAACTGAAATCATTAAAATAGAAAGTTTAAATGATCATTATGCCACTTCCTGGAGACAATTTCATTCCTATATCCCAAAGAACCTGAGCAGGATTCCGGATCATCCCAGTGTGTCTGTAATTGTTCACCCAAGATAGGCCTTAAGAAGACTTTCTGATTCCTAGGAGGACCTCTCTGGTGACTCAGGGGTAAAGAATCCACCTGCCAATGAAGGAGATGTGTCTTCAATCCCCAGGTCAGGAAGATGCCTTGGAGTAGGAAATGGCAACCCACTCCAGTATTCTTGCCTGTGAAAATTCCGTGGACAGAGGAGACTTGGTAGGCTGCAGTCCATGGGGTTGCAGAGTCAGACATGACTGAGCACGCACACACGCACATACACGGATTCCCAGGAGACGTGGCTTTTCATCCCTGCTGTCTACAATGTGATGTCTTCCAAAAAAAAAAAAAATCTACCCCACTCATCAGTCTCCCATCCCCAGAGAATCCAAGTTTATGAGGACAACCACAAGGCAGATGGGCACACCTCTTCAGTCTGTTGTTCCCACACTGATGTGCTGTCCATCAAATGCTGGCACTTCTCAAAACTACAAAATCATCCCCTTTTTGATAAATGTACCATATTCTACATAAAGAAATGTTATTTTCAATCTTAAGAAATCAGTTGGATTACAGTCAGTTTTTGATCAGAGGTCCTGGTAAAAATAAAACTATTAAGAAAAAAAAAAACTGTTCAGTCTTGGTTAAAATTAAGAGACAGTGTAGCACCCAATGGTATCTAATAAGCCTTGGAAGGAAGCATTCTGCTGACATACGTCTATTATAGCTGTCTGCTGGAAAGATAAAGTATAAAAGGTTTAAAAAAAAAAAAAAAGTAATGTTCCTTGAAAACAGGATCACAGTGAACAAAGGGCATTGATAAAAGATGATCCTGTGGGGAAAAAAAGTCTCTCCGTTTACACCCTTACAGGTCCTGTCTCATTATCTCTACTAAGAGCAAGCAGAGTGCTTCTGATATGTTTAACTGTTAACCATGCAGCTTCTGCTTAAACTCTCAGGAATATAACCTTCAGCCACAAAGCATGTAAAGATCACAAAGCCTCATAGAACATTTTGATTTATGAAATAAAACTCACTCCCATAATTTACAGAAGAGCTCTCCAAGCCTTATCCTTGATAACTCTCTTTTTATTTGGATATCATTCACTACCTTCTATTAGTCAGATGTACCTCTGCGTCTAGTTTTCTCCTTGAAGATGCATGAGGTAAAAAGTGTCTGCAGATTCTAATCTAAATGCACAACCAGAAGGCCATTTTCTTCCAAGTTCCTTAAAACTAGTCTGCAAACAAAGTTTCGCTGGTCTACACATTCATTCACCAAATGATGATGGAATACCTATTCTGAGCCAGGTAAACACAGTCAGGTCTTTTTCCCCAACACAACATGTATTTAAATTTATAGACGACCTGTTGTGATGTTATGTTCTTCCTCCTCTTTGGGGGTTGAAATACAGTGATGCAAAATGAAATTGCCTCTTTTTAACATCCTCACTTGGCAAAGTAAAATGTTAACAACCCAGTGCCAGTCTCCACATTCCTATTTGCAATATTATTGCTCCATGAGGTCCAAAACGGCTACAACCACTGATCTTGCTCCTTCCCATCATCCCCAGACTGTCTATTTGTCACTATATTTTCAGCATCTAAGTCCGTGACTTCCAATTTATGTTTATTGAATAAATGATTACTGGATGGATGAATACACGTATCCATCATTCTGAGGCAGACAACTTACTGCTTAAAAAGACGCAAGTTGGACCAAACCAGGGAACCAAGGTGTGCCAGGCATGTCTAAATAGATCACATCTTTCAGTAATAATAATGATGATAGTCAACCACCATTATTACTAATTGCTTAGCATATGCTGTATTGCTGTAAGTACTTTGTGTATGCTAAATCATTTAAACCCCAAAATGAACCTCTACAGAAAAGAGTTGCAGAACCCCCTTTTACAGAGAAGAAATGGAATTCAGGGAGAAGATAAGAAATGTGCTTAAATGGAGGAGTCCCAGAGTCCACTCTGAATGACTACATTATGCTGCCTTACTTTTACAAAGAGAATGGTAAAAAATAAATAAATAAACGGAAAACAGGGACTTCCACCCAGTCCTCATCAAGCTCCCTCTCATGCGGCCTGAGCTGCAAATTCTAACTGATAGCAATGCCACTCTGTTAAATTAATCATAACATCAAGCAGCAGCTATGTTTATTTCCAAATGTTATTTGTCATAACATCAAGCAACATTTATTTCCAAGTTTTCTGCTGTGTTTTTCTAAGACACATCCCTCAGAATCTCTTCTATCCATCACAGGGCCTAGCATTATGTCATGTTCACAGTAGGTACCCAAAAATACTTTTTGGATTCAATTAAATTATTTGGGGGCTACACTAAAGCCTTTGACTATGTGGATCACAACAAATTGTGAAAAATTTGTGAAGAGATGGGGGTACCAGACCACCTTACCTGTCTGTTGAGAAAACTGCATGCGGGCCAAGAAGCACCAGTTAGAACCAGATACGGAAGAAATGCCTGGTTCAAAACTGGGAAAGGAGTAAGACAAGGCTATGTATATTGTCACCGTGCTTATTTAACTTCTATGCAGAGTACATCATGAGAAATGCTGGGCTGGAGGAAGCACAAGCTGGAATCAAGATTGCTGGCAGAAATATCAATAACCTCAGATATGCAGATGACACCGCTTATGGCAGAAAGTAAAGAACTAAAGAGCCTCTAGAGGAGAGTGAAAAAGTTGGCTTAAAGCTCAACAGTCAGAAAAATAAGATCATGGCATCTGGTCCTATTACTTCATGGAAAATAGATGGGGAAACAGTGGAAACAGTGGCTGACTTTATTTTGGGGGGCTCCAAAATCACTGCAGTGATGACTGCAGCCGTGAAATTAAAAGATGCTTACTCTTTGGAAGAAAAGTTATGACCAACATAGAAAGCATATTAAAAAGCAGAGACATTACTTTGCTAACAAAGTTCCCTCTAGCCAAAGCTATGGTTTTTCCAGTAGTCATGTATGGATGTGAGAGTTGAACTATAAAGAAAGCTGAGCACCAAAGAACCGATGCTTTTGAACTATGGTGTTGGAGAAGATCTTGAGAGTCCCTTGGACTACAAGGAGATCCAACCAGTCCATCCCAAAGGAAATCAGTCCTGTATATTCATTGGAAGGACTGATGCTCAAGCTGAAACTCTAATACTTTGCCCACCTGATGTGAAGAACTGGCTCATTTGAAAAGACCCTGGTGCTGGGAAAGACTGAAGGCAGAGGAGAAGGGGACGACAGAGGATGAGGTGGTTAGATGGCACCACTGACTCAAAGGACATAAATTTGAGCAAACTTCGGGAGATAGTGGGGGACAGAGGAGCCTGGCGTGCTACAGTCCGTGGGGTCGCAAAGAGTTGAACATGACTTAGTGCCTGAAGAACAACAACAACAACAAAGTTATTTTGGAGTTGCTAAGATTTGAGTCTCATGCTTGACTTCTATAAACCCACATGATTGAAGGGATAAGATTAAAGCACACAGAAGCAGAGGGACAATTCCTGACATAAAGGAACATCTTGAGGGATTAAAATAAATGTGTATAAAAAAATAATAAATAAAAAAAACATGTACAGAAATCACCTGAGGCTCTGAAAACTTGATTAATTGTTTCAGGAAAATCTGGAAAATATACCAGCCTCAATAGAGCACTAAGTAAAAGCTTTATTAGGCAGTACTTTCTTGGTATACTGAAAGTGCACCATTAACAGTACTTCTTAACCACTGGCTGCTCAAAGTTACATAAATTATTGCCATGACAACTATTTCTTTAGCAATAAAATTATGAAAACCGCAATTTCCCCTACAGATAACAAAGCCTTATCATTTGCTATTCACAATGAGCTTAATGTTTGCCCCTCAGCAGTCATCACAGACAAAGCATCTGTGTAGCAACACAGACCCTACCAACTTGGAAAGGAGGTGCTCTGAAAGAATTCAGGAAGAGGGCTATTTCAATTGCAAGAAGCTTTGTCCCCAGAGGCAAACACATAATAAGTGTTGGTTGGAGTTCCACACACATCCACAAAGATCTAAATTAGTCATAATTTGGTTAAAACGCACAATATTGAGGAGGGGGAAGAAAATAGTGCGCCTATATTCACAATTAAACAGCAGGAACAGTAGTAAAACTGAGGAATGAAACTCAGTCTGAAAAAGAACCCTTGGACAGTGTCAAGAGCTTCAAGGCTGAACACAGTTTTCTTACTTCACTTTGTCAATGAGCTTCATCTCTAGCCCTCTCTGCTCCTTCCTCACAGACTTTTCTTTTTTCTTCAATCTTTGCAGGCTCCTCTGAGCTCAGGGTCTCTGACATGATGCTCATTCTGTCCTTGAGGCTCTCCCCATCCACCCAGCTTCCTCATGTCACCTGGCTACCACTTACTCATCCTCAGATCTCAGACTAGGGGGCCATTCAGATGAGATCTGGCCCTCCTTACAACACAACATAGCATCCTGGGCTGAGAATCCATGCACTTCATCTCTATCATAATTATGAGGAATTAGTACAATTTCTTGTGCTTAGTATTTCTTTAACCTTGTCTTCCAACTAGAGACAAGCTCCATGATATCAGGGACACTGTCTGTTCTTGTCACCTTTATGTCCACATTACATAGCACAGCCTGTGCTCAATAAGTATTTGTTGTATTCTTGTGTTTTTAAAGCAGCCCTCCCTTTTCTTTATAAAAATGTAATATTACAAGATTTTTACACCATGATGTGGTTTGAGGATATTGTTTAAGAAATGAAACAAAGGAACAGAAAAGAGATCTTGCCTGAAAGGAAGGGAGGTTAGAATAAGCACAGTAGAATAAGCTTTAGGAGAAAAAAAAAAAGGTCAAAAGAAATGGGCTAATATAACTTTTGAATTCTCTCATTTCAAAGGGAAGAAGCAATTGGTAGAGAAGAAACCACAGCATCATACAATGTCTAGATCTGACTAGAAGGAAGTATCATGCAGATAGCATAAGGCTGTCTGCATCAGCAAAGGGGAGGGGGTAGAATGAAGCCAAGACATATCTGGCAATTCCTTTGTTTAGTATGAACACAAATGTTTGTATTAATAGCTCAGGTAATGGTTTTTCAGGGAAGTATTCTTTTGACTTGACAAACATAGCTTAGTGTACCTTATTTTTTAACTCTTCTTCATTCATTTAATAGTTTTTTTGTTTGTTTGTTTTTGTTTTTTTTCTGAGCACCCATTATGTTACCAAGTCCTGAGCTAGGTCTCAAAGATAAAAGATTAACAAGATAAAACTCACAATGAGCCAACTGGACAAATAATTATGAGACAGTGTGTCAAAGTCCTAGGCTGAAATTGATCCAAGTAAATAAATCATCCTGTGGGCTTGGCCAGAGGGAAAGGGAAAAATGTGAATGGGGTCAAGAGAGCTGTGACTGGGCAGAGGAGGCTTGAAACTGAGACTGAGTGAGTTTGTCTCTCCAACAGAGAAGGAAAAATGCTCCCAGAGAAAGAGGAATGTGTGCAAGGCGTGGGGAAAGTCTTTGGCTTGTTTGAGAGAAGAGCAGTGGTTCTCCGTGACTGGAATAAACAATGCATATCCTGGGCAGGCAATGAGCTTGGACAAGAGTGGCTAGATCTTGAAGGGCCTTGCAAGTCATGAGTTTAAAATTCCAAGACTAATGACATTCAAAACTCTTCTAAATACAGGCAAATTCTTTGAGAAAATCTTATACCAAAGCCTATAAAGTAGATAAGACCTTAGCTGCTCTGGGCTGCTGAGTGGCCAGCTGACCCCTTTCCTCCATCTCCACACACAGCCTAAGGTCCTTCCTTGAAGACCACAGACCTTTCGACACTCTGCTTGTGGACACCACGAGTTGTTAGGGCAGAAAAGGTGCTCAATAAATAAACTAGCTAGAGTCATGTGATCAAAGGAGACTTTCATTTGTAGCTCTAATTTTTGCTTTTGAGTTTACTCTGACTGCAGTGGGGAATGAACAGGAGAAGGGAAGCTAACTCAGCATGGGACAGGCATTCATTGAGCAATCCAAGGGTGGCAGGAGGCTAAATGGTGGGACAGTCTTATTTCAGGCTCACAATATTTTCCCACCCTCCCTGACATTCCCCCTTTCTGTTGGGTCTAGAGCTGCAGGGGAAAATTATGTGATTACTCCCACAAAATAAGTTGTCTGTGACCTTCTCAGCCTAAGTGCAGCTGATTCCAGGAAGAAGAGAGGTCCAAAGACCAAATAAGAAGAGATCTTCCCAAAGTGGAAGGAAGACTAAGATGAGAACAGACCAGACCAAAGGCATGGGTCTGAAGCTTATACAGTTTGAGAGACCTTCTTCTAAAAAAATGAAGTTATGAACACAAACTTAGATTTTAAAATAAATTTAGAAAGATAAATCACAAATTGCAAATTTTAAAGATACTTAAAAACAGAAAACATCACAAATCCATAAATACATTTTTATTGATGAACTGCCCCACACACCCATATGATAATGCTTTTGCTTACACTTTCCAGCTGCATACTCTTCTATTATTTCTTCATACGATAACCATATATTTTCTATAGAAAAGGTAGATAATTCACTATTTGTTCTATCATGGTCAGTTGCATTTTGATATATTATCATCTTTGATTATTTACTTAAAGTTTAGAAAATTTTCCTTCAGCTTACTCCTTTTTGGCAATTTGTAAATTTTAAGAATAGTCAAATTCAGGAAACTTCTATCAAGTCTATTTTATTTATGAAGTGGAAGACTTCGGGTCATTTCAAGCTTTCTTTTCCTGTGACAAATCTTACTCTTTCAATCGATGACACCAAGAGACGTTTGTCACTGTCTTCACTGTAGTGTTGCATTGTGCATCTATAAAACAATCACTGAAGTCACTTTTACGTCAAAACAACAAAGTTTAAATTGTTTTCCAATGTGTCCATGTGAGTCACTCCTCTTCATTAATTAGATTATTAAGCAATCCAAAGGCAAATTTGCTATCTTTTTGTATCAAGTCCTCTCTCATACAGAGAAAATGTTTGGCTGGCAAAAGAATTTAAAATTATTCATAGGATTTCAGTAAGAAGAGTAGCATATGCTAGTCAACCAATCGAATTTGGCAAAGACAACAATCAGGTGGGGCTTCCCTGGTGGCTCAGTGGTAAAGAACCACCTGTAATACAGGAGATGTGGGTTCGATCCCTGGGTTAAGAAGATCCCCTGGAGAGATGGAAATGGCAACCCACTTCAGTATTCTTGCCTAGAGAATCTCATGGACAAAAGAGCCTGGTGAGTCCATGGGGTTGCAGAGTCAGGACATGACTGAGAGACTAAACAATGACAGTAAAGTAGTAATGTTTGGCATCTGTTTTATTTACCTAACACTTCATTTTTACACTCTTCCCATTATTTAATTCTGAAAAATGATTTGGGATAATTAAGTCACATTTCCTTTTCATTTTGACATTTTTCAATGTGATCATACAAAACTGAATCAAATGTAGTGATCTGTTCAATAAGTCTTATTTCAATAATTATTTCAATAATTATCATTATTTAAAGAACACCACTTTTCATTGTACCCTCTGAAAGACAAATCCCATTCACTTGAAAATTTAATTGGCATAAGTACTCAATTAAATGCTTAAAAATAACTCTAAATATTGTCAATAAACCTGTTCTCTCTCCTTGGTTCTTCAAGGTGTTCATTTAGTGCATTTGTATTTGATTGATGTGTAATTCAAGAATCTTCTTGTCTGTGAAGTCCTCCTGACTTTCAGGAAGTTCTGTCTAATTTACTGAAAATATTTTATAAATTATATAATAATACAGTATATACAATGTCTTATCTTGGACTCAGTAGCTGGAATCTTTTAACAGTTGGAACACTGGTTTTTTGCTGTTGCTCATAATATCTACTTGAAAAATATTTCTAACGTCTGTTGTACGTTCTGTTTAATTCTCTGTAAATGTTACTGCCATCATGATTTTAGGGGGGGGAAACAGCTATCTTCTATTAAATAGTACTATCAGGACAAATATGGTACATATCAAAGTCAGTGAATTTTCTCAATAAAGTTGTTGAAAGCCCCTCATGCTCTTGTGATTATACAAGCTTTAGTTTCAGTTGCAATAAGAGTTTTTGGTGTGCCAAATTCTGTCTTTTTGTGTCAAACTGTCTTTTACCAAAATTACCCATTATATTTTTTGGTTTCCACTAGAGTACTCTCTTTCCATAGTACCTGAATTTGTGTGTAACTAATAATTCTGGGTAATCATGTATTTAACTTATCTGAAATTAAGGCATATAAAATTCATATTTATTTTTAGTCTCCTGCCACTGTAGGGACCTACATAGTTGTATAGTAATATTTCTCTAAATTAAATACAGTGGCATATCAACAAATATGAGTAGGAACTTTGTCACTGGACCACTTGTTTCTTAATGATGTTTTGCTCTGCTAGTGGTAATTTGGCATCCCAATTCATCTGAGACCCACAGACTACTTCAGGACATGTGTATGCAAGCTTAGTCACTCAGTCATGTCCGACTCTTCGTGACCCTATGGACTGTAGCCCGCCAGGCTTCTCTGTGCATAGCATTCTCCAGGCAAGAATACTAGAGTGGGTTACCATGCCCTTCTCCAGGGGATCTTCTTGACCCAGGGATCGAGCCTGGTTCTCTTAAGTATCCTGCATTGGCAGGCAGGTTCTTTACAACTAGCACTACCTGGGAAGGTTCAAATACACTAAGATGTGAGCTAATGTGTTAGGTTTTTTTTAAAAATGTGATTTCACACACAAAAACACCAATATTTAAAGTACTGTTATAGATTTATGCTCCACAAATATAGAAATTCTGACAGATAATGGATTTTTTTATAACTTTCATTTTACAAAGAAAATTCATGTTACGTTTATGATTGTATATAATGAATCATCAAGTGTATTTCCTTATGGAAAATGTTCTGACTAGGCATCAGTAGGAACTGCTTTAACACTAACATCTGATAACTGGAAGAATTTTCCATAAAATAGCTTCTGGCTCCAAACTTTTCAAAACTCATCCTTTCTCCACTGCCTCCACATATTTCCAGTGCCTTGTTATTGTTGTTTAGCCGCTCAGTCATGTCTGACTCTCTGCCACCCCATGGACTGTAGGCCGCCAGGCTCCTCTGTCCATGGGATTCTTCAGGCAAGAATACTGGAGTGGGTTGCCATTTCCTTCTCCTTTCTAGTGCCTTAGGATATATTTATATCACAATGGTCCTGCACCATTGTTTCATGGTGCTGAATGAGTCCTGGGAGGATTTCCAGAAGCCAGTCCTACACTACACCTACCATTGGCAATAACATAATCACAACCTGAAGGCATTGAGCATGATCTAAACCAACTAAACATTTCCTCAACTCACCTTCCATGCAGTGTGACTTCCAGCATGCCAGTAAATACCAAAGCCATTCAACATGAGATGGAATCAGAGTGAAGACAATAATCCTCATTGATGGTAGTCAAAATACACGATCATATGAATACAATGTAGAGTCCTTCCAATAACCTCAGAATGGTCCCTGAAATGAGGCGCTTTGAAGCTAGTTTTAATGAGCTTTCTAATAAATCCCTGATCACGCAGTTGGTAAAGAACTGGCCTGCAACGCAGGAGACCCTAGTTTGATCCCTCGATCAGGAAGATCTGCTGGAGAAGGGATAGGTTACCCACTCCAGTATTCTTGGAGTTCCTTTGTGGCTCAGCTGGTGAAGAATCTGCCTGCAATGTGGGAGACCAGGGTCCAGTCCCTGGGTTGGGAAGATCCCCTGGAGAAGGGAAAGGCTACCCACTCCAGTATTCTGGTCTGGAGAATTCCAGACCATGGAATTCCAGATTATGGACTATACAGTCGATGGGGTCGCAAAGAGTCTGACATGACTTGAGCGACTTTCACTTTCACTTTGTTTCTACTAAATCCACATCCTGTCAGAGGAATACAGCATCAGGATCAGAAAGCAAAGGGGTCATGGCTTGCCCAAGAACACCTCCAAGGAGAAGGGCTAAGAAGCGCTCCTGCCAAGGCTGAATTCTTGGCATCAAAACAACCCCTTGCCAAAATGAGACATGGAAGCCACATGGTCACTAACTTTCAAGGACCTCAAAAACTTGAACAGCTGCATTCTAGCAGAGAACTAGAGGGAACACTTTGAAGTTAGGTATTTTATTGCAGTTATTCTTGTCATTTCTACTGCCATTGTTGTTTTTTAATAAACTGGAAACTCCCTCGTTCCCAGTAATGACCAGCTTCTCACCAGTCTAATTAATAGGACAGGGGCTCAGAATAGACTTGATTTGACAACAAAAAAATATAACACAACTTACATATCTATGTTGAGATTATGGTTACAAATCCAGGCCCATTATTATCTCAATATTTCACATGAGATACTTGTTATTTCTAACACCATCTCAATAAACAGAGAGGTTAATAACAAACGTATATCATTATAAATACAAGTGTGACACTAGTTGAGAAAAGTATTAAGACATTATTTTTCACTGACTATAATTTCAAAGGACAGTCCATGACACCCTAAAGAGATTTATTCATGTTCTTATTTTCAGAAACAGTTTAAAAAGTGACTGCCTTTCAATTCTTTAGTTTTATTTTCTTAATTGTTTGGGACAAAAATTAAGGTAAAAATATTTCACTACCAAAAAACAGTGTTCTGCCTTGCACCTGCTTTTTCCCACGACCCCCTTCTGCTTAGTAATCAGAGACCCTAATCTGCTCTTATACCTCCATGAAAATTTCTCGATAAAATCACTATGTTTGCAAAGCTCCCCTGGTTTCTGACCAGCACTTAGAAGACAGTGAGGGTTGTAATTGTGACTTCTGCAAAGAATATTGTACGCTGCTGTTACAGAAACTGATACCTGACAAATAATCAGTTCCCAGGAAATGACCTCCCCGCATGGAGCTCCTAGTACTGAATAAAATAGAAATTATATATTGGGTGGCCAATCTGAAATGTGAAATATGTTGAGTTATTCCAGTGGGTGACATGCAAAATCATTTCAACCTGTGACTAGTACTATGCTGTGAATGTGTATCATTGGGTGGGAAGTCAAAGAATGAAAAAGGGGGTGGGATGCCACTCCAACTTCCTGGGGGAAGGAAAAACAAATTACAAGTGTCCGAGTCAAAGTAAACCATGCATAGGACAGGCTGTCAGAGATGTTTATTTTGAAACATAAGTCCCAGTTCTATTCTGCCACAGGGTAAAAATATGTAGATTTTTTTCATTCAAATTAAAAGGAAAACTATGAGTGCTTTAGCAAAATTTAAAGAAGAATAACACTGCAATCTTTTCATTTCCCAGGGAGACCTCCCACTAGCACCTCCAAGAAGTTTATGTCCTTGCAAATGTTTTGGCCACTCTGAACCTATAATATTATGTGCAGAAACTCATGTCTGGAATTAACTGCATATCCTCAGCAACTGAGGTAGCTCCACTCCGTGCTTGCTCTCGCTTCGTATCACAGATGCCTCAGGCTGGGGCCTGAAAACATATGGCTCCACTGGAACGTTGTTTCCAAAACTTAGCATTACTCACTTCCATGTTTGGCTCACTGATTTGAGGTCAAGCCCAAGGAAGTAGGAGTATCCAGGGATGGAGCTGTGCTAATGCTATGCCATGGCTCCAAGCGCACTGCTTCTCACTAGGCACAGCGGTTAAGATAGGCTTAGGCTGACACCACACCAGAGCTCACACCTGACCTCTTGTTGCTCTGTGACTTTGTTTGTTTGTTCCTCTGGGTCTCAATTTCTTCAGTATTACAAGGAGATCCAGCTAGTCCATCCTAAAGGAAATCAGTCCTGAATATTCATTGGAAGGACTGATGCTGAAGCTGAAACTCCAATCCTTTGGCCACCTGATGCAAAGAACTGAATCATTGGGAAAGACCCTGATGCTGGGAAAGATTGAAGGCGGGAGGAGAAGGGAACAACAGAGGATGAGATGGTTGGATGACATCACTGACCCGAAGGACGTGAGTTTGAGTAGGCTCCAGGAGTTGGTGATGGACAGGGAAGCCTGGCGTGCTGCTGTCCATGGGGTCGCAAAGAGTTGGACATGACTGAGCAACTGAACCGAACAGAGATGATGCTAGTGCTTACCTCTTTTACTAGACAAAATAATATATGTAAAATGCCTGGCTCATGATCAATGCTCAAACACTGGGGCCAATATTATTTTGGAACTCCAGATAGGTTTTCAGCTTTGATTCATCCATTCAGCCATTCTAAATAGTAGTTACAACTTATTCATGAAATATGCATCGAGCACCAGTTCTGAGCCCAGGTGCTGTCCTGGGCACTGGAGATGCAGCCATGGGCAAGACACAGCCCATGCTTTCTGTCCTGCCAGAGTCAACTCAGGGCATGTCTGAGAAGGACACGCCCTTGAAAGGGTGTGCGTTCTTCTCCTAGCCACAGAGAAATCCTCACAGAGACTGAACAGGCATACATCAGAAACAAAGCATCCCCTTGCAATGTTTTAGAACCAAATGGAGCAAACGGCTTTATGGATTTTTTAACACTAAAGGCCATAATTCAAATAAATAAATAAATTCCGTTTTTAAAATCTTGAGACATTTCTTCAGGAATCCACATTATAAGGTATAATCTCTGCCTCCAGGCACTCCTCTCCCTCACATTTCAGAAGCCCCACTAACATGCATATACCATGATGCCTATAAACACCTAATTTTTTAAAACAACTCCAAATTCTGAGCCAATGCTTCTTATTGTTGCTCACTTTCCCATGAGGCTTAGCCACAGATGGAGAATTAACTCTTCATGCAGATCTGAACATGGCAGGCAGCACAAAGAAATGAAATTTCTCACCACAAATTAATAACATCGTTATATTACTTACATATGTACATCAGTCCCTCGTTCAACAGATTTTATTGAGTTCCTACAGTGTACCAGGTTATGCTGCAGATGTTAAACACAGAAGAGTGAATCTGTGTATGGGTTCATGCTCAGTTCAGTTCAGTCACTCAGTCGTGTCCAACTCTTTGTGACCCCATGAACCACAGCACACCAGGCCTCCCTGTCCATCACCAACTGTTGGGGTTTACTGAAACTCATGTCCATTGAGTTGGTGATGCCATCCAACCATCTCATCCTCTGTAGCCCCCTTCTCCTCCTGCCCTCAATCTTTCCCAGCATCAGGGTCTTTTCCAATGAGTCAGCTCCTCGCATCAGGTGGCCAAAGTACTGGAGTTTCAGCTTCAACATCAGTCCTAATGAACACCCAGGACTGATCTCCTTTAGGATAGACTGGTTGGATCTCTTTGCAGTCCAAGGGACTCTCAAGAGTCTTCTCCAATACCACAGTTCAAAAGCATCAATTCTTCCACACTCAGCTTTCTTTATAGTCCAACTCTCACGTCCATACATGACTACTGGAAATACCATAGCCTTGACTAGATGGACTTTGTTGACAAGGTAATGTTTCTGCTTTTAAATATGCTATCTAGATTGGTCATAACTTTCCTTCCAAGGAGTAAGTGTCTTTTAATTTCATGGCTACAATCACCATCTGCAGTGATTTTGGAGCCCAAAAAAATAAAGTCTGACGCTGTTTCCACTGTCTCCCCATCTATTTGCCATGAAATGATGGGACCAGATGCCATGATCTCAGTTTTCTGAATGTTGAGTTTTAAGCATACTTTTTCACTCCCCTCTTTCACTTTCATCAAGAGGCTCTTTAGTTCTTCTTCACTTTCTGCCATAAGGGTGGTGTCATCTGCATATCTGAGGTTATTGATATTTCTCCCAGCAATCTTGATTCCAGCTTGTGCTTCTTCCAGCCCAGCGTTTCTCATGATGTACTCTGCATAAAAGTTAAATAAGCAGGGTGACAATATACAGCCTTGATGTACTCCTTTTCCTATTTGGAACCAGTCTGTTGTTCCACGTCCATTTCTAACTGTTGCTTCCTGACCTGCATATAGGTTTCTCAAGGGGCAGGTCAGGTGGTCTGTTATTTCCATCTCTTTGAGAATTTTCCACAGTCTATTGTGATCCACACAGTCAAAAGCTTTGGCATAGTCAATAAAGCAGAACTAGATGTTTTTCTGGAACTCTCTTGCTTTTTCGATGATCCAGCGGATGTTGGCAATTTCATCTCTGGCTCCTCTGCCTTCTCTCAGTTGTATGCTCAGTTGCATCCAACTCTTTGTGACCCCATGGACTGTAGTTTGCCAGGGTCCTCTCTCCATGGGATTTCCCAGGCAAGAATACTGGAATGGGTTGCCATTTCCTTCTCCAGGGATCTTCCCCACCCAGGGATCGATCTCTCAACTCTTGAGTCTCCTGCTTTGGCAAGTCTCCTGCTTTACCACTAGTGCCACCTGGGAAGAGTAAATAAAGCAGATAAATGTTAAGCCCTTTTGGAGCCTACATTGTGAGCATCAGGAATAGCAGTTTCTCCATTCTTCAAGGCACTGGCTATAGAACTCAGACAATGGTATGAACAAATCCACATTGGAACATAGACTGTCTTATTCCATCCATTCTAAGATGCACAGATGCATTTATTTCACCTGTTAACATCTCTGAAGCCAAATTGCATCCTACAGTGGGCAGACTCTTATAGTTACTGCCATTAGTGACATAGTTTGTGGGGACAGGGGGAATCAAAGCTTGATTATTCTGATAGATCAAGAAAGCACCAGTACACTAACAATAACTAATAATAATAGCAGGCAAACCTCAAATCTTACTGACTAAAGATAATAAAAGATTATTTCCCTCTCAATCTGATGCTAATGTTCCATTTTGGAGCACTCTCCTCCAAGCACTAATTTGGAAACCAGATTCACAGTGAAAATTCTCCAATCCAGGACTCTCAGTGTTTCCCTGCGGGTCTTTTCCATCTGGCCAGGCAGAAGGGAAAGAGTATGGAAGATCACGTGGGGGAGATACGTGCCAGGCAGGAAACAGCCTGGGTCACATCTGCCAACACTCCACTGGACAGCACCCAGTCACTGCACACGCCCACCTACCCTCTCACTCAGCAGGCTGGGCCTTGATAGAAAGAACAGCAATTGCACCGGAGAGTGAGAACCAGGCTCAGCCAAGAGAAACTACGGATCCTGGACTTTGCTAACCCCACGGCACAAGTACGAAAAATAGGACGCTCATCAAATGTGTTTCACTTGCTCAGTACATTGGGATTTTAAAAGCTATTTCATGTTTTCACTCTCACTTACTCCACAAAATAACTTTGCGGGATGGGTATTTTTAGACAAATGAGGGATGAAGACAAAGGAGTTACTTATTGGCCTGATTCTATATGATATTACTAGAGTGACCATATCGTTTATCTTTTAAACCAGAAGGAGAAGGAAACAGGGCACTCTTACTAACTGCACTGGAGAGCAGGCATAAGTTGGATAACCCTGGGTGAACTGGGATGTTTTGTCCTCTACTTATGGGGGGCAGTGTATGGATCAAATCACAAAGCTCCAGACCCTGAATCTGATGTTCTTTTCTCTACACTCTAGCTGGCCTTTCAGTCTAATTGAATCTAAGAAACACTTATGGGAAACAGTACTTAGTCCATTCTAGAGAACTATGCTAAAACTGAGCTTTTAATGGTTTCAAATAAATTTATTTGCAAAATGTAAACCAACCCCAAAAGATGTGCCATAAAAGTCATAGGTGTTTAGTCCACACAAATGAGACAAACAGAGCTTTAGTTGTAGGTAATTTGGTTTTATCTTGAAAAGCCAGGGGCACGTGGGCTTCCTTGCTGGCTCAGACAGTAAAGAGTCTGCCTGCAATGCTGGAGACCTGGATTTGATCCCTGGGTTGGGAAGATCCCCTGGAGGAGGGCATGGAAACCCACTCCAACAATCTTGCCTGGAGAATATCCATGGACAGAGGAGCCTGGCGGGCTGCAGTCTAGGGGGATGCAAAGCGTTGGACAAGACTGAGTGACTAAGCACACAGGAGAGGGCATATGGATTTAATGGATCTTCTTCAAACACGATGGAAGAAATTGGACACAACATTCCATGCTGTGGCCAGTGATTCAAATGAAAAGGAACCTGCCACCAAGTGTATGCATGTGTGCTACAGAGATTTCCCCTGGACTTGTGAACAGAGAGACCGTTTAACTTATCATCCAAATCACAACACTTTTAAGAGTGAAGGTGTTCTAGTATTAATGTCAGGGGAACAGATATCAATTTGGACTGCCTAGGGCAAACTGGAATATATGGTCATCCTTTACAAGGGGAGGGGGCCATTACGCTCTGATGTATTTTCACCCTCACCTAGCCTAGACAGGCTCTAAGTGTGGGGCCCAGTTACCATTCATTGCTACTTCACTGGATAACATTCATTGCTACCTCACTGGTCTACCTTTTAAGAAGTGGGGCAAGAGAACGCTTCTAAAGTGGCATTTTCATTCACAAGTCTGGTGCCCAGGCTGAGATGACTTAAAGTCTGAGATGACCTCAGGATTTCCCTGGTGGTACGGCAGATAGGAATCTGCCTGCCAATGCAGGAGACACAGGTTGGATCCTTGGTCCAAGAAGATTGCATATGCCGTGGAACAACTAAGCCCGAGCACTGCAACTGCTAAGCCTGTGCTCTAAAGCCCAGGAGCTGCAACCACTGAGGCTCGCACATCTAGAGCCTGTGCTCCACGACCAGAGAAGCCACCACACCATAAGAGCAGCCCCTGTTCACCACAGCTAGAGAAAGCCCACATGCAACAATGAAGACCCAAATGCAGCCAAAAACAAATAGATAACAAGAAAATAAACAATTTTGTAAAAGGACTGGTTCAACTAGGACTGCTGAACAGAGCATATACAAGCCGTTCTCCATATGATTTGAGCTTCTCCTAGCATGGAGACTGGGTTCTGAGTGGAATTTCCTAAAAAGAGAGAGCTGCAAGCCCAGGAAGAAACTACATTGCCTTTTCTGCCGTAGCCTCAGATATCATCACCTGACCTATAATTATTGTGATAAATGCATCCAAATTCACACTGGAAGGGTCCATTTTAAAAACTGTGATGTATTGGGTTTGCCAAAAATTTCATTTGGTTCTTTCCACTATTGTTCAGTTGCTCAGTTGTGTCTGACTCTTTGTGACCCCATGAAGGGCAGAACACCAGGCTTCCCCGTCCTTCAGCATCTCCTAGAGTTTGCTCAAACTCATGTCCATTGAGTCCTTGATGCCACCCAACCATCTCATCCTCTATTTCCCACTTCTCCTCCTGCCGTTAATCTTTCCCAACATCAGGGTCTTTTCCAGTAATAATGTGCTTTCTGTAACAATGCAGAAATTCCAAAAGAACTTTTTGGCTAACCCAATATGATGTCTCAAGCATGTCCCTTTTTCTTTCATTATATTCAGACTTGCGTTTGGGGCTAGCCAGTAAAACCACCACAGTAACAGCCACAAATTAAGCTTCATTTTTAAGTATTAAGCAAGCAAAGAGAAGACTTGTGTAGGAGAAAAAATATTGTTGCCAAAACTTAGAAGATGGTAAATAGGGCTGAGTATACATGGAGTCGAGAAAATATTGAATCCAAATCATCAACTCAGGACAACGATGGGACAGAACCCATGCAAGACCTGCCATGGGCCACTGTCAGACAAAGGTTTTACCCTCTTTCTACTCCACAAGTAGCGTAGATTCAGTCACAGCCCACTGAGACATCATTCCATAACCATGGATGGATATCACCACTGCTTCTTAATTAATCCCTATCTTCAGTCTGACAGCCAGCATGCATTTGCCTCTATTCCTCTCAGACTAGTTTTTGAGTAAAATTAACATTCTATGACAACAAATAATTAAG
Source organism: Cervus canadensis (assembly GCF_019320065.1). Lineage (NCBI taxonomy): Eukaryota > Metazoa > Chordata > Mammalia > Artiodactyla > Cervidae > Cervus > Cervus canadensis. The sequence continues at coordinate 17,421,866 of NC_057418.1, read as the reverse complement.
TAGAACAGGGGCTTGAAATGAGGGAACTATTATTACAGGTTTCATTCTAGGTGTCTAGGACCCTGGAACTTGATAATCCTTTGATATCAAGGACTTGATAATTCATTGTTAGTATTGGTAGTGGTGATGGTAGTATTTGACCAGGGTTTTAATGGTGATAGGGTTTCCCAGGTGGCACTAGTGGTAAAGAACACAGCTGCCAGTGCAGGAGAGGGGACTTTGATCCCTGGGTCGGGATGATCCTTTGAAGAAGGGCATGGCAACCTACTCCAGTATTCTTGCCTGGAGAATTCCATGCACAGAGGAGCCTGACAGGCTATAGTGCATGGGGTCTCACAAAGTCGGACACAACTGAGCATGCACGCTCCTTAATGGTGATAGAAATAATTGGGTTTATCCTCTTTTTCATTCTGGTCATAGAAAAGTATTCCAAAGAACCAAAAACAACACTTTTCCTCTCCTCTTGCTTGATTTTCTATCCCATCTAACAAGTAAAATACAACCCTGTTCTCCTTAGTCCCAATACATGGGAAACTGATAGAAAAATTCAAATGACTGTGTGTGTTCAAGATTCAAAGGTTTGCGTTTTCTATGAATTCCAGCTCTGCCCTTTTCTACCTATATTACCTTGTGCAACTAATCTCAACCAGTTTTCCTATCTGAAAAATGATAAGAAAAATAATATCTATTTTAAATGGTTGTGGTGAAGTTAAACGAAACTCCACATGTAAAGTGTTTAGCATATGATAAATATGCAGTAAATCAGTAAATGTTAACTGTTCTTAGCTATTATGTTTCTAGTCCCAGCTGGAGTTGATGATTTTAACTTTTTCCTCCTCCATTCTGCATAATCGCAGTTTTGAAACTTCATTTATCTCCAAAACTTTACCATTTCCATGCTCAGCCTCAGCTGATTGCTTCTATACAGAGAAAATCTTCCTCTGAGGGGAACCCAGACATTCTCAAAGCCCCTGATTGCCCAAGGGTTTAGAGTCCTGGGTGCTAGAATGCAAACTCCTGACAAGTCCCTTTTTCTCTGCCCCACCTTCCTCCACATACATGTACATTACACAGAGCATGGCAGACACAGAAGTTGGCCTGGTCTTCATCACAAGCAGCCATTCCTTGGCCAAGCTTCCCCTTGAAATGGGCCAATATATAAAAGGGATGCTTTCTCGGTGATTCAAACCACTGGGAATCTGGGAACCAGACCAAAACTTATTCTGTCAATAGTTTCCTGTGCAAACCACAACATGTCAGTGTCCACATTTTTACCAGGCACAATGGACAGGATCCATTCCAACTCTAATTTCTCATCATTATGATGTTTTAATACTTCTGAGCTGTGGCCAGTGGTGTTTTGGAGCCCACTTAGGCTGGCTTACAAGAGTTGATTAATAACTTTTTAAGAAATCTTGTAAGCAGTTGGTATACATAGCCATTATTTAAAATTACATTATGCAAACTTACATATTAAAGGAATAATATTAAAAATAAAGACAATAAACACTTAAAATGCATCACATCCTTATCATTATACTACATTTTTTCTGTTATCTCTGCCTTTGAGGTTGTTTACACCTACTCTATCTGTGTGTTATGAAAAATTTATGACTGTATGCTACTGCGTATCTCCTCCCAGCTCTGCAATAAGTGACGCTATGTTTGTAGCTTTAAATTGATCGTGGTGGCCACCAATGAGAGATTGATTTATTTTTCTGTTGATTGTCTTGACATGAGAAGTAATGAAGAAAATGCTAACAATGCAGATTAAACCTGTAAATGTCTGTAGCCATTACAGTGTGAGTAGCACAAAAAATTGAGGGCTACTGCCCCAGTATTTGAAGCAAAGAAATTGCTCACGTCACTCACACACTAATGAAGTTCTGATAAACATCTTCATTGTTTTGCTTTCAATTTAGTCTTACTTATTAATATAAACAGTATCAACTAACATTCACATCAGAACTGTACTCATTCATCAATTACAGCCATAGGTTGGCTAGATATAAACAGAGTTCAGCAAAAGTCATTCTATGAGAATCAATTGGCTATATGGCATTAGAGATAAAGAGTACTTTATGTTTTATTATTATTTGTCAGCTGTGCTACACATCCTTTCTATCACTAAGGTTTGTAATATACTTATGTACATCCATGTGTGCACGCTAAGTTCCCTCCGTCTTGTCCGGCTCTTGGCCACCCCATGGACTGTAGGTCCCCTGGCTCCTCTGTCCATGGAATTCTCCAGGCAAGAACACTGGCGGGGGTTGCCATGCCCTCCTCATTGGGATCTTCGGGACTCAGGAATCAAACCCGCAACTCTTACGTCTCCTGCATTGGCAGCTGGGTTCTTCACCACTAGTGCCACCTGGGAAGCCCATTTATGTACATATATACGCACAGATTTTTTTCAGAGAACTTGTCATTAAACATTTACTAGAACACTACTGGTGCTATGACTGTTTCTATTGATTTCTTATAGAAGGGTCAGACAGAGCTCAGAGAAGTTTTATCTATTTTCAAATGCCATATGTAAGGAGTTCCAAAATTCTCACATTATTGATTTTTGTTTCTTCAATACTCATATGGCATCTTTTCCTTATTTACAGAATGACTATGATGTAATGAGGCTGATCTGATAATAAGCAGACCAGAGAAGCCCAATAAACAGACCGGTGCATGGTAAGTCACTTCAGTTGTGTCCAGCCTTTTGCAACCCTATGGACTATAGCCCACCAGCTCCTCTATCCATGGGATTCTCCAGACAAGAATACTGGATCGGGTTGCCATGCCCTCCTCCAGGGGATCTTCCTGACCCAGAGATAGAGCCTGCATCTCTTTCATCTCCTGCATTGACAGGTGGGTCTTTACCACTAGCACCACCTGGGAAGCCCAGTCAGTTCAGTCGCTCAGTCGTGTCTGACTCTTTGCGACCCCACGGACTGCAGCACGCCAGGCTTCCCTGTCCATCATAACTCCTGGAGCTTGCTCAAACTCATGTCCATTGAGACGGTGATGCCATTCAACCAACTCATCCTCTGTCGTCCCCTTCTCCTCCCACCTTCAATCTTTCCCAGCATCAGCATCTTTTCAAATGAGTCAATTCTTCCCATCAGGTGGCTAAAGTATTAGAGTTTCAGCTTCAGTATCAGTCCTTCCAATGAATATTCAGGATTGATTTCCTTTAGGATTGACTGGTTTAATCTCCTTCCAGTCCAAGAGTCTTCTCCAGCACCACAGTTCAAAAGCATCAGTTCTTCAGTACTCAGCTTTCTTTATAGTCCAACTCTCACATCCATACATGACTACTGGAGAAACCACAGCCTTGACTAGACAGAGCTTTGTTGGCAAAGTAATGTCTTTGCTTTTTGGTATGCTGTCTAGGTTGGTCTTAGCTTTTCTTCCAAGGGAAGCCCAGAGCCTTCCACTAATCTAAGGAAGTAGCTCTGGATTTAGGATACATCTAAAGCCAGTATCTGCTTTTTGCTTGATTATCAGTGAAGTATTAGGAGAAGGCAGCAAAATTTCCGTGTGATGCCAGAGTGAAAGAAGGCATAGGATATGCTCCTTCTCTGGATTGTTCTCCCACCAGCTTATTGAGCCAAAACCTGTGGTACACGTAGCTCTTCCTGCCCCCGCCCTACTAGGAAGATGCACAGCGCCTCTGCCTAAATTTGAGAAGGAATCTGATTTAAGCCCTGGGTATAGGAGGAGATTGGCTTCCCTGGTGACTCTGTGGTAAGAATCCATCTGCCAGTACAGGAGATGTGCATTTCACTCCCGGGTGGGGAAGGTTCCCTGGAGAAGGAAATGGCTTGGCGGGCTACAGTCCATGGGGTCTCAAGAGTTGGACACAACTGAGTGACTGAACAATGACATAGGAAGAGATGCACTGGGATGGATTGTACACAGGATCTCATATGCACCTCAGCTCCCAACAACTTGGCCAACACATATAATAGCAACAGCCCAGAAAGATTCAGCAGTCAGATGGGACAACATATTGAGAACCTAGTAGAGGTAAATTGTATATAATAGAAAAGACAAGACTCAGTGGAACATAGTTAAAGACTATAAATTCTTTCAAGGTAACAATGAAAATGCAAGAAGAGAATTGTTGGTAGCATAGGTCAGTATGAGGAAATGGAGATGCTATGATACAAAATAAGAAAAGCTTTGCCTTTAATTATAGAAAATATTTTTAAAATAAGCAATTCTATAATTTTTCCCAAGGTGAATAACAAGATTCCTTTTTTAATAGGTATTAAGTAATACAATAAGTACTGGATAACACTAAGAAAATTACAATGAGGAACTTTCAAAATGAATGATGCTTCCCTCAAGTATGTTTATTATGATTTTATGCCAATAGATTTTATAAATAGGTAGGCTAACATTGAAATTTTAACTTTTTTCCATAGGTTCATTCCATCTGTGATCATATTTTTCCTAAGAATTTCCCTTGCATAGTAGTAATAGAAACTTGAATTTTTCTGCTGTGTATTTCTCATGATAACAAGCTCATTATGTGTGATTTCACTGAATCACTTAACTGCAAGTACAGATTAAATTTCACTATAATTGAGTTTCAAGTTGTTAGATTTTTACCTACTAACCCCACAACTTAATAGGAACACCCTATTTAATAACATGTACTTTTGCAGCTTCTAAAAGGGTAGGCTCCAGGAGAATCTGGAAAGGGTATGCCTATCTTTAAGTGGTTTTTTGTTTTTGCAAATAGGTCTGTTATTCTCAAATGGAAATGAGTGAAATGTTTGATGGTTTTTAAATAGTTGGTTATAAATAAGCCTCTTGATTTTAATTTTGAATGTCAAAGTTATCATGATTTTTTTTAGGAAAAGAAGTTTAGTTTGAAAACACTTAAACTTAGGTTCTAATGTAAAGTGAAAGGTTTGTTTGATCCTCTGGAAGCCCACAGGTGGAAGGCAGTGTAAGAGGAGCCGAACACACCACAGACCTCTGTACACCCCAGACTGAAACTCTTGGTGGAGTATGGACATATGGGGAAGAGTTAAAGAGTGCTGGGTCAACTGCTGGGGCCCAGTTGTTTGCCCTGAGTGACATAATCCCAACGTCAAAATCAGGTGCTGCCTTCCCTGTACAACTGGCCCAAAAGACCCCACGCTCTCAGCAATCCTTATTTGCATGTTTTATGTCATCTAATCTAAATTTTAGGTGCTGTATTTTATACTTGATTTTTTGGCTTTACCATATGAGATATGAAAAGAAAGAAGAAGCAAATTACCCTTCACTTACTCTTTTCTTCCTATTTCTGGAGATCACCAAAATAATCTCTTCTGGAGAGGAAAACCAGCCAGTTCTTGGCAACTGCATGGGATAGGCCTAATATTCTCTGTGTGTGCACTTCATGATGTTTTCATCAGTTTTACTGAAGCCCTAAGGTTTTCTTTCTTGGGGGCTTAATTTATCACATGTGAGCCCAATATACTTCATGTCACTATAGACTAGAGCTTTGGACCATCTCAGAATAAGTCCCCAAACAGTGATAGAAAAATCTTTTTATAATTGCAAAAAATTAAATATCCATCCCCAAGAAATTATTCAATTCATCACAGTAGAATTTTCTCTATGCTCCTGTGTATTATCGACACTTGGGCACATAGCCAAGCTAAAGTTTAGCTAGATTAAGAGACCACTACACTTCATCTAATGTAACACTTGAAATAAATAGTTCTCCCACACTCCTATTCAAAGGAAGATAATGAACTTCTTTGTTAATTCCCAATGATGTGCAATGTTACGTAAAGAAAGATTCTAGCAAGGATCAGGCCATGAGCCATTATCTGAATTGCTCCAAGCTATATTTCCAGTCTCAGAGAGCATTTTTATTTGAAATATTGCCTAACCAAAAGGAACTCATGAACATCTTGAGCAAACGCTAGAAAAACGTGCAGTGGGTATTCACATCTTTATTCTACAACAATACGTTCCCACCCAAGTCATTTAGAATCCTTTTTGTTCACTGAAGCTTAATACACTGAAGGGAGTCTGGCCACAGGAGCTTTTCATCAGAAATGTAATAAATTGATATAGAGTTTTACCAAACATTTATTTATAGAACATATGACTGATTTATGGAATAAGTTGGGCACAGCAGAGTATGAAGACAGAAAAGAAATCTTTATTCTTTCTCATGTCTATCTTTTTCTCTCTGGGCAATTGCTTACACAGCTTTATCGCTTCTCCACTGTCTTTTGGATAATAATAAACAGTATCATCTTTAGGTATAAAAAAAGTCTGTGTTTGTGTTAGTCACTCAGTCATGTCCGACTCTCTGCCACCCTGTGGACTGTAGCCTGCCAGGCTCCTCTGTCCATGGGATTCTCCAGGCAAGAATACTGGAGTGGGTTGCCATGCCCTTCTCCAGGGGATCTTCCCAACCCAGGGACTGAACCCAGGTCTTCCACATTGCAGGTAGATTCTCTACTGTCTGAGCCACCAGGGCTCAGTTCTATCTCATATTAAGTTTCACCTTCTCAATTGATTTCAAGTTTTTTTGACTCCTCTGACCTGAGCCTAACCCAGGCTCAAAACCCCCAGAAGAGGAGGAGTAGGCTGTTCCTGGTCCCTGTCTCTTCGTCCTCCTCTTTTACTCCCTCCTTCTCACTGTGCTGCCCTTGGACTTGGGGACTTGCATTAGCAGAGGGGCTTCATAAGGGGAATGGATAAAAAGGCTCCCTGACTGTGGTAGCGTCTCATCACAGTCCTCTCCTCTAATGTTGGTTCTTTCTTTCATGGGACACTTCTGAAGACTCTTTCACCCATGCCCACAGAGACTACTCCCCAGATAATCCCTCTTCTGGCCCATGTGATCTCTGGCTGAACACCAAGAAGCACTCCGCAGTCTTGCTCCCATTGCTGCTGTCTCTGCTGGGTTCTGTCTGGTATCAGGCAGCCCTTTGGAGGGGGACCCTTTTAAGGACGAAAGGCAAAACACTCAGTACCTTTTCCTGCCAAACCTGAAAGGATCGGTGGCTCTTTCTTTTTTTAAAATTCTCTTTAAATTCTTTTCATTCCCTAAGTCTGTGAGTCTGCTTCTGCTTTGTAGATTAGTTCATGTGTATCATTTTTTAGATTCCACATGTAAATGATATCATATGATATTTCTCTATGTCTTACTTTACTTATAATATCTAGGTCCATCCATATTGCTGCAAATGGTATTATTTCATTATTTTCATGGCTGAGTAATATTCCATTGTATATATGTACCATATCTTCTTTATCTATCATCTATTGATCACCTGCCATCTTTCTCTTTCTGCTGCCATCAGAGGCAATGCCAGCCAGCCTGTTGCCTTCGGACCTTCCAGGTGAGAACCAGACACAGTCTCTGGTACCCCAAAGTCTAGGAGGCACAGGTCAAGTTCTCCAAGAACTTTCCCTTCATGCTTTGCTCTCATCTGGGGTAGTCCCTCAGTGACACAGGACCACGTCTTAACGTCTATGTCATGAGAACAAGATCGAAATGGCAGTTTTCTTCCTAGCTGATATCCCAGCCAACTTTGAGATGGTTTCTTGAGCCCCTCTGGTTTTCTCTTGATATCCTAGGAAGCGCCCCTATCAGCTCCCCAGTGTAAAGAGAAGGCCGCTGCACAGTCATCCATTTGTTTACTTCAAGGACACCCTTATCTTCTGGGCATAATAGCGCATCCTTTTCAGGATGTGGGGAACTTGCCACCACTGTTAGCTTTGAGGCCTCAGCCATGAGTGAAACAGCAAGAAGAATCTTACCTAACATCCTGTTACACACACATGCTCTATTCAGACCCCATTCTGCAAAAGTCTTTGTGGGCTTCTTTGCCTTCCTTTGTCCGTCCATCTAGGTATCTACTCAGGGTATGCATTCCTGCTGTGTGGCTCACCTTGCTCTACAATTACCTAGACTGAAAGTAATACTTTTGAATGCCAGTCATATCCCCTCATGGGCTTCCCAGGTGACGCTAGTGGTAAAGAACCTGTCTACCAATGCAGAGATATAGAAGACATGGGTTTGATCCCTGGGTTGGGAAGATCCCCTGGAGGAGGAAATGGCAGCCCACTCCAGTATTCTTGCCTGGAGAATTCCGGGGACAGAGGAGCCTGGTGGGCTACAGTCCATGGGGTTGCAAAGAGTCAGACAGGACTAACACAACTTAGCACACACATATTTCCTCAGGGCTGCTGGGAAGACTACAGGTCACACCCAGCCTGTGGCACGCTCACCAATCTGAAAAAATGGGCCCATTAGCCCAAGCTGGAAAACTGGGCTTCTTTCCTTGAAAATCTGGAAATATGTCCCACGGATGCTTAGGCTGCTGGCAGAGGAGAGAAAATAAGATCGCAGCACATAAAAATGGTTGTTAAAACAAATATAATAAGCATTCACCGAGGGAAATTCCACTCTGCAGGTGTGTATTAAATACAGGAGAGAGAGGTAATCAAGAGAAAGAGCACAGTTGGGGGGTAGGGGGTGGTGAGGTAGCAGTAAGGCTGGTGAAATGAGAGTTTTAGAGGGAGGTAAAGTGAGGATGAGAGGATTTGGCAAGGGGAGGGGCTTGTGATGCTTTGCTTTATTTCGTTTTGTTTGAAAACTCTGTGGTCTTTAGGCTTGACCAGAAAAACTGAGTGAGGAAGGAAAGGAGATGCATGTCTCCTTAGACGAAGCACTGCTTAGAAAATAATGAGCCAGAATTTTTTTCTGCCACAATTGGAAGTCCTCAAAAATAAAGAGAAAAAGCTTTCCTAGACCTTTCCACTTCAGGAAACACATTAACTTTCACATAATTTTCTTCTAAAAAATAATCTCCACGTCAGAGCAGAATTGGTTGGTAGGGAATTGACCCAGCCTAATATTATTGGCAAGGTCCAGATTCTGAGACGATGTTATTTAAACATTCTCAATAGAAGCATACATAGAATTGTAACAGTGATTTTGTTGAATTCCTACTATGTGCAAGGCACAGTGTTGGCTAAAGAGATAATTTAAGTAGAATATGTATGCCATGAGCATTAACTCTGGGTGAGCTGTAAAGAAGTAATTTCTTGAAGAAAACTTACCTCTACATTACTGTCTTCAGAAATTTCCATGTTGCATATTTAAGAGACAAAACTTCACCTCTTGATCATTCTAAATCAAGAATTTTGAATACATTTAACACTTAAAAAAAAAAAAAAGAGGGTGCTGGAAAGGAAAAGAAGGAAATGTAGAAAATGATATCAACAAACAGATTCGATAATTTACCATCAGAAGTTTCCTCACAGCTGCCAGTAAATCTTTTGCAGAGTACATAATTAATATTTATGAGTGAGGCACTGTAGGGCCTACATCTGCCATTGCTTGGTAATTCACTTAAGTTTCTCTAAGATTCCATTTCCTTAGTGCTGAGGTAGAATCAATTGACCCCAGTCCTTTGGGTAAGGGAGATTGGTTTGGTGTGGAAGAAAATATTTGAAACTGAAACTCTAGAAAGGTAATCAGAGGCAGTTCATTCTTCTTGGATGGCAAAAAGAAACAGATCTGCACCTGGTAGAGATTCTGGTAATTTGATCCAAGTCCAGGAAAAAGTCAAAGGCCCTCACAATAATGCCATAGTTTATTGTTCTCAAGAAGCAGGCTGACTATTCTTTCTGCCTCAGACAATAGATCTCCTTGCTGTCCAAGAGACTCTCAAGAGTCTTTTCCAGTACCACAATTTCAAAGCATCAATTCTTCTCAAACTAGTCAATCCTAAAGGAAATCAACCCTAAATATTCATTGGGAGGACTTGATGTGAAGATCCAAATCATTGGAAAAGACCCTGATGCTGGGAAAGGTTGACAGCAGGAGGAGAAGGGGTTGACAGAGGATGAGATGGTTGGATGACATCACCAACTCAATGAACGTGAGTTTGAGCAAATTCCAGGAGCTAGTGAAGGACAGGGAAGCCTGGTATGCTGCAGTCATGCAGACATAACTTAGCGGCTAAACAACAGACATTTGACTGTATTATCCCAGAGAAAGTAATTTGGGCTGTAACAATATGTGCCAGCATCCCAGGTAAACTTGTGAGGAAATTGTCTTGGTTCATCTCTGGGAAGGAGGCTGAGAGGATCTGAAGTTCCTGTCTCCATCAGCACTGGCAGGACCATGGCCCCCGTCTTGCCTCTAAACAACGAATGCCTGTGCAGACAAGAGCACAGTTTTGAATTAATAATTGGGCTAAGACTTAGGAAGGTAAAAAGGATGCTGGATGCATCTTCATGTAGAAGGTAATGGACACTCTCAAGGAAAGGTGTAGGAGACTGGAGAAAAGATTGACGGGAGAGGCAACAGAGATGAAAGAGATCAAAGAGAGAGAGAGAGTTTTGAATGGTTCGCCCTCCTTTTGAAGACCAAGTTCTTAGATAGAGATCACTCTCTTCTGAAATCTGAGCCATTAGAAATCTTCAACCTCCATCATAGTCGAGTAAGTGATGGGTTGGAGAAGATAGCAGGAAGGTGGCAAGAAGGAGGGTGATGCCCAGGGGGAAAGGACCACCTTCCCCCTCATTGGAAGAGGCTTGGTCACAGAGGGAATTGATGAGGAACTCCTCCATCCCAGCCCCAATCCCACCCCCATCCTGGTGTTTTCTAAGCAGAACGCCCTGTGACCTACAGAGTAGAAAATCCCATGGAACTACAGAAAGAGAGAAGGCACTGCTGGCCTACATGGCTACCCACCAGCGTTTAGTAAGGAAAAGTCTTCAAGACCAGAGTAATAAATTTTCAAAGGTATACTGTGAGTATCAAATGAGACCATTTCAGTAAACATGCTTTTCACACCATAAAGTGCTACACAAAAATACTATTGTAAACCAATATCAATCACATACATCTTGATACAAAGTTATTGGTCTGGTTTCCTGTCTCTAATTCCAAAGTAATCTTTTCTTTTTTAATGCCTACAGATTATCATTCTTAGCTGAAAGTCATGTGGATTAAGTATATATTCTTTTCCTTTTCTTTCTCCCCCCCCCTCTTTGGTATGTATTCTTTATTAATCAGTTGGCTTGTTCCCAAGGTAGGCTAGGACAGAAGACATTGGAAGCCCAGAGCATAAATAAGAAGGCACTGTGTTCATTTATTGAGCTGTTTTGGAGCATCTGCTTTGTCCCAGACAGCATGAGAAGTACCAGAGACAAAAATAAATAAATAAAAGAACAATCTGTACTCTCAGGAGACCTCAGTCTGGAGGAGGAGACACAACAATTCCACTGAGTTCAGGACAGGATGTGCTAAGACAGACAATCACTCTTCTTAGGAATGGGTCAGAGACAAACACTGTATCCCAAGGAGCTGGCCTTGCTTATGTGGACAACAGGGTCAGCATAACACCCACGCCTATGAAGAGGGAGCTAAAGTTGGTTGCCTAGTGACTGAGACTGGCAGGCCTGCTGTTGCCCAGAACGAGATTACATAATTTGGAACTCCAGGTTGTGAGGAACACAAACCCCATCTAGAATATGGTGTGTGAGGAAGTGAGCAGCAAAATAATACTAAACATAAGAAAAAACAAATGTCAACCATGCAGAGTGGTTTTGTATGGTCGGTTAGAGTTTGGGCTTTCAATCATGCCACCTGTGTTTGAATTTCAAGTTTTATTCCTACTCACTGTGTGATGTTGGGCAAGTTATTTAACATTCCATGCCTTGGTTTTCCCATATTTTAAGTGGGGTTAAAGAAAGTACTTCAAAAAATTGTATTGTGGCTTGAAAAGGAAATCCCTGAAAAACTTTTTAAACTGTTCTGGCAAAAAGTGAGAGCTCCGTAAATGTTATCATTCATCAGTGTTATGTTTCTATGCTTCAGCGAAAGCTAAATGGTAAGAATTCTTGGGAAGGAAAATCCATCTCAGGCAGGCAGGCCTCATGAGGTCTGGAATATCATGAATTGGTAAGTCATTGAGAATCCATGTAGTGCTAATGACCAAGTTATTTTATTTCCTCCCCCACCTAAACCCACCTCAGCTATAGATCTATTTGTTTTCACCCATCTTCACCACAAATATGACTCAACTTTTTCCCCTGAACCTGTGTCTACTGCCTCTTTCCTTGACTTTATAGCTTCTGCCTTTCCAGCTTCTGCTTATTCTTGATGTCCCCCTCCTGCTTTCTCTCTATATGGCACTGAACTTCTCCCCCAGTACCAACCCCACTTCTCTCTGTATTTTACATTCAGATTTCCTTCGATAGGATCAAATTAGTCCCAATGTCCCTGCCAAGCAAAACAGTCCTATTAGACACTTAATAGGTGCTTGGCAAATCAGTCTCCCTTGAGCCGGGCATATGCTCCTGGGGCTTTCAGTAGTGGCCAGCAGAGGGCACTGGAGAGCATAGAGCATGGCCACTTGAGTGTAAGGACGCACTTACGAATGCCTCCTATGGGAGGGCTTAGGCCAGAACCTCCCAGAACTGGGCACTGGCTTCCTGAAGGAATGTGAGGCTTGAACTCTACCTCACCAGTACCTCCAACCATCCTCTGTCAGGAAAAGGGAAACAAAAACTTTTTTAAGTGAACAAAATACCCATATCTTCTGAATTTCAAACACAATAATTAACATGGTTGAAGTCATTTGTAGCCGTCATATCACCTGTATTATAGAACTTGTGTCCTCTTTCATCAAAGAATCTATAATGCTGTTCTGTTAAATTTCTGCCAAACTCTAAAGGACCTAATTTTCCTTCTCAGTAAAATGAGATGATTGCACTCTGTTGATCATGACAATTGCCAGCTCTGACGCTCTATAATCTATGACTTTTTATAACATGTCCTGCACTGCAGACTACATCTAACATCTGTAGGGTCCATAGTGAGAATATCAATGGAATCACACACACATAACACAGCATAATATCATAGCACAGAAGTTCTATAAATCAAAGGGAAAAGCAGCTAAATGAAATATGCTTGATAACATACCTTTAAAAAGCCCTGGGGGGCTAAATTTGAATTCAGAATTCCTGGACTCCTTAAGAGTTCTGGAATGTGGTAGCACTGGGAAGGCCAGCCCCTGCCTGCCCAGGCCCCCAGCTTACAGCCTGTTTCCTCTTTGCTTCTCATCCCAGGCTGTTTCCCACATGATGGGGGGCTCGTGCACACACATAGCCTCCCGCTCTAGTCCATATATGCAACTCCTCCACTCCATCCCCCAGACCTCTGCTCCTCGGCCATGCCTGGGACTTAGGGTTGTGCATGCAGCCGGAGGTCTGCTTAAAATGGAGAGACTTGGGGGAGGGGGTGGCCATTTGAGCAGGGAATTTGGGGATCCCAGGAAAAAATTCACCTGTAGTCCAGAAAGGAAGGTGGGGGCTCTATGTGGGCACATCCTCTTGGCCTCCCAAACTCCTCATCTGATGAGGGGGGCCAACCAGAGTAGGGCCAGAGTAGGACCCTCTAAATCGTGGGTCCCTGGGCAAGAGCCACCCTTACCTGTGTCTTAGAGAAGGGTACTTCTTGCCATGACTCCCTGGCCCACACCTACCAAATAAACTACCAGGTAACTGTTTTGTCCCTAATTCATTCTTCTGACCTTAGAATTCTACACAACTAACCTAATAAAAGGATAAATAGAAACACTTTAGGGAATAATGGACTTATTTGATAAACTTTTGTTTGCATTCTACTGTGTTCAAAAATGCCAGAAAGAAACTTCCTTTGTCTCTACAGTGATAAAGGATTCTTTAAGTTCCCAATCTAATCCCCCTTAAGTCTGACCTTGTAGATTTCATGAGACACCCTCACTTTATAGATTTCTGAGTCACAAATTTCAGAAATACAGCACAATGAGACAAAAAGAGGTGACATGGTTTGACCACAGTAGTTTGGAAGTCATCACACGGGGCTCAAACGAACTCTGACCAACTCCAAAGTCCAGATCCCCGGCTATTCTCAATTCCCATGAAATGAAATATGTTCAAATGACCCCTGGCCACATTCCACATTATTGGCATAAGTCAAATCATCTGAAAACATTTTAATTTTGCAAAGTAATATGTTTTATGCACAACTGAATTCCTGTGTCATGCATGAATGCAGAATGAAAAGAACTATGTCTTTAAATTCAAATCAATGGAGACTGCTCCAGGACAATAAATCCATTTATTATAGAGTAAAGTGAAAATCAGTGGAGCCAAGGGAGCAAATAAAGCCTGCTCTCTCTCAGTACAACCTTAAAATCTAACTAAGTCCAACCAAATATACATACACATACACCCACACACCCACCACACACACACACACACACACACACACAGAGTACTTTCCTCCATCATGGTGCAGGCTATTGTTGAATTTCTCTTCTCTGAAATAAACAATGGAATTTCTACTTCTAAAAAATTAACTGCCCATTAAAAGAGAAAATTTTATATTCACTAATGCCACCCCTGGATAAAAAAACAATTTTTTTCTAATCACCAGAATTACAGCAATTTTGAAATTCTTCAGAAGTTCTGCAATGGCAAGGCTGCTTTGCTTTCTGGGCAAGGTTACAGATGAGCCCTGTCCCCACCTGGCTATAAGCCACTCTCTCAGCAGGCCTTCAGGTCCCCTTGTCAGGGAGCTTGGTCCCCTCTCCAGTGGATGCTTGCCCTCTCCTTTGACAACAGTAATTTAAACCCTCAATATATAGATTTCAAAAAGAGGTTTGTTAAAATATATTTAATAAATATCTATTGTGTGCCTTTCTTGTGATTAGCACTATTCTGGCTCTGAGAACAAAGCAATGAAAAAAACAGACAAAAACCTTACCCTCATGGAATGTACATTCTGATGATGGGACACAAAGAATAATAAAATAAATAAGATAGATGAGTGGTAGATGGTGAGAAGTGCTATGAAGAGAATCTGCTTATAATGCCCTAGTTATTAATACAAGTTATAATAGAACAGCTTTATCTTTCTAGAATTACAGTTCCTACATCAGGCTAGGTAGCCAGTAAAAGTAAAGTATTAATAAAATAAAAGTTATTCTTCCATAGGGAGTTGTTTGGGATGAGAGAATAACACACACAGGTATATATACACACACACAGGTACACACACACACACCCCTATTACAACTTGCATCTCAGGCTCTATAAAAACCCTTGATTCTTAGATATGAAAAAAAAACAGTGAATTTGATTATGGGGTTTTTCTCTCCTAAGTTTACAACAAACAAACCTCATCACTGTGGAATACCATAGGAGACATGATTAAAAATTTGGGTATTATTACATCTCTTAAATTTATGACAAGTATTCCAACAAATGGAACTCCTGATATCAGATAACTTACTTTGTTGGAATATTTTGGCATTTAATTTAAGAGGAAAGAAATAAGAGAAAATAAAGGTATACCAGTAATTAAGGACCCCCAAAAAAGTGAAATTTTCAGATGATGTCCTTGGGTCTGTAAACATGTATTCCAATCTTTCATGGTTTCTGTACTTGTAACCATAATTTTAGAAAATGAAAATAAATATTCATGGCATGGAGGCATGGAAAAATCCCCCAATGTTCAAGAGAAATAGGATTATTTACACAGTATTGAATTTACTAAATACGGAGACTGCTCAGTTTCAGCTCAGTTCAGTTGCTCGGTCATGTCCAACTTTGCAACCCCATGGACTGCAGCACACCAGGCCTCCCTATCCATCACCAACTCCTGGAGCCTACTCAAACTCATGTCCATTGAGTCAGTGATGCCATCCAACCATCTCATCCTCTGTTGTACCCTTCTCCTCCCGCCTTCAATCTTTCCCAGCATCAGGGTCTTTTCTAAGGAGTCAGTTCTTCACATCAGGTGGCCAAAGAATTGTAGTTTCAGCTTCAGCATCAGTCCTTCCAATGAATATTCAGGTCTGACTTCTTTTAGGATGGACTGGTTTGATCTCCTTGCAGTCCAAGAGACTCTCAAGAGTCTTCTCCAACACCACAGTTCAAAACCATCAATTCTTTGGTGCTCAGCTTTCTTTAGAGTCCAACTCTTACATCCATACATGACCACTGGAAAAACAATAGCTTTGACTAGATGGACCTTTGTCGGCAAAGCAATGTCTCTGCTTTTTAATATGCTGTTTAGGTTGGTCTTAGCTTTTCTTCCAAGGAGTAAACGTCTTTTAATTTCATGGCTGCAGTCACCATCTGCAGTGATTTTGGAGCCCAAAAAAATAAAGTCTCTCACTGTTTGCATTGTTTCCCCATGAAGTGACGGGACCGGATGCCATGATCTCAGTTTTCTGAATGTTGAGTTTTAAGCTTACTTTTTCACTCTCCTCTTTCACCTTCATCAAGAGGCTCTTTCATTCTTCTTCACTTTCTGCCATAAGGGCAGTGTCGTCTGTGTATTTGAGGTTATTGATATTTCTCCTGGCAATCTTGATTCCAGCTGTTTTTCATCCAGCCCAGCGTTCCTCATGATGTACTCTGCATATAAGTTAAATAAGCAGGGTGACAATATACAGCCTTGACGTACTCCTTTCCCAATTTGGAACCAGTCTGTGGTTTCATTTCAGTTCTAACTTGACCTGCATACAGATCTCTCAGGAAGCAGTCAGGTGGTCTGGTATTCCCATTTCTTTAAGAATTTTCCAGAGTCTGTTGTGATCCACACAGTCAAAGGCTTTGGCATAGTCACTAAAGCAGAATGGAGACTGTACATGTTCATATTAGAAAGAGCTCTACCTAATGTTAATACATCAACAAACACTCATATTTATACACTTATAAGCATATAAATTATCATAATCTGTATTATATGTCTTCATTCCAACTCAAGTATAAAAAGAGCACTTCACAAATATTGTAGAGGTCCTGAACTCTAAGATGGTAATAGAGTGCTCTCTTCACAAAAGGGAGCCTTGAATCTCTGAGCAGTGAGATGCAACACATCCCTGAGACTTTCTCTGCCTGGAGCTAGAATAGTTCTGTATTTATTGAACTTAGGAATGGATGCTCTTCCTCCCAGAATTCTAAAAGGCTGAGCAACCAGAGCACTAGGTATGAACCTAAACGAATTAGCCCTGTCACAAGCATCCTTCAATGACCAGGAGTACTAAGCCCAAACCTCCTTCGAGAAAGTGGTAGCTTTTAAACATCTGTCTTTCATACTGTGTTGTGGACAAGGAACAGATCTGCTTTGGGAATATTCTGATGCTCTGTCCTTTGTAGTGTCACTGAGAAATGTACCAGAGCACATCCAAGACCATTCAGAGGAAGAAAAGTGAATTCATAAAGAGGTCTGCCAACTGCAATACTCTGATGGATGAGGCAAGAGGGAAACATCTTTCAACTTTCCCTGAAATGGTGATTGGTTTACTCTCTGAAGCGTGAGAGCTGAGTTCCTTATGCTAGTATTTCTGCTAGAACTCTGCTGTTGCCTTTTTACATCCAAAAAGTTCCCTTTGTTAAACTTAAAATATTTGTCTTAAAAGTATCTGCCAGCAATGCAGGTTCATTATACAAGAATCCCAGCATGAGACTGAAATGATTAAGGTCATGGTTATAAACAATTTAAGGTCGTGGTTATAAACCATTCAATCTCCAAAAAGTATTTCTTGACCACTTACTTTGTGCCAGACCCTGCACAGGAATTGAACAGAGCGGTGTCTGCAGTAGAAATAGCTCCTGGCGTCATGGAGTCTGGAGTCTAACAAAAAAGGAGATAGCTGAATAATTACCACTCAAATGATGGTTATAAAAAATACATAAGATACAGTGGGCTTCCCTGGTGGCTCAGCGGGAAAGAGTCCACCTGCAATGCAGATATGGGCTCAATCCTTGGGTCCAAAAGATCCCCTGGAGAAGGAAATGGCAACCACTCTAGTATTCTTACCTGGAAAATCCCATGGACAGAAGAGTCTGGCAGGCTACAGTCCATGGGGTCGCAAGAGTTGGACATGACTTAGCAATTAAATAACACGACAACAACACATAAGGTGCAAATAACAGAATTTGGGGCACCCTACCTTTGGAAATATCAGGCAAAATGTTTCCTCCCAAAGTGACATTTAAGCTGAAATGTGAAGGAGTGAAAATTGGTCCTATGAGTACAAAGGAAAGGGTGTTTCAGGGAGAGAAACTCCAGAAAGAGGGGTGGGCAGCCTTGCAATTCACAGAACATCGAGGTCAGCGTGCCTGGTGCACTATGAGCAAAGTGTGGTGGCAGAAAACGACCAATGGACAGAAGTCAGACTCTTTATGACCCCGGTGGCTATTAAAATATTGACCATTTCCTCAGGGGCACTAGGAGACTTTGAAGGGTTTAAGAAAGAGAATTAAATGACTAGATTTTAATATTTTAAAAAGGTTGCTCTTGGGGAGGGAGGTGGGAGGGAGGTTCAGAAGGGAGGGGACATGGGTGTACCTATGGCTGATTCTTGTTGATGTTTGACAGAAAACAACAAAATTCTGTAAAGCAATTATCCTTCAGTTAAAAAGCAAATCAATTTAAAAAAATTGCTCTGTGCTCAGTCTGAGGTTTGTCCTCAAATGTGTAGAAAGAACACACAAGTCTCTTCTCTGGGCAGAAAATGCAGGTTAAATGCCAACCTATAAGGATACATTGGGCAAATGTGCTTACAGCAGGGCAACCCACCGTCACTGTTAGAACAACTTCCAAACACATGCTCCCATGACCATACACAGACTCATGGCCTGGCACATCTGTTTCTCACAAGAACAGAAATCTTAATGTGCCCTTCATTGACACTGACCAAACTATACGTGTAATAAAGTTCTCCTTGAAGGTTTTAACGGCCCATCCTGTAACTCAGGTCATAGCCTAATGTGCAAATAACTCTGTCAAAACTCAGACACCAATACATCGTCAAAGAGACTCTATTCCTCTGCCTCAGTATTTGTACCAGGAAATCAACTGATCTTTGGTTTACATCCCAATCTAGGATTGCTGATTTTTCCCAACTTCAGAGGTTGGTGTTTAGTTCTAGCATTAATTACAAAGTGTGTTCAGGAAAATCATGTTAGGCTAAGGAAGGAGATGATCTTCATTTCCTTCCTTTGACTCTCTGCATACTTTCTCATCCTTTTTTCTGGAGTCAATAGCTTAGGAAAGGGTCTCAAGCCATTCCAGGTTTTGGTTACTACCTCCATGCTCCATCATCGGTCTCAAATGTGTGGTTGTCAATCTACAACGGCCACATGTGAGCATGTTGGATTCCATCTAGAACCAACCAGCACAACTTCCTGAACACCTGAGAACAAAGGGCCGTGTTATGTCTTTAGAAGCGTAAAAGTCCTAAAAGAGTGGTTCATCAAGTGTGAGGTCCTCATGTTCTCTTGGATCCTAAGATCAAGGTGATGAGACAGAGGTTTGCTGAGCTCTGAGTTCAAGTAGTTGCCTCTGTATCATCAAGGGCCATAGGGAGACCAAGTCTAAAATCTCTTCTGGCTCCAGGATTCGGCCAGCCTCCTGCTTTAGACATTTTTATCTTATCGGATAAGAGAAAACTTTGAGTGGATGGTTTGTGAGACATCAGAACTTTGGAACTGATATTCATCAGAGTTTCACATGTTTGAACAGTGAGAAAGCCATTGCATATGAAGAGGAGTGAACAAGAAGAGTAGTAGGATTTTAAGAGAAATTTAGTGAGAAGCCAGATTATTCAGATCTTGGAGGCCATTGTAAGGACTTCAGCTTTTACTGAAGATGAAATAAGGAATCATTGCAGGCTCTTGAGCAAAGGAGTGACATGATCAGGATGATGTTAAAACTGGCCACTTGTGGACTGAGAAGGAAAAAAGGGACGAGGTAAGAACAATAGAAACAACTGAAGTAACTGTAATGAGAATGGATGGTGACTTAGGTCAGAGAGATGGCTGTGAAGAAATAAGAAATGACTGAATACTTTTCAGTCTTTCTGTGTCTATCAATCCAGTGTAGATATTACCTCAGGTTAGCAAATGATAAAATTATAAAATAAAGCAAAATAGAATTATAAGATGTTTGCTGATAGCTCGAGGCCATGATGATGTAAAATTCTGAATAACATAGTCAAAGGTTCACTCCACAGAGTGTCTAAGATTCAAACTTAATGGTGTGATCACCTGTCAGATCCTTTGACCCTTTCAGTTGAGGAAGTAAGAGTTTGGGGAGACACAACAGAGAAAGAGAGAGACAGATGGACAGACAGACAGGCAGACACAAACAAAGACTGCAGAAGTTGTGAGACTTCAGTGTAAATGTCTAATGGCCATTCGCTTCCCACAATTTGACTGTCCTTCATGGCCACCAGGCGCTCTCCTAGTCCACAGTGATGTTATTGCTCTACGTATAAACCAGAGACAGAGCAAAGGACAGAGGCACAATGCAGGTACCATTGATCTGGGCCTAGCCACGCTCCACATGAGGTCGAGAATCCTGAGAGAAAATGTAGGATTGAGAGAACCCAGCACCATGTTCTACTCCCTGGAGGAGTGCATTGTCTGGCTCCTGAGAAGAACCAGGCATATTGTTTTTCATTTCTTTCTCCAGAGTATGACAAAGGCCTCTGCTCTCTGTGGAGTCAATTTTCTTTGTGCCTATTCTCCTGGAAAACATACTCCTTCAATCATTCCCACTTTTAAAAAGCCTCTTCTGAAAGTCAAAGGGTGTTTCTCTCAACTAGCTCAGACAGAGTTCACACGCACTGCAGCTCTGACGAGATGGGAGGACTTTTCTCCCGTGTGCTCGGTCACCGGACACCCTCTCTGGTGGATTTAATCTAATTCGGTCCACCGAGGCCCCTAAACTGGCCAGTTGGTTGTCATTGCTAATTAAAGGGAACATTTTAAAGTCATTCCATGAATGATTCACAGACATATCTCAGTGTCCTTTGTGTTTGCAATGGCATTCGCAAAAGCAAATGTACTTGAAAAATGTCCCACAGCTACCAGGGACTACTTCAATCAATATTTGTTGTTTTTGTTTTTTTTTTGCTTGTCCTTAGCCCCGTCAGGTCACCTTCTCCTTGAATTCTGGAAGATTTTTCTCCTTTTTCTCACAATTTACTTCTAAGTTAGTCATCCCTTCACCATTTCCCCCCTAAATTCCATGATTTCTGTTCTATTATTTCTATGCCCCTTAATCCTTTGCATCATTCCAAACCATTTACCTGAGGTGACTGTGTCATAGTTGGCCATCGTTAATGTCTTTCACAAAATGATCTCCAAAATTATTTTAAATCTCCCATCACCAACTCTAAAGCCAATGAACCAAGCCCATGAAAAGCTATTAATCAACTGAAGACACGTTTCTGAAAACCATCACCAACTGGGGTGCCACAAGTTTTTCTCGGTCATAATCCAGAAGGCAAAACAATCATTTGGCATCAAGGTTAACATTTTATTACTGCACTGTCCCCCAAGGATTCTCTTAAGATTCCAGCCTGCTCATATTAAATGCTGGAAGACAGTAGCAGTCAGAAGGAAGCTTCCATTGCTTGCTTAGAATCCCATGTCTCCCAATAGGTGGCTTTCACAATAGTGTGAGAAAGAGTGCATCATCTCCTCTCGTGATGCTGCCTCTTGACTCACTTCTGCTTGGACTGACAGAGATCGGTGCCCTGGGCCGCCCCTTTCACTGACCCAGTTTTCCCCATGGCTGAGAAGAAATAGCACAGTGCTTTGGCACCCAAATTGTACCTCAAATAAAGGGAATTAAGGCTTTCTGGTTTGCCTCTTGATGTTTGGGGAAGATGCCAAGGCCAGGTACAGAATTGTCCATGCAAGGGAAGCTCAAATGCTTTGCTAAAAAGACATACCTCATCAGCATTATGTGTGTTGACAGTATATCTGTGTCTTCACAGTTTCAAAAGAACGGTGGGACAAGAAAGAAAGGAATGACCACATGGAAAGGACTTAACCTTCAGAAGGCTGTTTTATTATCAATGATGCGTATTAAAAACATAAACTATCCTGAGTTGTCAGTTCTTTAAAAGAGTACCTGACATCCCTACTTTAGATTACACCTCTAACAAATCTACAAAATCAGTAAGAGAGACTAACATAATAACAAATGGCTTTTTCCCTGCATCAGCCAAGGATTTTTCTGTCCCAGAATTAGATCTTTAGATTTTTAGAGCTTTGGGCTATGGCCTTATCAACCAGACCAATGAGATTTCTAGGTTCTAAAGAAGGAGCAGGTAGAAAATAAGCCTACATGACAGGCTAATAGTTTGTGGAAGAATAAGCACCAGATAAAAGGCATGGGTTACAGGAGGACAGTCACCAGAGAAAGAGGCAATGGAGGCAAACAAGTGAGGATGAGAAGCTAATTACGGAAGGCAATTTCTCCTTCCGTTACTGAGCCAAGAAGGCCCTTCAAGTTTACTAAAAAAAAAAAAAATCAATGGCTCTTTATCAGCAAAGTACACATTCACCATTCTGACCAGTCCCTGTTTTCTGCATTCTACTTCATGCTGAACTGAAGTCTAGAAACTCTTTCCTCGTGCTGTGGCACCATTGGTCTGTGGCGTACAGTGCATACGTATCCAGTTAAAGAACAAATCTTCAGGGTCAGAAGCAATCATGTCACTTATATACTCCAAATGCATTCTATTGCTGAGAAACTTAAGGGGGTTAGTAATTGGTCCAAGATCACACAGTCGCTAGGCAGAAGGGTGAGATTTAGGACCAGCTCTAGATGGTTGCAAGTCTGTAGTGTAGTACCATGCCTCATGTAAAAGGTGATCAGTCAATATCCTTTGATGGACTAGATGGTAAGAGAGCAAATAAAGTTAAAAAAAATTTTTTAATCTAAAAATGCCACCAACTTGAGAAGAATATTTCCATATTTCATTTTCTAGTTTCCTTAAAAGGATATAGGGATTCCACAACTGGATATAAGGGGAGCAAGCACTTCTTTCTAATTCATCAGAAATTAGAAATTTCCTTTTATAAGAAATTTCAATGCAAGTCATTGAAACTCGCATGCTTTTGTTTCTCTGAAAAAAAGGAAGACATAACACTAAACATTAGGTTATGCTTCTTAATTAGTTTAGAACCTTAGATGACAATACTATGCCAAACATGAGAAGAATTAACTAGAATTTTAGGACATATATTCCAAAATTCTTGATTATTTATTTTAAAAATAAATAAATAGGGAAAACAATTATGGGTGTGGTCTCTCCCACTTGAACTGGCTCTCTTGAGGTTCACTGAAGAGTCTCAACACAAAGATCCAGAGAAAAATCTAGGCGCTCCACCTATAACCTGCTCCTCCCCCAGTTACCTCAAGAGATGAAACTGGGGCTTCTTTAAGTGTGGGCTGTCAATCTTGACCCCCACACAAAATTTGAGAGAGTAAGGCTGGAAAGAGGAAGAAATGTGTTCTCTAGACACAGAGCAATGTATTATTGTTACATTAATTCTACTGAAAGAAACATTGATTGATCACCTACTATGTGCTCTGTGTTGCATATATAATAATAAGCAGTATGAGGTTCTGCCCCCCAAGAACCTGACAAAAACCCTAATTAAATTCCAAGGTGACACTAAGGTGTTTTCATAGAATAAGGTGAAGGCAGAAATAAGGGCGGGATCCATTCTACTAGAGAAAAAGAGTTCTGAGAGTAACAAGTAGGGAAGGGCAGAGAAGCAGTGGGAATAGCAAACACAAAAGGACAATGGCATGACCCACGGAGTAGAAGTGAAGAAAAACAAATAATTTAGTGACGATACAAAGAGCTGGGCGGTGCTGGAGAGGAAGGGGACATGGTAGTGTTTGGGAAGGAGGCAGAGACTGTAGCATAAAAGACCTACAAGCCTGGTAAGAAATTTAGGTTTTAGCTTGAAACTGTGAGATTTTAAGAGATGTAAGCAGGAAAGTGCATTTTAAAAGACTTAAGTCCAACAGAGTTGCAGAAACAAAGAGAGTATAGGAAAAATCCATGAAAGTTTTGAGGGCCTACCCTGAGACTTTAACAGAAGAGAATGAAAACTATAGGCTAGATATCAAGGTGGCGAAATCGACGTGGTTTGAAAATCAATTCGATGTAAGAAGATAAAAGTCAATTAAATAGGTGATACTTCAATTCAGATGTCTGGCTTGGATAGCAAGATGATGGGTGATGCCATTTCACCATGACAGGCCAGATCTGTGTGCTGGGATAAGGTAATAATGTGAGTGTTCCACACACTGAGTTTGTGGTGTCTGGGGAATGGAAATCTGAGTGAAGGTGTCCAAGGTCTTGAATAGACAGAGATTCAGTCCATGGATCCAGATTATCATGTGTCTGCAGTTAAAACTTTGAGATCAGATGTCATCATTTAGGGATGAAAACTAAAATCTAAGGACAGAGTCTCAGAAATAGAGAAGGAATAGGCAAACGGAGGAAAGAAGAAAACCATGGAGAGTCATGTCCTAAAAGTCAAGGAAGGAGAGGCGTCTGCAGGAGGAGGGGGCATCACCACTGTCAAACCTCACAGGGCAGATGAGAAAGTATTAACAGCATCATACTGGTCAAACAGAAGATATATATATATATATATACACTCATTTCTAGAAGCAGAGTGAATGGGTCCTGAAAAAGTGAAGATGAAAAATAGAAACTACTTCTCCATATGCCTGGTTGTGAAGGGGTGCCCTGATACAGGGCTCTAAGAGAAGGAATATAAGGGACTTACACAGAGGTTAATTTCTAAATGAGAACAACTTTAGCATGTTTCCGAGGTGTTGAGAAGCTAGTGAAGAGGATAAGTTTAAAAATACAGAAGAGGGGTAAATATAGAAGAGAGGAGAGAAGATGAATGAGCTTAAGATCAGCTTAAATAGAAGTGTCTTCCCCTAAGGCTGCAGGGAAAGAAGTGAAGATGTGAGTGAGCATAAAGTTTATCCCACTTCAACTTCAATTATCTTTGGGATGCAGACAGCAGCTTTACCAACTGGAAGAGGAAAAGGCAAGTGCAGAAAAAGGAGCTTGAATAGAGGAGTTAAAATCTGTGATAAACATGGGGACAGGGAGAGGAAACTGACCAGAGGCAGACAGGAATCTTGATGAGTCATGTAAATGGGTCATCTGAGACTCGAGACCATAAAAAAATCCTGATACTGAGAACTCAGGTGTGCGGTGTTCTCTAAAGGTTAGATTTATTACAAGATTTGCATGATGGAAAAACAAGGATAATCATTAAAAACTCAGAAAAGAATTTGGTTGAAGCAACAAATTGTGGGGTCTGTTCTGAATAGATAAGAATGATAAATCATGAGAATCAACAGGGAAGAAAAGACGAAAGGTTAAGGGACTAAAAATCTCAGTGGTAGTGAAGAATGAGCAAGCCTACTAGATATTTAACATGTGGGAAAGATGTGATGGATTCATAAAGGAAATTTACATATTGGCCCCACTGTCCTTTAAACCTGTCGGGTAAGGGGATGGGGTAGAATGTTCTCTGCCTCTAGAAGAGCCTGACCCCTCTTAGGTAGTGAATGGTTCTACAGCTCCTTTAATTCGCCAACATTCCAATAATCAAAATTGGCCAGTACAATACCAATCACAATTCAACCCTCATTGAAAGATGAAGCTTATCTTCTTCTTCTCCTTGAGCTAGGACTAGTTATAGCTGAGCTGCCCACCACTTGGGAAGGTACATTTCTAGTTGTTTTCTTCTCTCTTTCTCCCCACAGACCAAGCTATTTTAAATCTTGTGAGAACTAAAGCAGAGCCAAGCTGAGGGAGAGTAAGGGGGACTGGAATGTTCTTATTTGACTATAACAGTTTAAAGAAAGCTTCATGCTCTCTGAATATGGCCAGGATTTAAAGCTTATTCTTCACCCCAGTCGCTTTTGTGCCTTCTTCACAGATTCCCCTTGTGGGCCCCTCTGACTGCAATTATCATCATGGATACAATCTTCTCATTCACCTAACTACTCCCGATTCCCTCCAAATTTCTGTCCTGGCTTTTTACTGCTTGACCCCTCACCTGGCAAGGCAACAACTTTATAAAAGAAGAAAAGGAGAAAAAAATACACACACAAGATTATATATACTTACATATTTATTTCACTTCATCCTGTGAATTTAAATTACTGTCAATATTATTTCATTTCAACCTGAAGTTCCTTGAGTATTTCTAGTAAGACAGGTCAGCTAGCAACAAATTCCCCAAGTTTTTGTGTACCTGGGAATATCTTTATTTCATCTTCACTTTTGAAAGAGAGGTTCATTGTATATGAGACTTTTGAAGGACAGTTTTTTCTTTCTTTCAACATTTTGGGTATATCATTCCACTGCCTTCTGGACTCCATTGTTTTGGATGAGAAGTCAACCATTCATTGTATTGACATTCCCCCATATGTAATGAGTCACTTTTTTCTTGCTGCTTTCAATTTTTTCTCTTTGTGTTTTGGATTTCATCAACTTCACTATTATGACCTAGAAGTGAGCCTTTTGTGTTTATCTTAATTGGTGTCTATTGAGCTTCTTGGATTTGTAAATTAATGCTTTCATCAAATTTGGGAAGTTTTCAGCCATTATTTTCGCAAATATTTTTTCCTGCTTTCCTCTCTTTCCTCTTTTCCCTCTTTCCTCTCCTTTTGGGAGGCCCATTACACATATACTGCTACACTGACATTATCCCACAGGACTCTGCTTGTTTTTCTTCCATCTGTTTTCCCTACGTTCTTAAGTTTTCTCTAACTTCAAGTTCACTAATTACTTCTTTTGCCATCTCAAATCTGTTCTTGAGTTCACCTATCGAATTTCTCATTACAGTTTTTAGAATTTTTAATTCAAGAATTTTATTTGGTTGTTAGAGCCTTTTCTCTCTTAAATTTCCCTGTTTGTTGAGTCATTGTCATAATATCTTTTTTTACTTCTTTGCACATATTTGAAGTCTTAGTCTTCAAGCCTACACTTGAACCTACTCAGGGTCAGTTTCTATTAATTGCTTTTTTCCTTGAGTATAGGGTCATATTTTTCTATTTCTGTGCACGTCTCATAATTTTTAGTTGGAAAATGGACATTTTAGTTAACCTATTATAGAAACTATAAATTCTGTTTTATTTTTCTGAGGGTTGTTTTCATTTGCCTGGATATAAACTGCAATGCTTAAGTGCCCACAGTGTGCACTGAACAGAACTGTTCATTTTTCTTATTATTATATATCAGCCTGTCTTTTTAGAAGTCATCCTTGTGGCTACATAGTTTTGTGATTAGCCAATAATTTGTGTTGATGATGGAATATTACTCAGCCATTAAAAAGAATACATTTGAATCAGTTCTAATGAGATGGATGAAACTGGAGCCCATTATACAGAGTGAAGTAAGCCAGAAAGATAAACACCAATACAGTATACTAACGCATATATATGGAATTTAGAAAGATGGTAACGATAACCCTATATGCAAGACAGAGAAAGAGACACAGATGTATAGAACAGACCTTTGGACTCTATGGGAGAAGGTGAGGGTGGGATGATCTGAGAGAACAGCATCGAAACATGTATATTATCAAGTGTGAAACAGATCTCCAGTCCAGGTTGGATGCATGAGACAAGTGCTCAGGGCTGGTGCACTGGGATGACCCAGAGGGATGGGATGGGGAGTGAGGTGGGAGGGGGGTTCAGGATGCGGAACACATGTAAATCCATGGCTGATTCATGTCAATGTATGGCAAAAACCACTACAATAGTAAAGTAATCAGCCTCCAACTAATAAAAATAAATGAAAAAAAAAAATGACACCCCACTCCAGTATTCTTGTCTGGAGACTTCCATGGACAGAGGAACCTGGCAGGCTACAGTCCATGAGGTCGCAAAGAGTCAGATATGACTGAACGCCTAAACCACCACCATGAGGGTTAGATTACATTTGTGTATATAAAAGTAACAGTAAATTGAAAACAGAGATGCAATTATTAGTAGCTATTATAAATTGTTATTTCCATTAAGCATTTATCTAATAATAAAAGGATCTTAACATCGAAAAAAATAAATAATTTGTGTTGAGACCTTCTGACTATTGATTTATACATGCACCAGGAAGTATACTCCAAGTCTCCCTTCACTTATACTTTATGCTGCAAAAAAAAAAAAAAAAAACTTGGATAAATGTAGTTTCCCAGTAGGACAAGTGTTAAGGACAGCTTATTTACTCAGCCCTTTTAGAGTTATCTCTTTTCCAGAACTGCTTTATTAAATTTCTTGCTAGTCCACTGCTTATCCTAACCTGGACCACAAACTTGGGCAAGTCTATAAGTTTTCACCAATTATTTCCTACCAAGTTCTTTACTTTTAGTAGACAGGGTTATAGATTTCTCCTCCTTCCCCAAATGGACTCTGCTCATTCTGGCAATAATGCTACCAAGTTTTGCAGCCAGCTCTAAGCTGGTAAAACTATACTTCTTGCCAATTGTGCTGAGGTGGGACAGAAGATGAGAGCAGTCCAAGCAAAAAAGCCATAGACTCCTGCTGTTCTTACCCAAAGCATTCCAATTTTGTTTAAGAATATACGCTTTTCAGGCTTCCCCGGTGGTCTAGTGATTAAGAATCTGCCTTGCAATGCAGGGCACACCAGTACAATCCTTTGCCCAGGAAGATCCCACATGCCATGGGGGACACCTTAGAGCCTGCGCTTCACAATAAGAGAAACCACTGCAATGAGAAGCCCTTGTACTTCAACTAGAGAGAAGTCCCCACTCACTACAACTAGAGAAAGTCTGTGCACAGCAACAAAAACCCAGCACAGAGAGATAAAAATAAGTAAATTAAAGAATATATGCTTCCTAAATTGTGATCTACACAATGTGGACTCTGTGGTCCAGAGCCCTGAAATATATTTCTTTTTAAAATTTTGCCTAGTTTGTCGGAAGAGATTTACCAATTTCTTCATAGTACCCTAAATGGAAGTTCCTCTAGGCTGGTCTCTTTTACAATTACTTCAAGCTGACGTGAACTGTTTGGGTACCACATTTGTTCCCTATAGTTTATGCCCTGTGATCTGCATTGGATGGGAGGCAGTACTTTTCCAAACACAGCCCACTTCCATGCCACAAGATACTTTAAGCTTTCTCAAGCATGAATCTAGCCTTAGTAATCTGTGTCCTATACCTGTAGAGATTCCATAGCAAGCTTTTAATGTGACTTTGTTACAGTTTCTTTTATGAAACATGAGATTTTCCTCCTGTAAACACACACTTCTCTCTTTTGATGGAGTGAACTCAACAAGATGTGTGTGCTAAGGACTTCTCAGGTGGTGCTAGTGATAAAGAATCCTCCTGCTAATGCGGGAGACACAAGAAATGCAGGTTGGATCCGTGGGTTGGGAAGATCCCCTGGAGTAGGAGGTGGCAACTCACTCCATGGGCAGAGGAACCTCGTGGGCTACGGTCCATGGGGCCTTAAATAGCAGTGACTAAGTGACTGAGCATACAGACTCAATAGGGTAAGTTTCTCCAAAGAAATCTAATTTTCTTTAGGCCCAATAATTTAACACTTCTTACACCTTCAATATGGTTTATGTATGAATTAAACCATGGTGACTTGACTTAGAATTCACCTTAGAAGTATCCTCCTATTGTTTTTGACCTCAACTAAAATTGAAACAGGAAGAGTCCCATTTTAACATCCTGGGTCAAGAATAATCTGATGAAAGATTTGCAAATTCATAAGTGAGGTTAGATGACACAAAAAATACTGTAACACAGGGTCTTATATATTGAGGGCTTACTTAGAACCCCAAAGTGATTATTTTTCTAATTTAGGAACTTTCAATTTAGTCCATCTTTAGAAATGGATAATATTCTTCTATTTTGAGGAAGGAAGCAACTCTCTTCATGTGCTATTCATGCAGACAGCTGATTAAATGAAACAAAACTGTCCACAAACACAGAAAGTTTCATCCAGAGACCCCTGTGGCTAGTTCACTTAATTATGCCTGTCAAGGGAAGATGCTATAGAAGGATGTTATGTTCAGAGAGCACACAGTATTATTAGTGTTAAATTTTGGCAGCCTGAGACATGATATCTTAGACTTGATATCCCTTAATGTATCACTACCCTTAAGAAGATCAAAGGAGAAGAAACCTCTCTGCCTGCCTATTTCAGAAGTTAAAAGGGATTTAGGAATGGAAGAGCTCAGCTGAAATGTAGTGAGTTAACAATGGGTTACAAGAATCTAATAATTCCTGTCTTACTTTTATTTTACTTAAGTAGGTCAGTTTTCATTCCAATCCCAAAGAAAGGCAATGCCAAAGAATGCTCAAACTACTGCACAATTGCACTCATCTCACACATTAGTAAAGTAATGCTCAAAATTCTCCAAGCCAGGCTTCAGCAATACGTGAACCGTGAAATTTCCAGATGTTCAAGCTGGTTTTAGAAAAGCCAGAGGAACCAAAGGTCAAATTGCCAACATTCGCTGGATCATCGAAAAAGCAAGAGAGTTCCAGAAAAACATCTATTTCTGCTTTATTGACTACACCAAAGCCTTTGACTGTGTGGATCACAATAAACTGGAAAATTCTGAAAGAGATGGGAATACCAGACCACCTCACCTGACTCTTGAGAAACCTATATGCAGGTCAGGAAGCAACAGTTAGAAATGGACATGGAACAACAGACTGGTTCCAAACAGGAAAAGGAGTACATCAAGGCTGTATATTGTCACCCTGCTTATTTAACTTATATGCAGAGTACATCATGAGAAACACTGGGCTGGATGAAGCACAAGCTGGAATCAAGATTGCCAGGAGAAATATCAATAACCTCAGATATGCAGATGACACTACCCTTATGGCAGAAAGTGAAGAAGAACTAAAGAGCCTCTTGATGAAAGTGAAAGAGGAGAGTGAAAAAGTTGGCTAAAGCTCAACATTCAGAAAACTAAGATCATGGCATCCAGTCCCATCATTTCATGGTAAATAGATAGGGAAACAGTGGAAATAGTGACTGACTTTATTTTGGGGGACTCCAAAATCACTGCAGATGGTGACTGCAGCCACGAAATTAAAAGACGCTTACTCCTTAGAAGGAAAGTTATCACCAAACTAGACAGCATATTAAAAAGCAGAGACATTACTTTGTCAACAAAGGTCCGTCTAGTCAAGACTATGGTTTTTCCAGTGGTCATGTATGGATGTGAGAGTTGGACTATAAAGAAAGCTGAGTGCCGAAGAGTTGATGCTTTTGAACTGTGGTGTTGGAAAAGACTCTTGAGAGTCCCTTGGATTGCAAGGAAATCCAACCAGTCCATCCTAAAGGAGATCAATCCTAGGTGTTCATTAGAAGGACTGATGTTGAAGCTGAAACTCCAATACTTTGGACACCTGATGTGAAGAGATGACTCATCTAAAAAGTCCCTGATGTGGGGACAGATTGAGGGCAGGAGGAGAAGGGGATGCCAGAGGATAAGATGGCTAGATGGCATCACCGGCTCAATGGACATGAGTTTGGGTGAATTCCGGGAGTTGGTGATGGACAGGGAGGCCTGGCATGCTGTGGTTCATGGCATCGCAAAGAGATGAACACAACTGAGCGACTGAACTGAAACTGAAAGTAGGCAAAAGGCAAGATTCATATCTCTCAGAAGACAGTGCTTCAATACTGCTAATGTTGGACCAGAAAGATTTGTTGAATGAGCATCCCAACTTCCCTAGCAATGTCTTCAATCAGAAAAGAAGACTTAAGTGAACAATCATCTATATGGTTGGGGGGAGGCGTGGGGGTAGGGGTGGATGATGAGATATGGCACACACATGCCTAATAAGCACATTTATTTTACACATATAGGAATACAGCTGTCTACTTAAATAGTTTTTGCATCTCCTGGAAACAATAAACACACTGTTAGGCAAATTCTTTCTCATGGTTTCAGTTTCTTCATCTGTGTAATAAGAGAATTTAACTAAAATCACAGATAGGAAATAAAATTTGTCCACCAAAGCAGAATGGTACTTGTTATACGAGTGCTATAAAAAAAAGAATTTTTGAGGCTATACAGAAGCCTAGGAGAAAAGTGCACTATGATGGATAAGAAATGCTTTCTATGGTCAAAGGATAGGAGAATGGTGATTTAAGCTGCAACTTTGCCATCCTTGGAAATATATCTAAGGATTCTTTAACATTCTATGATTTTATAACTCTATGTTATAGTCTGTATTATATCTTCTAGAACAAGACAGTCTGGTTTGTAAACAGAAATAGATCCACTCCACAGAGAACTGAGGATGAAACTGGTTTCATTTGTGGGCAGATCAGTCACTCATTTTTCTGATGAGATTTGGGAAAGCAGAGTGGATAGAGTTCTCTTGCAGCACTAATTCTAGACATGCTTTTCATGGGTCAAATTTTTTTCTACAGATTATATATAATCACCCCTATGAAAATAACTCACCACACTAAAATGAAATTGAATAATACCAATGATCTCATATATTTTAATTGATTTTTTAACTTTATAAAATGCTTTCACATTCATTTTTCTCCTGCATCATTGTCATTTCACAATAACCCTGTAAGACAAATATCCTTATTCTTATTTTAGGAGAGGAGTCTGATGCCAAGTAAGGTTAAGTGAATTGGTTGCCAAGACTCCCTGACTAGAGATGGTAAGTGTTAGAGGTGGCACATCAATGCAGTGCATTTAACACCATGTCCAGAGATATTTACATCACAGCTGATCCTTTTCAGGAAGTAGTTTTCAGTGGGAAGGTGAGAAAGGGCATAAAAGCAGTAGGTGCTGGAGAAGGCGGGAAGGGAGGCTGGCGGTGATGGTGGTCAGATGTTTGGAGAAGAAAAGGGAAATCAAAATCTCTGAGCCACACATCACTGACTCCCACATTTGTTTCTCAACATCCTTTACTATGTATCAACCATCACATCTACATCTCCAAGAGAACTCTTGATTTTCAGCCCACCCTTCTACCCCACCAAATCTACTCCTTCCACAGTTTTCTATATACTATTACACGGTATATTAGCCTGCTGGGGCTGCCATAACAGAATACCACAGACTGAGTGGCTTAAACAACTGAAATTTATATGCTCACAGTTCTGGAGGCCAGAGTCACGATCAAGGTGCCAGCGGGGTTGGTTTTGGTGAGAGGTCTCTTCTTGGCCTGTCAACAGTAGACTCCTAGCTTTGTCTTCACATGGCCTTTCCTCTGTGGATACAGAAAGGGTCTTCGGTGAACACCATCCTATCAGATCAGGTCCCTGATTTTATGGCCTCATGCTGCATGCTCAGTTGTGTCTCTTTGTGACCCCACAGACTGTAGCCCACCAGGCTCCTCTGTCCATGGAATTTTCCAGGTAAGAATAATGCAGTGGGTTGACATTTATGGCTTCATATAACTAATTTTACCACTCTAATGGCCCTATCTCCAAATACAGTCACATTGGAGTTAGGACTTCAACATATGAATTGGGGGTCGGGGGGGACACAATTCAGACTATAGCACATGGCATACAAACTTTCACCTACTGTTCAAGCCAAAATAGTAGGCATTATCCTTGATCCCTCTTCTTCTCTCATATCGCACATCCAATCAATCTACTTTTACTATTTTTTAAAATTAATTTATTTCGTTGCTCCATATTTTAGCTGTGGCATATGGGATCTTTGATCTTCTTTGAGACAAGCAGTATCTTTAGTTGTGGCTTGTCAGATCTAGTTCCCAGACCAAAGATCAAATCCAGGCCCCCTGCATTGGGCCACCGGGGAGGTCCCAATCTACCTTTAAAGCAGACCTCTACTTCAGGGACATCTCATCACCTCCCCGGCTATAGCAGAAGACAAAATCATTTGAGCCTTCACCCAGACCACTGAGATAGCATTCTGTCTGGTCTCCCTGCAAAGCTGTCCTTTAACCCTATAAATCAGATTATTCCTCTTTGAAAGCCATTAATGTTTCCCATATCACTTAGAATTCAGTCCAACCCCTTCCTTAGGGCTAGGAAGGTCCTGAATAACCTGGTTCCTGATTGTCTCTCCAAAGTAATTTCTCCCCAGAATGTACTAGGCTCCCCCGCCACCCTGATTCTCTTGCTGGTCCTTGCACACTCCACATTATTCCCACCTCAGGGGCTTGGCCCTTTTCCCTTCCTCCTACCTGGAATGTTCTTTTCAAGAACTGCCTATGACTCACCCTTCACATCAGTGGTCATCAACATGACCAAACTAACTGAAATAGCCCCCAGCCCTCTAACTATCAACCACATAGCTCACTGTTTTCAGCAACAGGACTTCACCATCCTAGGAAACTCTTGCCAAGGAAGACTGATGTGCAGATAATGATATTGCTTATTTCAGAAACTTTTCAATATTCATTTATCCAAATAACACTAGACTTCATTCAAGTAAATTAGCTGGGTTAATCAGTTTCCTCTTCAATTTCAAATCCAAGGTGTGTTCAACAATCTCCATCTGGACTGACACTGAAAAGACTGCCTTAAACTAGAACTTCCAAAATTCACCAATATCCCATGTTTTCTTTCCCGACCTGGGGCACATCTAAGACTGTCAAGGCACTGTTCTTCCTTTCAGCACTGAAACTGCAGTAGTGATTAGCTCAGCTTTGCTTACTCAGTGGGTTATTTTGATGACTTGGGAGAGGAGTTGGCACTTGACTCTGCCCACCTTTCTACTTACCCTGTTTAATTTGTATTCATACCATTTATTACTAACAGATATATACATAATCATTTACTTGTTACTCATTTATTTGTTTTCCTGGAATAAAATATAAGATCCATAATGGCAGGGATATTTTTTGTCTTATCCTTGGCAGAAATCCTGGTGAAAATAGGACAATGCCCGGCACATAGTAGGCTCTCATTAAAATTGTTAATAAATGAGTGAGCTCTGTAGGTTGGCTGAGCCAGGATCAAGGAGACAAGGCACATATAGAAGCCTCCTCATATGCAGTGAGATGAAATGAATGAGTCAAGCATCTCTGGAAAGATCACAGAGGCTACAGACTTTCCCTTTGAATCCTGAGCAGCACTGAACCAGGGCACAGATGCCACAGGTGCCCCCAGGCTGGTCTCCTGTCCATTCTGGTGCCCCTGCCCCACCAGAGCAAACACAATCATCACCACTTTTCTGCTCTGCTTTCCTCAATCACTTTTATTCTAACTTTTTCCTTCCATCCAAGGAAAAAGGGACATGACAGAGCAGGGTATCTAGAAACATTTCTGGTCCTCCCTGCCCTTTCTCCTGAAGTTTGAGCCCTATATAAAACCTGGCCAGGGTGAGGCTATGTAAGAGACATATTCACATACTGGGAGGAGCATATATACTAGGGCTGCTGGGTAAAATGTAAGATGCCAGCTTAATTTTGAATTTCAGGTAAACAGTGAATCATATTTTAGCATAACAGAACCAATATTGCATGGGATGTACTTAAACAAAAAAATTAATGTGTTGTTTATTCATATTTAATTGAGTGTCCTATATTTTTGGTTGCTAATTCTGGCAACCTCAATCAATTAACTTATAAATGAAAGTGAAAGTGAAGTGGCTCAGTCGTGTCCGACTCTTTGCAACCCCGTGGACTATAGCCTACTAGGCTCCTCGCTCCATGGGATTTTACAGGCAAGAGTACTGGAGTGGGTTGCCATTTCCTTCTCCAACTTATAAATAGGCACAGGTAATAAACATAAGCAGACAACTGAATGCATGTCCCCATATATTAAGGATGATTGGAACTTTTGTCAATTATTTTTTAAAATATAAATCCCTATGAAACAGTGATTTCCCATTGAAATATCATGAAAGTACTGCAGTAAGGAACACACGCCAAGCCAATTAAGCGCATGGCCATCTCTAAGTCTTTGGCATATCTTGAGATTCATACAGGAACAAATTGTACACACTAAATAAATGCTATGGAGAAATAAAGACCACACAAAGAGAACAAGGAAAGCCTATATTCAGAGTTGCTATAGCACAGGAGTCAGCCTCTGACGCTTACATTGTGGCAGAGACTCAAATGCAGATAGCAGAATGGGAAAGCATTCTAGTTGACAAAGAGAAGGCTTTGGATGCGCCCTGACTGTAGGCTGCTGGCACAGGGAGTTGTGTGAACTAGAGCAGGAATCCTACGTGATTGACTAGGATCGTGTATTTGGCTTTCTCTGCTTGGTCCTGAGTTGGAAGCAGGGACAAAAATTAGTGAAGCTGTCAGTTATTAATCAAGCCCTGGCCATCTGTGGTTGAACGTTAGGGGTGATAGTTTGGCTTCCTAGTTGTTCCCAGACATAGTAGTCTGGCTTCCTACCAACCTGAGGTATAGCAGGGTGGCCTCCTGGATTGGTTTCCCGGGCAGCTTACTGCAGCTTGTGGGTAAGAGTTCTATTTTCTGTGGTATGGCCATTGTCTGTGTGTATATTCAGTCCCTCAGTATGAGGCTGCACTATTCAGTCCGGTAGTCACTCGACACATGCAGCTATTCAAATTTAAATTAATGAAAACATAACATTTTAAATTCAGCTCTTCATTCACATTAGCTACATTCCAAGCATTCACTAGTCCTATGCGGCTGACGAGCTACCACGCTGGACTGCAGATATAGATAGTTTAATAGAAGAGATGACAAAACACTTCTACAACTTTGTTTGTTAGACTTCCAAACTCTAGGAAAATGCAAGCACCATTATCATCCTACTGGAAAATTTCCACCTTCTCCCTTCTCCCTCTGAGTCTCATTGACGCTGTTTTTCCACAACTTTAAATCTCCATTCTCTACTTTAATCACCAGACTGTGCCTCTGCCCTCTTTTATGCTTTCCCCGTTTGCTGGGTTGATGCTTTCCTTTATTCACAAATTGTTTTGAAAAGTCACTCCAGTGAGCACTTACTGAATCATCTCACTAACTCTGGTTTTCTAGAAATTACCTTCTTTTTAGCTAGCCACAGGGTTATTTCAGAAGCTGACACATTGCTATGCGTGTCACCCCACACCAACATCCTCTGGTCCCACTGATTGGGTACCTGACCCAGCTGGGTAATCAGTCTGTCCCCTGGGAATTGGAAACCACTTCTTTAACCAGAGCAAGCAGGAGATCTTTTCCCTAGTGGGCCACTGGTCTGCAGTAAGCAACTGTTACTTGGAAGCAGGAGGTACCAGCCATTTTCTACCAGGCCATGCAGCTAATAGGAAAGTAGCAAGAGAGAGCAATGAAACAGATGAACAGAGAGAGAGAGGCAGAAATGAGAGCTGGAGAGAGGGCTTTCTGGGTCCCCTGCAGCACTGCAAGCTATTGTTCCTAAGGTTCAGCCGCTTCATTGCCCTCAAATTCAATGACATAGTCCATTATCCCGCCAATAAATTTTCTTTTTTGTTCAGAGTAGTTTGAATTGATTTTCTGTTATTTGCAAGCAAAGAGTCCTAATCAATATAAACTGTAATCAAGGGAATTTGGAACTTGCCTACTTAGACCCTTTTTCCTTCTCAAAGCAACACACACGTGATCAGCAAGCCCTCCTTTACTGCAAGCTAGAACAGGACATATATGGTTCGTTTCTTGAGAAGAAACAAGACAACACAGGAGATAATGTGCAAAGTAGGATAGGTCTGGGGGACTTCCCAGGTGACTCAGTGGTAAAGAATCTGCCTGCCAATAAAGAAGACATGAGTTTGATTCCTGGGTGGGGAAGACCCCCTGGAGGGGGAAATGGCAATCAGCTCCAATATTCTTGCCTGGAAAATCTCATGGACAGAAGGGCCTGGTGGGCTACAGTCTCTAGGTTTGCAGAGTCAGACACAACTGAGCATGCAGGCATGCAGGATAGGTTTACTCTTAGAATAAAGTAGCTCAATTAATAATGTTTACTTCAGAAGTCCTACCAGTAAAAACTGGAAAAGGGAAGGAAGAGGTGGGCATTTTCTGTAATGTTATTTAAATCATTAAAAATCTCATAATCAGTTTTTGAAAAAGGAAAAAACTAAATTCTTACTTTTTATTAATGTATTATGTATTTATTCAATAAACATTCATTGAATATCTTTTAGGTGGTGGGGACTATAAAAGACAGAGGGATTCCTACAGTGTAATTGTCAAAAAGCTGAAATTCTTACTTTTGTATAATTATAAAATGAATGCATGTCAAAGATTTTATCCAACTCATTAACAAAGGGACTGTTGGAAGCCAGTCCTCTCTTTATTACTCCACATTCCCACACAGTGTGAGTCTCCTGAGCACTGAAAGTGACTCGCTAGAATGATAGGGAATGTCTTCTCTACCCCCAGAACCATCTGCTCTTCACAGTTGAAAGGTATTCCTCATGAAGCTGCTTGACTCCTTCAAGGCAGAGGCATCTGCTCCCATTCAATGATTCATAACTTTGTTCCTATCCCTCCCCAAGCCAAATGTGTCCATCCAGGGTAAAGATCTTCCCTCCTCCCAGAGAGGATTTGTTTACACTCTGAATAAAAACATAATCTTTTCTCTTTCCCTAGAAGGGAGGAAGGGTGAATATACCAGCTCCTATGTAAGCTCTGAGATTCATAATTTGGGGGTTTTTCATCTGTGATGCAACCTCCTACAAAAACAGGTGTAACCATCTGGCTCTCATCACTTCACCTAGAAAGGTGCTAGGCATGAGGAACCAGTGCTACACTCTTATTGCTATGAATAACGAAGGTGTGACATCCTATTCAGAGTCTAGTGTTTCTGTGAGCAAAGGAATATCTCAGATCCTTCACTTTTGACTTAATAGGAAGGAGTAAAATGTTAAAAATAGTTCAAAGAAGAATTTGAATAATGAATAGAAATATATTGATAATACTAATATTAATTATTATTGATTATATGTATATAATCAGAATAAAAAACTGCTGAAATTAACAGATGGAAAACTGGTTAATATTCTATATGGCAGTAAAACATAATATTTGTGGTATTATTTCTTTTCTTTTTTTTTTTAGAATTTTCTTTTTTTTTTTTTTCTCATCTATTTTTATTAGTTGGAGGCTAATTACTTTACAATATTGTAGTGGTTTTCACCATACATTGACATGAATCAGCCATGGATTTACATGTATTCCCCATCCCGACCCCCCCTCCCACCTCCCTCTCCACCCAATTTCTCTGGGTCTTCCCAGTGCACCAGGCCCGAGCACTTGTCTCATGCATCCAGCCTGGGCTGGTGATCTGTTTCACCCTAGATAATATACATGTTTCAGTGCTGTTCTCTTGAAACATCCCACCCTCGCCTTCTCCCACAGAGTCCAAAATTCTGTTCTGTACATCTGTGTCTCTTTTTCTGTTTTGCATATAGGGTTATCGTTACCATCTTTCTAAATTCCATATATTTGCATTAGTATACTGTATTGGTCTTTATCTTTCTGGCTTACTTCACTCTGTATAATGGGCTCCAGTTTCATCCATCTCATTAGAACTGATTCAAATGAATTCTTTTTAATGGCTGAGTAATATTCCATGGTGTATATGTACCACAGCTTCCTTATCCATTCGTCTGCTGATGGGCATCTAGGTTGCTTCCATGTCCTGGCTATTATAAATAGTTCTGCAATGAACATTGGGGTGCACGTGTCTCTTTCAGATCTGGTTTCCTCAGTGTGTATGCCCAGAAGTGGGATTGCTGGGTCATATGGCAGTTCTATTTCCAATTTTTTAAGGATTATCCACACTGTTCTCCATAGCGGCTGTACTAGTTTGCATTCCCACCAACAGTGTAAGAGGGTTCCCTTTTCTCCACACCCTCTCCAGCATTTATTGCTTGTAGACTTTTGGATAGCAGCCATCCTGACTGGCATGTAATGGTACCTCATTGTGGTTTTGAGCATTTCTCTGATAATGAGTGATGTTGAGCATCTTTTCATGTGTTTGTTAGCCATCTGTATGTCTTCTTTGGAGAAATATCTGTTTAGTTCTTTGGCCCATTTTTTGATTGGGTCATTTATTTTTCTGGAATTGAGCTGCAGGAGTTGCTTGTATATTTTTGAGATTAATCCTTTGTCTGCTGCTTCATTTGCTATTATTTTCTCCCAATCTGAGGGCTGTCTTTTCACCTTGCTTATAGTTTCCTTTGTTGTGCAAAAGCTTTTAAGTTTCATTAGGTCCCATTTGTTTATTTTTGCTTTTATTTCCAATATTCTGGGAGGTGGGTCATAGAGGATCCTGCTGTGATTTATGTCGGAGAGTGTTTTGCCTATGTTCTCCTCTAGGAGTTTTATAGTTTCTGGTCTTACATTTAGATCTTTAATCCATTTTGAGTTTATTTTTGTGTATGGTGTTAGAAAGTGTTCTAGTTTCATTCTTTTGCAAGTGGTTGACCAGTTTTCCCAGCACCACTTGTTAAAGAGGTTGTCTTTTTTCCGTTGTATATTCCTGCCTCCTTTGTCGAAGATAAGGTGTCCATAGGTTCATGGATTTATCTCTGGGCTTTCTATTCTGTTCCATTGATCTATATTTCTGTTTTGTGCCAGTACCATACTGTCTTGATGACTGTGGCTTTGTAGTAGAGTCTGAAGTCAGGTAGGTTGATTCCTCCAGTTCCATTCTTCTTTCTCAAGATTACTATGGCTATTCGAGGTTTTTTGCATTTCCATACAAATTGTGAAATTATTTGTTCTAGTTCTGTGAAAAATACCGTTGGTAGCTTGATAGGGATTGCATTGAATCTATAGATTGCTTTGGGTAGAATAGCCATTTTGACAATATTGATTCTTCCAATCCATTAACACGGTATATTTCTCCATCTGTTTGTGTCCTCTTTGATTTCTTTCATCAGTGTTTTATAGTTTCAAAAAGACATAAGCTATCAGACAAATTCTTTGCCTTGCTATAGATGGGAATCATTTGTGTAACTATCAGTTTTCTGTAACTTCCACACACAGAATTCAACAATAACTTTGTAGAAAGATAAAGGTGTAAATCCATAGAGTCAGAGATAATCTTTGGAGGGTCCAGTTCAGTTCAGTTCAGTCGCTCAATTGTGTCCAACTCTTTGCGACCCCATGAACCACAGCACATCAGGCCTCCCTGTCCATCACCAACTCCCGGATTTCACCCAAACCCATGTCTATTGAGTCGATGATGCCATCCAACCATCTCATTCTCTGGCGTCCCCTACTTCTTCTTCCCTCAATCTTTTCCAACATCAGGATCTTTTCCAATGAGTCAGCTCTTTGCATCAGGTGGCCAAAGTATTGGTGTTTCGGCTTCAACATCAGTCCTTCCAATGAACACCCAGAACTGATCTCCTTTAGGATGGACTGGTTGGATCTCCTTGCAGTCCAAGGGACTCTCAAGAGTCTTCTCCAATACCACAGTTCAAAAGCATCAACTCTTCGGCACTCAGCTTTCTTTATCGTCCAACTCTCACATCCATACATGACCACTGGAAAAACCATAGCCTTGACTAGATGGATCTTTATGGACAAAGTAATGTCTCTGCTTT
The DNA here is from genome assembly GCF_019320065.1 of Cervus canadensis. NCBI lineage: Eukaryota > Metazoa > Chordata > Mammalia > Artiodactyla > Cervidae > Cervus > Cervus canadensis. The sequence continues at coordinate 17,380,479 of NC_057418.1, read as the reverse complement.
TCAATATGCTGTCTAGGTTGGTGATAACTTTCCTTCCAAGAAGTAAGCTTCTTTTAATTTCATGGCTGCAATCACCATCTGCAGTGATTTTGGAGCCCAAAAAAATAAAGTCTGACACTGTTTCCACTGTTTCTCCATCTATTTGCCATGAAGTGATGGGACTGGATGCCATGATCTCAGTTTTCTGAATGATGAGCTTTAAGCCAATTTTTTCACTCTCCTCTTTCACTTTCATCAAGAGGCTCTTTAGCTCTTCTTCACTTTCTGCCATAAGGGTGGTGTCATCTGCACATCTGAGGTTATTGATACTTCTCCCGGCAATCTTGATTCCAGCTTGTGCTTCATCCAGCCCAGCATTTCTCATGATGTACTCTGCATATAAGTTAAATAAGCAGGGTGACAATATACAGCCTTGACGTACTCCTTTTCCTATTTGGAACCAGTCTGTTGTTCCATGTCCAGTTCTAACTGTTGCTTCCTAACCTGCATACAGGTTTCTCAAGAGGCAGGTCAGGTGATCTGGTATTCCCATCTCTTTCAGAATTTTCCATAGTTTATTGCGATCCATGCAGTCAAAGGCTTTGGCATAGTCAATAAAGCACTAGACAACAAAATGACATCCAGCAACTTCTTTTGCCCATGTTCAAGTCTTAGACAATTTTTCCTGAGAGTTTAAAAGAGCAAAGACAGAGATGGCTCTGACTTTCTGGAGCTTAGTCTTGTGAAAGATTGATATTAATCAACTAATTACAAAACAGGTAAATAATTGCAAATTGGTAAATAAAGATATATAGTGACATGAGAATATATCTGGGGAAACTGATATGGCTGAGGGTCAGAAAGTGGCCCTTAATAAAAAAAATATTGTCATAGACCAAGCTTTTATATCAACTAATTACTTTTTAATTGTGGTTAAATTCAGGTGGTACAAGTCAAATGTACTGGTGATATAAGATGAAGGATAATTCTCCTCATCCCCAGTCACCCTGTTTCACTCCTGGAAAGAATTGGTATCAACAGTTTCTGGTGCATTTTTGCATTCTACTCTAAATATACACATTGTTGTTGTTTATTCACTCTGTCCTGTCCAACTCTTTGTGACCTCGTGGACTGCAGCACTCCAGGATCCCTGTCCTTCACTATCTCCCGGATTTTGCTCAAACTCATGTCCATTGAGTCGATGATGCCATCCAACCATCTCCTCCTCCTCTGTCATCCCCTTCTCCTCCTGCCCTCAATCTTTCCCAGCATCAGAGTATTTTCCTATGAGTCAGCTCTTCACATCAGTTGGCCAAAGTATTGGTGCTTCAGCATCAGTCCTTCCAATGAATATTCAGGTTTGATGTCCTTTAGGATTGATCTGGTTTGATCTCCTTGCAGTCCAAGGGACTCTCAAGAGTCTTCTCCAGCACAATTCAAAAGCATCAGTTTTTCAGGCTCAGATTTCTTTATCGTCAGACTCTCACATCTGTACATGATTACTGGAAAAACCATACCTTTGACTATACGGAACTTTGTCAATAAAGTCACACCTCTGCTTTTTAATACTCTATCTAGGTTTGTCACATACATATGCATAAAGGCATACAAGTATTTTTACACACATTTTTACACTAAAAACTATATACCAGCCAGTGCTCTGTCTTGCTTCATTTTTTATTTAACAGTTAAGTTATTTTATATCAGTACATATAGAGTGCCTTATTCTTTTTAACAACCACAAAACTGTCCATTGAAAGGATGTATTAATATCACCATTTATTTAACCAACTGGATATATTTTTAGTTGAAGAAAAATATGAGTATGACAATTTTAACTAGAATGTATGCAGTGTTACTCTTTTCATACATAAGATTCATTTTGCCCAGGTTTTCTGGGCAAAACTCATTGTGAAGACTACTACTGCTCCTTTGAATAGATATCAACCCCAGTCATCACTCTGTTAATTACTAGGGACAAGATCTTGGGCAAATTGCTTAAATTTATTTACCTAGAAAATGTGGATTATAACGCCTGCCCAATCTGGTTTGAATGAGGTAGTAATACATGTCAGTGGTTTTGAAATTTGATCCATGCAGCCCTAAGAGGTAGAAATCTTAGGACTCTGAGACACACCTTCCCTCCCACTCTCTACTACACTCTTATCAACTGAGCATCTCAGCCATTTAATCTGGTTATCTACTTTAAGCTTCTAAGTAATATTTTATCTGAAGACAGAAGGGGGGATTTTTTTTAATTTGAAGAAAACCTGGAAAATTATTAACTGTACAGTCAGTCAGTGTTAATTGCTCAGTCGTGTCCAACTGTTTGTGATCTCCTGGACTGTAGCCCACCAGGCTCTTCTGTCCATGGGATTCTCCAGGCAAGAACACTGGATTGGGTTGCCATTCCCCCTTCCCAACCCACGGATCAAACTGAAGTCTTCTGCATTGCAGGCAGGTTCTTTACTATCTGAGCCACCAGGGAAGCCTCGATTTATATTTATTTATATTTATACAGCAAAGCATAAGTATAAGGTGTCATTGTTATTATCTCTATTGGAATTGAAAAGGAATCATAAAGAAAATGGGCAATGCAATCAGGAGACCAGCAAAGCCACGGGTGCAGTAGGGATGGCGTGAGAGGTGCAACTGAACCCTCTCCCCTGCAGCGTCCCTCCCTGAGATGAGGCAGCCTTTCAAAGGCGGTCTTCTATCAGAAGCAACTGAAAAGGGCCATTTAGGGAAGAAAGCAGGAGAAGGAAACTCAATGCTGGTTTGATTACTTGAGAACAAAAGCCTGAGAGCAGAAAACTCCAAATGAATGACTAAGCAGGTACTTCACAACCAGAGTGTTAAGGGCATAACAGAATCCTAAATTGAGGTATTTTCAGTAGCCTGGGGGCCTGATGTTTTTCTGAAGGACCACCCTACTCAGCCCTTTCCTGAGAAAAGTGCATTTCATCACAAACATACACAGTATCCTAGGCTTAAAACTTCTGTAGTCTCTCTTGAATGCTATAAATTATCTTGTTTTTAAGACACAATATCATTAGTTACTGTTAGTTGCTTAGTCATGTCCAACTCTTTGCCACCCCATGGACTGTAGCCTGCCAGGCTCCTTTGTCCATGGGATTCTCCAGGCAAGAACATATATATACATGGCAAATCTTTTTCTTCCAAGTGCAGTCCATTCAACAAAGATATGCTATGCCTTCTCTTACATGGCAAATGCTGCACTAGGCATCAAAGATACAGAGGTGAAGGAGACACAGTCAGACCCGCAAGGAGCTCAGTGTTCGGCGAAGTAACCCAACAAATGACTAGGAAGGGCATAACAATTAGAAGAACATTTTGGTGAGAATTATTAGAATTAACAGGACTGAACTGCTACAAAAGTAGGAGTTTAGAACATAGACTAATAGTTAATGTGTGTGTGTGTGCTCATTTGCGTCCGACTCTTTGTGACCCCATAGACTGTAGCCCACCAGTCTCTTATGTCCATGACATTTTTCCAGGGAAGAATACTGGAGTGGGTTGCCATTTCCTACCTACAGGGGGTCTTCCCAACCCAGGAATCAAACCCATACCTCTTGCATCTCCTGCATTGGCAGGTGGATTCTTTACCACTAGCACCACCTGGGAAGCCCTCCAAGTAACTGAAAACATTACAGTGTTTGACTCAAATCTCTTCTGGTTCCACTTTCCTCTTATGGTGAAGTTTATCTTTCTAAATGCTCCACCTAGTCAATACTTACAGATTAGCTCTTGAAAAGGATTTACATGTTATTTATAGTTTTGAAACCAGTGTTACTTTTCCTAGTAAATTTTTCATTTATTAATGGTGTAATGAAACATTATTGAATTTTCTATAATGGTGAGCTCTCTTTTAGCCTAAAATGTTTGCCCATTTATCTTCTTGATCTGTTTCTTGAGATGATAATACTCTCAAGCAATGACAGTTTTAACTTCTTCTTTCTGATCTTTATACCTTTCTTTTCTTTCTCTTACTAGAAGGACTAGGACCTACACACTTTGATGGTAATCAATAGTAGGAAGAGCAGGCGTCCTGTCTTATTCATGAATTTAATGGAAATACATTCTGACAGTTGATCATTAAACATCATGTTTACCTCTGATATTTTATATCCTTTACCAAGTTAAGAGAAGCTCCCTCGGCTGTTAGTTTGCTAAGAGTTTGCATAGCTAACAGATTTACCGTGAGTTGATGTTGAATTTTATCAAATGTGGTTTTATTTTTTCTGCATATGCTTCTTCTTTATTAATCTCCAGGTATTGTGGAGCATTAATTCTAATGTTGAACTATCATTTCATTCTGCAATAGACCAACTTGTTTATGATGGTTATTTGTTATATGCTGTTAGATTCAATTTCCTGGCCTACAATTTTATTTTTTTTGTACTGTCTTTTTCTAGTTTTTATAACAAGGTAATAAAAGTGAATCACACAGCTTTAGCTCTTTTTATAGTTTCAGGTATACTTTTTATAACACATTGCTTAACTAAGAAAATTTGCAAAAATTTGCCTATAAATTTGGCCTAGTATATTTTTTGGTTGAATAGGTAAGGAAAAAATTTTTATTAGAATTTTATTTCTCTAGTGGTTAATAATCTATGCAGTTTTTTTTTTAGTATGCAAATTTATCATTTTCCTTTAAAAATGTCTGGTCATTTCATCTATTTTCAATTTTCCCACAAATAATATTCTTTCTTAACTGATGATAAATCTGATGATTTCTTAATGTTTTTTTCTCAAGTTCTTAGCAGATACTAATTTTGACAACTAACCTGTCCAGTTTTCTCCTTGTCAAGGCCTAATATTAATCAGTCTGTGCTTTGACACACTGGCTCCTTCCAAGAATATCAGATGTTGGTGTCATTCAGTCACTAAGTTGTGTCTGACTCTTTGTGACCCCATGGACTGCAGCATGCCAAGCTTCCCTGTCCTTCACTATCTCCTGGAGTCTGAGCAAGTGGAGTCTGTCCACTGAATCGGTGATGCCGTCCAACCAAGATCTCCTCCTCTGCCGCCCCCTTCTCCTTTTGCCTTCCATCTTTCCCAGCATCACACTATCAGTGGATATTGCATAACCCAACTGTTGTCCTGTGACTTGTGACCATAAAAGCTTCTTTAAGGAGATTGTTTGTGTCCCAACTACTTAAAGAAGTAATGTAGCTTCAGCCCAGAGGAAAAATTATTTCTCCCTATTTGAATATTTTGCATTTGCAATGGCTTATTTATTCTTGTGAAGCAGGTCAAAAGCAAAGCCACATTTTACAAACAACAGGAAGACATGCAGGTAGACTATGTCATCTCTGCTTTATTTTGAATTTTAGTTTGAATTTTATGAAGGACAGGGAGCTCTTAGCTAACTTTTCAGGAGCTATTTGGGGGCATAAGGAGAGCACTCCTTTGTATGACACAGTTAAAAGTATCATGACCCTAAAGACAAGGTAATCAACAAGGAGACAGTGTAAAAGTTCTAAATGGACCCAGAGAGATGCGTTTCATTTAGAATGTTTAGTTCATGGAAGCATTCAACCAACAACACACAATAAATGTTTGCTGTCTAGAGGTTGTCAGGCAACAGTGTCTTTTTTCTTCTTGGAAACAAAAAACAAAAATCCCCTCCTCTCCCTTGAAGTGCAAGTCAACTGACTTCAAAATCCTAGATCACTCCCATTTACTTCAAATATGGTCCCTTAATCATTCTCCCTTACTCACCAATGACTTCAGCAACTCTCTACCGCACACACTCCAGCATAATTTACTGTGATTTCAACATCCACTTCTGACACTTCTCAGGTTCTGGATGTTTTTAGTTCCTATTATTCTTCTCTCAATCCCACCTGAGCCATGCAACTGATGGCCATACCTTGTCAAGAGGAAAGACTGCACTGAACTATCCTTTCACAACTTCACTCTTGCTGATTCTCAGGTTCTGTGTTCCAGTGTACTCTAACATTTCCATTCCAGTAATATTTTGACATCACTGAGCCTATGTGTGTGCAATACCTTCACTAAATAATGTGACACTAATGTGCTCACTTCTCCCTGTGGCTGTTTAGGATTCAATGCAGAGCAAACACATTTAATGTCCTTTTCCCACTCTCCCTCCTCTGAATTCCCTCAGCAACACCCAATTCAAGTAGTGCCACCTACTCCTCACCTGCACCAAATCAGTTGGATGAGCCTGCAGAAAACCACACAACTGTGGTGAATGGACTCACCTTAGTTAATTTAAATTAAATTAAATTTTATTTTACCATAAATTACAACTGGACCATTAATTTGGCAAAATAGTGCTACTGTATATTCTTCAGTTCATTCAGTTGCTCAGTCATGTTTGACTCTGTGACCCCATGGACTGCAGCACGCCGGGCTTCCCTGTCCATCACCAACTCCCAGAGTTTGCTCAAATTCATCAAGTTTGATGATGTTCATTGAATTGATGATACCATCCAACAATCTCATCCTCTATCCTCCCCTTCTCCTCCTGCCTGCAAACCTTCCCAGCATCAGGGTCTTTTCTAATGAATCTGTTCATATCTGGTGGTCATATTGGAGCTTCAGTTTCAGCATCAATGAAAAAGTGAAAGTGAAGTCGCTCTGTCGTGTCCTACTCTTTGTGACCCCATGATATGTAGCCTGCCAGGCTCCTCCACCCATGGGATTTTCCAGGCAAGAATACTGTAGTGGGTTGCCATTTCCTTCTTCAGGAGATCTTCCTGACCCAGGGATCAAACCTGGGTCTCCAGCATTGCAGGCTGACTCCTTGTCTGAGCCACGAGGGAATCCCAGCATCTGTACTTCCAATGAATATTCAGGACTGATTTCCTTTAGGATTGACTAGTTTGATCTCCTTACAGTCCAAGGGACTTAAGAGTCATCTCCAACATCAGCATCAGTTCTTCGGTGCTCAGCCTTCTTTATGGTCCAACTCTCACATCCATACATGACCACTGGAAAAACCATAGCTTAGACTAGACAGACTTTTGCTGGCAAAGTAATGTCTCTGCTTTTTAATATGCTGTCTAGGCTGGTCATAACTTTCCTTCCAAGGAGTAAGAGTCTTTTAATTTCATGGCTGCAATCACCATCTGCAGTGATTTTGGAGCCCAAGAAAATAAAGTCTGTCACTGCTTCCACTGTTCCCCATCTATTTGCCATGAAGTAATGGGACTGGATGCCATGATAATAATTTTTTGCATGTTGAGTTTTAAGCCAGCTTTTTCACTCTCTTCTTTCACCTTTTCAAGAGGCTCTTTAGCTCCTCTTCACTTTCTGCCATTAGCGTGGTGTCATCTGCATATCTGAGGTTGTTGGTATTTCTCCTGGCAATCTTGATTCTAGGTTGTGATTCATCTAGCCTGGTATCTTGCACGACATAATCTGCATAGAAGTTAAATAATCATGGTGACAATATACAGCCTCAATGTACTCCTTTTCCAATTTTGAACCAGTCCATTGTTCCATGTCTGGTTCTAACTACTGCTTCTTGACCTGCACAGAGGTTTCTCAGGAGTCAGGTAAGGCGATCTGATATTTCCAGCTCTTTAAGAATTTTCCAGTTTGCTGTGATCCACACAGTTAAAGGCTTTAGCATAGTCAATGAAGCAGAAGTAGACATTTTCCTGGAAGTCCCTTGCTTTTTCAATGATCCAATAGATGTTGGCAATTAATTTGGCCTCTTGTTCCTCTGCCTTTTTGAAATCCAGTTTTTACATCAGGAAGTTTTCGGTTCATGAATTATTGAAGTCTAGCTTGAAGGATTTTGAGCATTACCTTGCTAGCATATGAAATGAGCACAATTTTACAGTAGTTTGAACATTCTTTGGCCTTGCTTTCTTTGGGATTGGAATAAACACTGACCTTTTTCAAAACTATGAATTTAGTTGGCTATATCTTTCCTTTTCTCCTTTGCCTTTTGCTTCTCTTTTCTCAGTTATTTGTAAGGTTTCCCCAGACAGCACTTTGCCTTCTTGCATTTCTTTTTCTTTAGGATGGTTTTGGCCACTACTACCTGTACAAGGTTATGAACCTCTGTACATAGTTCTTCAGGCACTCTGTCTATCAGATCTAGTCCCTTGAATCTATTCATTACCTCCACTGTACAGTCATATGGGATTTTATTTAGGTCATACCTGAATGGTCTAGTGGTTTTCCCTACTTTCTACAATTTAAGTCTGAATTTTGCAATAAGGAGTTCATGATCTGAGCCACAGTCAGCTCCTGGTCTTGTTTTTGCTGACTGTATACAGCTTCTCCATCTTCAGCTGCAAAGAATATAATCAGTCTGATTTTTGTATTGACCATCTGGTGATGTTCATGTGTAGAGTCATCTCTCATGTTGTTGGAAGAGGGTGTTTGCTATAACCAGTGCGTTCTCTTGGCAAAACTCTGTTCGCCTTTGCCTTGCTTCATTTTGTACTCCAAGGCCAAACTTGGAAGTCTCCATAAATATCCCCAAAGTAAAGTGTTCATAGAGCTTCCAGAATGCTGAATGTGGAGAGATACTGGGAGAGTGGAGCACCCAAAGGAAACATGGAAATTCCAGGCCCCTTCCCACATACCCTGCTCATCTCTTCCATCTAGATGTTCACCTGTATCCTCCAGCATATTCTTTCATTTTTATTATTATTATATGTTTCAGGTGTACATCATTTTAGTCCAACATCTGTATATATCACATACTTTTACAATAAACTGCTTCACAGTGAGTAAATTGTTTTCCTGAGTTCTGTGAACTACTTTAGAAAATTAATTATATCTGAGAAGGGAATTGGGAAACCTATTTATAAGCCATTGGTCAGAAGCCCAGGTAACAACCTGAACTAACAACTGGCAACTAAAATGGGGGTTGGAGGCAGTCTTGTGGGATTGAGCCTTTGACCTGTGAGATCAGAATTGAGTTAAATTGTAGGGCATCCAGCTAGTCTTGCAGAATTTCTTGCTGCTGGGGGAGAAATAAAAACACATCTAGTATCAGAAATGTTGTACTGTTGTGTGTGTGAGAGTGAAAAAGAAACATGTAGAAGTATAGGTTCTCTTTTAAAGTAAGTTTTCTTTAACCTACCCATCTTGGGTTCTCTGTCTAGGACCTTGTAAATTAAACTAATAAAATATAGATTAACAAGAGAAACACAAACAGAAGTTTATTAACATGTACATCATCAATGCACATAGGAGCACTCAGCAATAAGTAACTCAAAGGTGTGGTCAGAACTAGAGCTTATATAGCGTCTTAACAAAAGAACAATAAATTTTTAGAAAAGTGACAAGACAAAGAAAAATGAGGGACTCTGAACTTCTGGCAGTGGAAAATTGTGGGAAGGCAAATATATGGGGAAACTAATAGTAGATAGGGGCTATATGATCTTGTGGTATATAATAAATATATATTTGATCATCCTCATTTCTGGCAAACAGTGCCCAAGACCCTAGGAATTTCCTAGGCAATAAGAGCAATGGGAGAATCTTCTATTAGAAAGTTTGGTTTCTTGTCTTCAGTTCCTGAAACTGCTTCAGAGTCATAAAGGCAAAATGGGTGTCTTGTTATTCACAACAAGCCCCTTCCCACCACAACTTAGTTTATACTAACTAGGTGACTTTGGGAAATTCCCCATAGATGGAGGTGAGGGAAGGGGGAAGGGAGGTGAGGGGAATACTGGTGGCCTCACACTGGGGAGCCAGTCATGTGATTAGAGGGTTGGGACTGTTAGTTTCCCCTCCTAATTCCTGGGAGGGGAGAGGGGCTGGAAGCTGAATCAATTAGCAATGGCCAATGATTTAATCATTCATGTGTATGTAATGAAGCTCCGATAAAATCCCAAAAGAAGAGGTTCGGAGAGTTTTCAGGCTAGTGGACACATGGAGACTGGGTGAGAAGGGTACAGCTGGATATGGCATGGAAGGCCTGTGCCCATTCCCCATGCCATGCTGTATGCATTTCTTCCAGTTGACTGTTCCTGGGTTAGGTTCCTGTATAATAAGCCAATGATATTGTAAGTAAAATGCTTCTCACAAGTTTTATGAGCTTCTCTAGCAAATTAATGGAACCCAACATGGAGGTTCAAAATTGGGAAAGGAGTTATGTCAAGGCCGTATACTGTCACGTTGCTTATTTAACTTATATGCAGAGTACATCAAGTGAAATGCCAGGCTAGATAAAGCACAAGCTGGAATCAAGATTTTTGGGAGAAATACCAACAACCTCAGATATGAAGATGACACCACCCTAATGGCAGAAAGTGACAAGGAACTAAAGAACCTCTTGATGAAGGTGAAAGAGGAGAGTGAAAAAGTTGGTTTAAAGCTCAACATTCAAAAAACTAAGATCATGGCATCCAGGTCCCATCACTTCATGGCAAATAGATGGGGAAACAGTGGAAATAGTGACAGACTTTATTTTCTTTGGCTCAAAATTCACTGCAGATGGTGATTGCAGCCATGAAATTTAAAGATGCTTGCTCCTAGGAAGAAAAGATATGACCAACCTAGATAGTGTATTAAAAAGCAGAAACATTCCTTTGCAAGCAAAGGTCCATCTAGTCCAAGCTACAGTTTTTCCAGTAGTCATGTATGGATGTGAGAGTTGGACCATAAAGAAGGCGGAGCACTGAAGAATTGATGTTTTTGAACTGTGGTGTTGAAGAAGACTCTTGAGAGTCCTTTGGACCATAAGGAAATCAAACTAGTCAATCCTAAAGGAAATCAGTCCTGAATATTCATTGGAAGGACTGATGCTGAAGCTGAAGCTCCAATACTTTGGCCACCTGATGCCAAGAGCCAGCTCATTAGAAAAGACCCTAATGCTGGGAAAGATTGAAGGCAGAAGGGGACAACAGACGACAAGATGGTTGGATGGCATTACCGACTCAATGTACATGATTTTGAGCAAGCTCTGGGAGATGGTGAGGGACAGGGAAGCCTGGCCTGCTGCAGTCCATGGGGTTACAAAGAGTTTGGACATGACTGAGCAACTGGATAAAGCAGAATAAACAACGTGGAGGTGATTGAACCTTGAATCTATAGCTAGTTGGTCAGAAGTACAGGTGATAACCTGGGCTTGCAAATGGTATCGGAAGTTGTGGGAGGAGCAGGTAAGGCAAGCTTAGATGGTTGAATCCTTAAACTGTGGGATTAATCCTACCTGAGATGCTATCTCCAGGTACACAGTGTCAAAATTGGGTTAAATTGCAGGACACCCAGCTAGTGTCTGTAGCATTGTAACACTGCCTAATTGTAGCACTCAGCTCCTCATATGTTGGAATTGGGTGCCCAAGACCCTTGGGCTAGCTTAAGTAAAGTTTGTTACTGTTATGTAGATTCCTCTGGTGCCCTCTCTGGAACAATCAGAGTTTAGAATTACGTCCAGTGATTAACTTCTCTCTTTCCTAACAGAGAGCTGAGAGGGGAAATCTTCAAAAATTTATATCTTGCTTTTAGGCAAATAGGGAAGAGGGCAGAAATATTTTCTTGTATCTGCTTATTCTTAAACACACTCAGCTCAAAATAATTCTATGCTACAGTAGCATATTTGGGGATGACATATTCTGCTACCTATCATTTATGTGTATATGTTTCTGTGTGCACAAAGAGGAAGGTACAGGCAAACATCAAATATGGCAAAAATGTTAACAAATGTGGACAAAAGATAAATGGTTGCTCACTGAAATATTTCTTTTTACTAGAAGGTTTAAAATTTTTCAGAATAAAAAATTGGGGAAAATGTATCATGACCAGTTTAGATTAATCCCAAAAGTAAAAATATGTTTCAACTTCAGAAAAACTATACTGTGATTCTCAAAATCTAGAGATTGATGGATGGAAAAAATAATGATTTTACCAGATGTAGGAAAAGCATATATAAAATTTGATTCCACTTATGATTAAATTTTTTTTAATCTTAGGAAATTGGTATTAGAAGAGAACTTTCTTCATTTGATTAAAGATCTCTACTTAAAATCTATAGCCAGTATCATTCTGAATGGTGAAAATACCATTAAGGTAAAAATTGAAGGTCCTGGCAAATTAAACAAGGAGGAAAAAAATACATATTTTTGAAAGGAAGAAATAAAATTGTCATTTGATGCAGAATATGACTATCTACATAGAAAACCCAGTAGACACATCAGTTTCTGTCAATGTAGTGTGCTACCAATAACTAGAAATACACTCTTTTTCCAAAATATATATATAAATTTTGGAAAATATAATAAATATATCTAAAGAACTATAAATTCTTAAGGGTCAAAACAAAGAGGAGAGTTAAAGACAAGCAGCAGCAGAAGTGATGCTGTACCTGTATGGAACTGAGGTACATTTCTTGATTATCAAGCAGCTTGGGTTTTAAAAGACAAGGAAAAGATATGAGGCTTTGAGTTCATATGAAGGAAAAGGTTAGAACTAACAGCCTTCTTGTGAAGCCTAGACTCTTAAAGGGCTATAACCCGCATAAAAGGGTGTATTATAAAACATTATCCATGAGATCAGGGAATGACGGGTCTCTTGTCTTCCTAGAGCTAGCATCTAGGTGAAAAAATAATTCTCCCTAGAGAGCAGATACCTGTGTTCACACAAATTTGGAGTTTGAATTTATACCAGCTATGTCATCAGAGAACCAGTAGAGTGAGAAATCAACATAAAAATTATCCAAGATGGTGGTTATGTAAGCATAAAGAAATACACATATTGACTGGGAGAATATACCACTTTAAAAATACACAGGGTTCTACAAATTATGCCCTGCCAAACAGGAGTTCACCTACAGGGATACAATTCTTGATAAGCAGAAGCCACCAGGCCCAATCAAAAACAAACTTAATGCCCTAAAAACTTGAGATAATAGAATCATCAAATACAGGTTCAAAATTAAAATGATTAAATACTTATAGTAAGAATTTATACTGATTCATAAAATTAAAATCTCAGTTGACAAGTTAATAGTAATTAGGCACCAATAAAGAGATCATTTATAAAATGGAAGATTGAGCTCAAGAAATTAACTCAAAGTCATCAAAATATTTAAGTAGTTAGAAAGAGAAGTAATGAGACAGAAAGAATGAGAAGATGAAACATACACCTTTTTCATTTAAACATGGTTTGGAATGGAAGATTAGAGAATTGGGACTAGCCAAGAACTCTCTAGAGTTGACAAAAAGATATGAGTCACCAGAATAAAGAACTTTTGGATTTGTTAATCCAAGGGAAGATAAATAAAAAGAAATCCACAACTAGCATTATGAATATGTGGTGGTGGTGGTTTACTTGCTGTCGTATCTGACTATTTTTCAAACCCATGGACTGTAGCTTGCCAGCCTCTTCTGTCCATGGGATTCTCCAGGCAAGAATACTGGAGTGGGTTGCCATTTCCTTCTCCAGGGGATCTTGCCGACTCAGGGATCAAACCCGAATTTCCTGCATTGCAGGTTGATAGCTTACCTCTGTGTCACCAAGGAAACCCTCATAATGAATATATGTAGAATAGCAAAAACCTTAAAGGAAATATAAAGAAAGTACTGTGTTTTAAGATAGAATTAATTAGACTAACTCCAGATATATCAATGTCAACAACTGAAAGCTGAAAATAATTGAATAATATCTTCAGATCCAGCAAAGAATGATGAAGGTGAACAAAAAACCATTCAGATGGAAATAATCTAAATGAGTTCACTTTTCACACTCCTGGAAAAAATAAAAAACAAACCTAATCTTCAGATGGAACAAAGAATGAAGGTTGAACAAAAAAATCACAGATAGATATAATCTAAATGAGTTTATTTTTAACACTCCAGGAAAAAAAAGTAAACCTAGGAGTAAGTGTTGAGATTCATAAAAGAATTACAAGTGAGATCTCAGGCAATGAAGATAAATCTACATAAAGATTAAAAACATAAACAAATAGTATCAATAATTTTGGCAATGATGAATTTTGATGGTAAAATTAAAATTATGAAAAATGACATGTAAGATAGGAAAAAAAATATCAGAATTGAAAAGCTCTATCACTTATAATTAAGGGCTTTCTAGGTAAAGAACCCATTTGCCAGTGTAGGAGATGCAAGAGATATGGGTTTGAGCACTGAGACAGGAAGTTTCCCTGAAGTAGGAAATGGCAACCTGCTCCAGTATTCTTGCCTAGAAAATTCCATGGACAGAGGAGCCTGGCAGGCTACAGTCCATGTGTTGCAAAGAGTCAGACACAACTGAGCAACTGAACACATTACCTGAATAATATCTTCAGATCAAATGAAGAATGATGAAGGTGAAAAAAAAATTAAGATAGACATAATCTAAATAAGTTCACTTTTAACACTCCAGGAAAAAAATAAAAATAAAAAGCAAGAGTTAGGAATTCACACAAGAGTTAAGAATATTAACTTTAGATTTTATGTAAATATACACATAAAATTTTTGAAGGAAACACCAAAAATAACTTTTGGTAAACCAATTTCTGAAGCATTTTTTAGAATATATAAATCCTACAACCACTCTACAAATCTAATTTTTAAGATGAGTAATAACTGTGATCAAATTACAACAGAATAAATCCAAATGGATCATAAACAAAACAAATGACGCTGAATTTCATCAGTAATCGAAGGAATTTAGATGGAATCAGGACAGTCTGACCCTTTCAAAGGTGGAAAAGACATGCAGATATGGAAATATTTGGAAAGCAGTTTACTAGTATATAATAAAATAGAAAATGAACATAGCCTGTGATGAGCAGTCCTAGTTATGGTATATAGTTTGGAGAAACTCTCGTGAATGTGCACAAGGATGTACAGTGTAGAAGGACTTGTACAAGTCAAAATTTGAAAACAACACAAACGAGAACAGTGTTGGAATGCCCTATAATGGAGCACTACAGAGACACTAATGAGACAGCAGGAGCCATGTGACACATCCACACAGATAAAGCTCAGAATACTGGGTGGAGAAATAAAATCACTATACAGCTCAATGCATACCATATTATGGCATTTATCCAAATTAAAATGTATGTTCACAAACATGTATGTGGATATATATAATAGCAGCAATTGGTTCTCTAGTATATGAAGGGAAAGCGGACAATGGTGCAGGTGCCATTAGCAAAGGACCTTAGCTGTATTTGTAATGCTTCTTTATCCTATCTTTTTTAAAACAAGCAAATATAATTAAATGTTAAACATTGCTATTTCAGGATGGTGGGAATATAGGCATTTGGTGTTTTCATTCAACTGTTCTAAATTTTTTTAATTTCTCTAATTAATTAATTTTATTTTCCTGGTTCAAGATGGTGGAGTAGAAGGATGTGTGTTCAGCTCCTCCTGTGAAAGCACCAAAATCACAACTAGCTGTTTAACAGTCACCAACAGGAGAATGCAGGAACCCACCAAAAAATGATACCCCACATCCAAAGACAAAGAAGAAGCTGCAGCAAGATGGTAGGAGGGGGCACAATCATAATAAAACCAAATCCCATATCCAATGGGTGGGTGACCCACAAACTGGAAAACACTAATACCAAAGAAGTTATCCCACTGTTGTGAAGAAGTCTTCCCACTGTTGTAAAAAATAACACTAAAGATCGTCCCAGCCTGGGGATTGACAAAAGGACTAGGAATCCTGAGGGAATCGGACCATGAAGGCCAGCAGAAATTGATTATAGGACTTCCACAGGACCTGACCAGAGACCCCAGCCTTAGAGCGCACAAACAACATCTTGCTTTCACCAAGACCCAGAGGAAAGGAGCAGGGCCCCACGGGTTGTTGTTCAATTGATAATTTGCACCAGACTCTGCGATCCCACGGACTGCAGCATGCCAGACATCCCTGCCCTGCACTATATCCCAGTTTGCTAAAACTCATGTCCATTGAGTCAGTGATGCCATCCAACCATCTCATCTTCTGTCACCCCCTTCTCCTCCTGCCCTCAATCTTTCCCCAGCATCAGTGTCTTCTCCTATGAGTCGGCTCTTTGCATCAGGTGGCCAAACTATTAGAGTTTTTGCTTCAGCATCAGTCCTTCCAATGATCATTCAGGACTGACTTCCTTTAGGATTGACTGGTTTGATTTCTTTGTTTGCTTTCCAAGGGACTCTCAAGAGTCTGCTCTAGCACCACAGTTCAAAAGCATCAATTCTTTGGTACCCAGACTTCTTTATTAGACTCTCACATTAGTATGACTACTGCAAAAGCCATTGTTTTGAGTATATGAACCTTTGTTGGCAAAGTGTTGTCTCTCCTTTTTAATACACTGTCTAGGCTTGTCATAGCTTTTTTTCCAAGGAGCAAGCATCTTTTAATTTCATGGCTGCAGTCACCATCCACAGTGATTTTTGAACCCCAGAAAATAAAGTTTGTCACTGTTTTCACTGTTTCCCCGTCTATTTCCCATGAAGTGATGGGACCAGATGCCATGATCTTACTTTTTTGAATGTTGAGTTTCAAGCCAGTATTTTCACTCTCCTCTTTCACCTTCATCAAAAGGCTCTTTAGTTCCTCTTCACTTTCTGCCATTATGGTGGTGGTGTCTGCATATCTAAGAGTGTTGATATTTCTCTTGATTCCAGCATGTGATTCATCCAGCCAGGCATTTGGCATGGGGTACTCTGCATATAACTTAAATTAGCAGGGTGACAACATACAGCCTTGATGTACTCCTTTCCCAATATTGAACCAGTCCATTGTTCCATTTCTATTTCTAATGGTTGCTTCTTGACCTACATATAGGTTTCTCAGAGGCAGGTAAGGTGTTCTGGTAGTCCCATCTCTTTAAGAATTTTCCACAGTTCATTGTGATTCATACAGCCAAAGGCTTTAGCATAGTCAATGAAGCAAAAGTAGATGTTTTTCTGGAATTCTCTTGCTTTTTCTATGGTCCAACAGATGCTGGCAATTTGCTCTCTTGTTCCTCTGCCTTATCTAAATCCAGCTTGTACATCTGGAAGTTCTAGGTTCATGTACTATTGAAGCCTAGTTTGAAGAATTTTTAGCATTACGTTGGTAGCATGTGAGATGAGCTCAACTGTATGGTAGTTTGAGCATTCTTTGGCATTGCCTTTCTTTGTGATTGGGATGAAAATTGACCTTTTCCAGTCCTATGGGCACTTCTGTTTTTCCAAATTTGCTGGCATGCTGAGTGCAGCACTTTAACAACATCATCTTTTAGGATTTGAAATAGCTCAGCTGGAATTCCATCACCTCCACTAGCTTTGTTCTTAGTAATGCTTTGTAAGGCCCACTTGACTTCACACCACCAGATGTCTGGCTCTAGGTTGGTGACCCCACAGAGACCAAACCAAAACTACCTGCTAGTGTCAGAGTGTCTCTGCGGAAGCATGGGTTGGCAGGGGCTAACCACATGGACAGAGAAACTGGAAGCAGCAGTCCTGGAAGGTCCCCCTGGGCTTAAGCCCTCTTGGAGTTCTCCACTAACCCTACAATAGAACCCACAGACTCCAGGGCTGGGTCGCCTCAGACCAAACAACTAAAAGGGAGGGAGCACAACCTCACCCGTTAGCAGATAATTGGACTAAATAAAGATTTGCTGAGCAAGGCCCTGCCCATCAGAGCAAGACCCAATTTTTCCCACCACCAGTCTCTCACATCAGGAAGTTTACATAAGCCTCTCAGCTTCATCCATCAAAGGGGAGACATAAGAAGCAAGAAGAACTACAACTCCAGTGGTTAGGACAGAAACCACATTATAGAAAGTTAATCAAGATGAAAATGCAGCAAGTTATGTCCCAGATGAAGGGACAAGATAAAACCCCAGAAAAAAACTAAATGGAGATAGACAACCTTCTGGAAAAAGAATTGAGAATAATGATAGTGAACATGATCCAGGATCTTAAGAAAACAATGGAGAAGATGCAAGAAATGTTTATCAAATACCTAGAAGAACTAAAGAACAAACAAATAGAGATGAATAATATGTTAGAAGGAATCAATAATAGAATAACTGAGGCAGGAAAAAGAATAAATAGCCTGGAGATCAGAATGGTGGAAGTCACTGCCACAGAACAGAATATAGAAAAAAGAATGAAAATAAAAATGAAGACAGCCAAAGAGACCTCTGAAAGTGAAAGTGAGAGTAGCTCAGTCGTGCCCGACTCTCTGCAATCCCATAGACTATATAGACCATGAAATTCTCCAGGCCAGAATACTGGAGAGGGCAGCCTTTCCCTTCTTCAGGGGATCTTCCCAACCCAGGTAACTGAACCCAGGTCTCCTGAATTGCTGGCAGATTCTTTACCAGCTGAGCCATAAGGGAAGCCCAAGAATACTGAAGTGGGTAGCCTATCCCTTCTCCAGCAGATCTTCTCGATGCATGAATTGAACTGGGGTCTCCTGCATTGCAGGTGGATCCTTTACCAACTGAGCTATCAGGGAAGCTGGGACAACATTAAATGCACCAACATTTGCATTACAGGGGTCCCAGAAGGAGGAGAAAAAGAGAAAGGAACTGAGAAAATATTTGAAGAGTTAAGAGCTGAAAACATCCCTAAGATGGGAAAGGAAATAGTCAATCAAATCCAGGAAGCACAAAGAGTCCCAGGCAGGATAAATCCAAGGAGGAACACACCAAGACACATAATAATCAAACTGCCAAAAACTAAAGACAAAGATAAAATATTAAAGGCAACAAGAGAAAAACAGCAAATAACATACAAGGGGACTCTCATCAGGCTATCTGGTGATTTCTCAATAGGAGCTCTACAAGCCAGAAAGGAATGGCATGATATATTTAAAGTGATAAAAGAGAATAACGTACAACCAAGAATACTCTATCTAGCAAAACTCTCATTCAGATTTGATGGAGAAATCAAAAGCTTTCCAGACAAGAAAATAGAATTTAGCACCACCAAACCAACTTTACAACAAATCCTAAAGGAGCTTCTCAAAGCAGGAAACACAAGACAAGGAAAGGACCTACAGAAAATAAACCCAAATCAATAAAGAAAATGGTAATAGGATCATATACATCAATAATCACCTTAAATGTAAATGGATGCAATGTACCAACCAAAAGACATAGTCTGGCTGATTGGATAAAAACATGGGCACTATGCACTTCCACTTACCACATCACTCTGCTTGACCCCCTCTCCAATTGTATGTAATTATTTTGTATTGTTAGGTTAACCATGTTTCCATTATGGTTTGCAACTGTAATGATCTTTTTTTTTTTTTGTCTGGCTATTGATTGTGAAAAATGATAAATGTACTATTGTAATTTTTGCTTAATACAATAATTGTACTATAATTGGTCAACAGAAACTATTAGAATTCTATATCATTAAAACTACCATTTAATAAAAAAAAAAACCTTTAATCACTTTTTAAAAAGTTCAGACACATATCAGAATTACCTTGGAACTTTCTGAAAAATATAAATATAAATGGTCATTTGTCATCCAAAGCTCCGGTTATGTTTCTAATGAGCAGCCATATTTAAAAACAACTGGACTATATGATTGGAGAAGGAAATGGCAACCTACTCCAGTATTCTTGCCTGGAGAATCCCAGGGAAAGAGGAGCCTGGCAGGCCATGGTCCATGGGGTCATGGAGAGTTGGACACGACTGAAGCAAGTAAGCATGCATGGACTATATGATGATCTTTCACTTTTTTCCTGTTTGTTTCACCTTTTCTACTTCATATAGTTGTGATAACTAATTTTTGTTGATGCTGTTCATACCTTTGAAATTGTAAACTCTTGTATTATTTTGGACTTTATGTGCTAAATCAAATTACATATGGTTCTCATTAGATAAATAGATAATGTGAAATATGAGTAGGAGAAATATAATGATGGCTATTGAGAGTTTCCTATTGGCAATGGTAGTGTCTCTTAGAATACTTAGGGCCAACACCTGCTCCCTACAGGCAGGTGGTAAGGAGGTTAACATGTCATCACAAGAACTAACCTACAAGTAACAGAAGTTCATCATATCCTACATTTTCAAGACATAGGTCCCTCAGACTGGTAATTGGATCTCAGCACTTATTCAGTGTAGTTGTTTAGTCCAAACAACTTCTACTTCCTGTTTGAAACCCCCAGAGTCATGAAGACAAGTCTTTTTACTTATCAATCAATTTCAGAGTCAAGTAATCATTTGGAGACATCTATATTAAGGTAACCAGTTAAAAGCTGAAGCCAAACTATCACTCAGGCACTAAATGAAAAAAAGAAACAAGGAACTTCTGCTTTGGACACAATGCAGTAACAAATACCAAAATTCTGACCGTGTTAAACAACTTAAAAACTGGATGAAATATATGAAAGAATTACCTTTAAGCACTAGACAGTAAGCAATATCAGAGTGTGATCTCTGAGAAAAGGAATCAAACATGGTGAGCACTTAATTGCTCAGGATATCTGCTTAGAAAGCACTATCTGAAGCACTAAGAGAGAAAACAAAGAATAACATGGTAGAATTGCCATTTGAGAAGATTAAATGCTTTTGAAGAAAATATCAGTGACTTGAAAACAGTAATATAGATTGTGCAAACTAAACACAGAGAGAAAAAAACAAAAAAAATTGTCTTTAAAAAAATTTTAAAAGAACAGCTTCTTTGTGACTTCTGAGACAATATCCTTGTCTGATACACTGTAATTGAGGTCCTGGAAAAAGGAAATGGCTAAGAAAAACATATGAATATATTATAAAGAAAAACTTTCCAATTGTAATGGAGATTATAAATTCATAGTTTCAAGAAAATTAACAAAACTCAAGCAGAAGAAACAAAGAAAAACATCAAGGTGCATAATAATAAAACTGCTAAAAAACCAATGATAGAGAAACTTAAAACAACTGGAGAAAAAGAAATGATTAAAGACCTCATGTCAGAAAAAAAGAAGGAAGCTAAAAAAATAGTGTATAACATTTTCATTTCCAAAAGAAAACACTGCCAATCTAGAATACTATATTCAACAATAATATCCTTCTAAAGTAAAGGTGAATTGTACGAGATTTATCTCAGGAATGCAAGAGTAGTTAAGTACACAAAAATCAATCAATACAATATTTACACATTAATAAAATTCAAGGGGATGAAGCCACATGATCATCTCGAGGGACAGGCAAAAAGCACTGACACATGATAAAAACACTAACAGATGGAGAATAAAAGGGAAATTGCTCAGCCTGATAAATGACATCTGGGAAAATCCATAGCTCGTATGACACTCAATGATGAAAAACTGAAAGCTTTCTTCTCAAGCTCAGGAATAAGTCAAGGATGCCTACTTTCACCACTTAAATTCAACATTTTACTAGAAGTTCTATAAAACTATAAAACAATTTTGAAAGAAACTAAGGAATACCTAAATAAACAAAAAACATCGTATGTCCTTGGATTGAAATAATACTATTAAGATAACAATACTTCCCAAAGGGATCTGTAGTCAATGCAGTCCCTATGAAAATGCAGTGGCTTTTTTTCAAACCATTATAAATGCAAATACAATGAGGCATTTCCTCATTGAGGTATTTCCTTCAAAAATACAATGAGACAACACTTCAAACCCACTAGAATGGTTATACTTTTTAAAAAGGAAAGTAACAGGTGTTAGCAAGGTAATGGAAAAATGAGAACCCTCATGTATTCCTAGTGTGAATATAAAACAGTGCAGTCACTATGGAAAACAGTTTGGTGGTTCCTGAAAACATTAAACATAGTATTAGCATATGATCCAGCAATTCACTCTTAGGTATACATTCAAAAGAACTGAATGTATAGAGACTCAAATGAATACTTGTACATGAATGCTTATAGCAGCACTACTTACAATAGCCAAAAGATGGAAACAACCCAAGTTTCCATCAATGAATGAATGGATAAACAAATCACAGTATATCCATACAATAGAGCATTAGCTATAAAAAAGAATCATGTACTGATAATGTGCCTCAATAATGTACTGATATGTACTGATGTACAATAATATACTGATATGACAGACTCAAAAATGTCATGCTACATGAAAGTTAAACAAAAAAATGTCACATTTTGTATGATTCTATTTACATGAAATAATCAGAATAGGTAAGTATGTGGCCACAGATTAGTGGTTGCTAGGGGCTAGGGCATAAGAAATGAGTTATTGCTTAACGGGTCTTCTCTGGGGGAGATGAAAATGTTCTGGAAGAGGAGATAGAGATGGTTGGATAACACTGTGACTATACTAAATGCTACTGAATAGTACACTATTAAATGGTTAATTTTATGTGTTTTATCTCAGTTCAGTCGCTCAGTCATGTCCGACTCTTTGCGACCCCATGAATCGCAGCATGCCAGGCCTCCCTGTCCATCACCAACTCCCCGAGCTTACTCAAACTCGTGTCCATCGAGTCGGTGATGCCATCCAGCCAGCTCATCCTCTGTTGTCCCCTTCTCTTCCTGCCCCTAATCCCTCCCAGCATCAGGGTTTTTTTCCAATGAGTCAACTCTTCGCATGAGGTGGCCAAAGTATTGAAGTTTCAGCTTCAGCGTCAGTGAAGCCCAGGACTGATCTCCTTTAGGATGGACTGGTTGGATCTCCTTGCAGTCCAAGGGACTCTCAAGAGTCTTCTCCAACACCACAGTCCCAAAGCGTCAATTCTTCGGTGCTCAGCTTTCTTCACAGTCCAGCTCTCACATCCATACATGACCACTGGAAAAACCATAGCCTTGACTAGACAGACCTTTATAGTGACAAACAAATAAATAAAACTTTTCCCAATTGCAAAAAAGGTGAGAATTCTATCAAACAAAATCTGAGAGAATTTACATCACTATAAAATCTCTGTAAACCAGTAATGGAAAGCCTGCTCAACCTCATAAAGAATGTGTATGTTTGTGTGTGTGTGTGCATGTGCAAGTCAAAAAACCCTACAACTAGTTTCATACTTAAGAGATGAAACCTAAACTCCACTTAAAATCAGGAATGAAGTAAGGCTTCTACTTTCTCTGCTTCTAATTCAACATAATTCTGAAGAGCCTACTCAGTGGAATAAGGTTTATAAAAGAAGAAGAAATAAAAAGCATATGGATTGGGGGGGGGATCTGTCTTTTTTTGTGGATATGTAATCATGTATGTAGCAAATTCTAAAGAAACCACAAGTTACAAAAACTAATGAGTGAATTTAGCAACATCCTAAGATACAGGATAAATCAGTTTATCCTAGTATTTATCCAAATACTAACAAAATTTAATTATATTTCTAAATACTAACAAAAAACAATTGGGAAATGAAAATTTTAATATCAAAGTTTATTTCAGAAAATTATTAATAACATGGAATAGTTGGGAATAAATTTAATGAACTATGTGCAAGTCCTGTAAAATAAAATATGAAAACACTGCTGAGAAAAAAGATTTGAAAACATAAATAGATATACCAGGGTTATGAATTGGAAGACTCCATATTAAGATATCCATTTTCCCCAAATTAATCATCAGTATATCACAACCTCATTCAAAACCCCAGCAACTTCTTTTTGTCGAAATTGATAAGTATATTCTAAAATTTTATACAAATGCAAAAGTTTCAGTAAAATAACTCTAAAATGGAAGAACAAAGTTGTAGAATTTACCCTACTTGGTTTTTAAGACATTATATTAATAATACAAAAGTCAGCAAGACAATATTGGTGTAAGGATAGAAATATAAATCAATGATAACAGAATAAAGTCCAGAAAAAGACATACATATGCAGTCAACTGATTTTCTGGAATGCTGAGAAAGAAAAGCCTTTTCAACAAATGGTACTTGCATAAGTGGACAATCATATTTTTAAAAGTTAATAAAGAGCAACAACCCCTTATCTCACAAAGAAAGGCTAAAACTTTTAGGAATAAAATGCAGGAACCTTGGGTTCCCACTCTTGGGTTAGACAAAACTTTCTTAGCGAGAACACAAAAAACATAAAACATAAAAGAAAAATTGATAAATTAGACTTCCTCAAAATTTGAAACTTCTGCTATTTGAAAGATAGCATTAAGAACATGAAAAGGCAAGCTACATTCTAGGAAAAAAGATTTGCAATACATACATTGACAAAGGACTTATATCCAGAATTGATAAAGAAATTTTACACTGTAATTATAAGCCAACCTAATAAAAAGGAGCAAAATATTTTAGCAAACTAATGATGTTATTAAACATATGACTCATAAGCACATAAATGACTTATAAGAACATGAAAATGCTCTCAAATAACTTAAAAATAACTAATAAGCGCATGAAAATATGCTCAACATCATTAGCCATCAGGAAAATAAGATTTTAAAGTAGAGACACCACTAGCAACTCACAAAATTAAAAAGACAACGGACATTCTCGGAGGTCCAGTCATTAATACTCCATGCTCCCAATGCAGGGGGCACAGTTCAATCTCTAATCAGGGAATTAACATCCCTGCATTCCACAGGGAGATCCTAAAAAAAAGACTATCAATACCAAGTGTTGGAGTATCACTAAGGATATAGAACAATTGCAACTCTCATTTCACTGCTGGTAAGGGTGTAAAATGGTACAATTATTTTGGAAAATAGTTTGCAGTTTCTTACAAAGTTAACTTATTCTTAAAATACAAGCCACTAATTCCACTCTTAAGTATTAACACAAGAAAAAAGAAAACAAAGATTTGTATGAAACATCTTGATTTAAAATTGCCCCTAACTGGAAACAACCCCAATATTTATTAACATGTAAATGTGCAAGATAATGGGAGCAATATACATCCAAATAATGTAATATTACTCCCTAATAAAAAGCAATAACCTAAAAAAAAAAGCAATAACCTTTCATTACATAGAATATCATGCATGAATCACACACATACACACACATACACAATGCTGAGCAAAAGAATATAGGCACAAAAGTACACACTGCTTAATTCTATTTATATGAAGTTCCAAAACAGGCAAAACTATAACTCTTTCTGTAAAACTATACAGAGAGAAGATTAGTTTCTGGAGGCTAGTACTGGGTGCTGAGATTAATTATAAAGGGCAAGAAGAAATTTGGGAGATAATGGAAAGATTTACTTTCATGAAGTTTACACAGATCTACACATTTGTTGAAACTCATTAAACTCTTCTCTTACAATTGTGTATTTTATCTTAAGTAAAGTTGTTTTAAAAAGTAAGAAAAGCAAAGGACATATATATTTAACACTACTTATGGAGTTAGGGCCCCCAAAAATGATTGAATATTTAACAACTGCAGGGGATTTTTTTCCATGCTGTCTTTGCCATTTCAGAAAATCCAGGGCATATTTCTTCCTGGCAGACAATCTGGAGCAAGAGGGAGGAAGCCATTCCTTGTCATAAAACTTTACATCATCTGATTTCCAATTACCTCATCAATTAGAGAGGAACTTTCAGGAAACCCTCAAGAGCAGAGATCAAAATCAAATCCAAGAGAAACTTTTAATTCATCATGAAAGAAAATCTCAGAAAATCAACTTGGCTGTGAACAAAAAAGAGTGCACAGGGCCCTACATCATGCTTTTAATAACCAGACACACTAGAAGTATCTTTTTTGAACATTACAAATCAAAGGTGAGGGCTGTGGCATTTCAGAAAGAAAACTCTAAATCACCTGTGGATAAGAGACTCTTACAACAATCTTTGACCTTTACCAATCCTCAGAAATCTCAACCACTGAACCCCAAGGGGCTTACAGGACAACACTAAGTCAACAGAAACACAACTGTCAGGATAAAAACAGAATTCCTCCCTTATGCTGCTTCTTGCAGGAGGTGAGGAATTTCTCTCGCCAGAGAAATTAGAAATTATTCTATCTCCAATTGGCAAATTAGTTGATTTAACAGACTTAAAGCCTATGTACCTATTTACTTAAGAGTATGATTTCAGGGTCTGATGAAAGTCTTGAGGATTATAAGCAGAGATGCCAATTATCTCGAAACTAGAGGGAAGAGGGCAGGACACAGCCTATAAAAAAATGGCAGAGCCATAGGATGTGATGAAACCCAGTAAGAGCCAAACAGGCTCAAGATGGCACACAAGTCATATCCCACCAAACCTTGAGCCTCACTACACGCTCTTGCTTTTTATCACACATCAGCAAGCTAAGTGGCACAGCCGCCAGCACTAACACAGTCCCAAGGCCAAGCATCAGAGACCAGAGAGTGGGTGGCAGCCCAATTCCTGGAAATCCCTGCTCTCTTTCCCCACATAGTTGGAATAATCCTCTCACTTATTAGTCTACGCAATGTCAGCCCATAACAACTATCACACCTTATTTTGGGGTCTCTCGCCCTCTGAGATGGCTGAGACCCACCTATGAAGTGTTCAGTTCACTTCAGTCACTCAGTCGTGTCCGACTCTTTGTGACCCCATGAAGTGCAGCACTCCAGGCCTCCCTGTCCATCACCAACTCCCGGAGTTTACTCAAATTAATGTTCATCGAGTCGGTGAGGCCATCCAGCCATCTCATCCTCTGTCGTCCCCTTCTCCTTCTGCCCACAATCCCTCCCAGCATCAGGGTCTTTTTCCAATGAGTCAACTCTTCACATCAGGTGGCCATAGTGTTTGAGTTTCAGCCTCAGCATCAGTCCTTCCAATGAACACCCAGGACTGATCTCCTTTAGGATGGACGGGTTGGATCTCCTTGCAGTCCAAGGGACTCTCAAGAGTCTTCTCCAACACCACAGTTCAAAAGCATCAATTCTTTGGTGCTCAGTTTTCTTTATAGTCCAACTCTCACATCCATACATGACCACTGGAAAAACCATAGCCTTGACTAGACGGACCTTTGTTGGCAAAGTAATGTCTCTGCTTTTTAATATGCTATCTAGGTTGGTTATAACTTTCCTTCCAAGGAGTAAGCGTCTTTTAATTTCATGGCTGTAATCACCATCTGTAGTGATTTTGGAGCCCCCAAAAATAAAGTCTGACACTGTTTCCACTGTTTCCCCATCTATTTCCCATGAAGTGATGGGACCAGATGCCATGATTTTAGTTTTCTTAATGTTGAGCTTTAAGCCAACTTTTTCACTCTCCTCCTTCACTTTCATCAAGAGGCTTTTTAGTTCCTCTTCACTTTCTGCCATTAGGGTGGTGTCATCTGCATATCTGAGGTTATTGATACTTCTCCCGGCAATCTTGATTCCAGCTTGTGCTTCTTCCAGCCCAGCATTTCTCATCATGTACTCTGCATATAAGTTAAATAAGCAGGGTGACAATATACAGCCTTGACATACTCCTTTTCCTATTTGGAACCAGTCTGTTGTCCCATGTCCAGTTCTAACTGCTGCTTCCTGACCTGCATATAGGTTTCTCAAGAGGCAGATCAGGTGGTCTGGTATTCTCATCTCTTTCAGAATTTCCCACAGTTTATTGTGATCCACACAGTCAAAGGCTTTGGCATAGTCAATAAGGCAGAAATAGATGTTTTTCTGGAACTCTCTTAATTTTTTGATGATCCAGCAGATGTTGGCAATTTGATCTCTGGTTCCTCTGCCTTTTCTAAAACCAGCTTGAACATCTGGAATTTCACGGTTCACATATTGCTGAAGCCTGGCTTGGAGAATTTTGAGCATTACTTCACTAGCATGTGAGATGAGTGCAATTGTTCAGTAGTTCATGCATTCTTTGGCATTGCCTTTCTTTGGGACTGGAATGAAAACTGACCTTTTCCAGTCCTGTGGCCATTGCTGAATTTTCCAAATTTGCTGGCATATTGAGTGCAGCACTTTCACAGCACCATCTTTCAGGATTTGAAATAGCACAACTGGAATTCCATCACATCCACTAGCTTTGTTCGTAGCAATGCTTTCTAAGGCCCACTTGACTTCGCATTCCAGGATGTGTTTCTCTCTAAATAAATCTACTTCTTACCTATCACTTTGTCTCTTACTGAATTCTTTCCACACTGAGACACAAAGAACCTGAGCCTCAGTAAGTCCAGATGCCAGGTGAGTGATTAAAATTAAAAGACCATGGGGTCAAGTCCCAATCTAGATTTAGGTTCAGTTCAAGTCCCAGCTCATGGGTTCAAGTCTCAATCAGAAGAGCATGATCTCAATTCCAATTGGCTCCCATCACTGACTGGGGACTGTGTGGGGCAAAAAGAGTGGGGCTGGACTGGAGTCAGAGATCAGAATGATGGCTGTGTCACATGCTGAAGTATACCTGTGGAAGTCACTTGACTTCTTGTATTTCATTTTCCTCATTTGCAAAATATGTCTTCCTGGACCAGGTTCTGTAGAAAAGGAACTAGAACCTGCACACCCAGAACACACAGCATGTAGCAGGGCTGAGTGTGTGGACCTTGAGGTCATGGGTGAAGTCAGGGCTGCAGTACTACAGGGATGAAGTAAGGAATGTAGCTCAGAAATGAGGTCCCTTGCCAGGAAATTTCTACAGATAATCCTGTAAATAATCTGTAGATGAGTGTGGCTGCCTTAAAGGATCTGACCAGGTAAACAATCAATACAACAATTCAGGATCATGGTGAGGAACAAACAAGAGCATAAATGCCTATCACACTGGCTGGCACAAAAGAGCACTCAGAAAAAAACTTCAGGTGTTTGTTATGGGCTGAATTGTGTCCCTCCACCCTCCATCCTGCTTATTTAACTTATATGCAGAGTACATCATGAGAAATGCTGGGCTGGATGAAGCACAAGCTGGAATCAAGATTGCCAGGAGAAATATCAATAACCTCAGATATGCAGATGACACCACCCTAATGGCAGAAAGCGAAGAAGAACTAAAGAGCCTCTTGATGAAAGTGAAAGAGGAGAGTGAAAAAGTTGGCTTAAAGCTCATCATTCAGAAAACTAAGATCATGGCATCCGGTCCCATCACTTCATGGCAAATAGATGAGGAAACAATGGAAACAGTGACAGACTTAATTATTTTGGGCTCCAAAATCACTGCAGATGGTGACTGCAACCATGAAGTTAAAAGACACCTGCTCCTTGGAAGAAAAGCTATGACCAACCGAGACAGAATATTAAAAAGCAGAGACATTACTTTGCCAACAAAGGTCTGTCTAGTCAAAGCTATGGTTTTTCCAGTAGTCATGTATGGATGTGAGAGTTGGACTATAAAGAAAGCTGAGTGCCAAAGAACTGATGCTTTTGAACTGTGATGTTGGAGAAGATCTTGAGAGTCCCTTGGACCGCAAGGAGATCCAACCAGTCAATCCTAAAGGAAATCGGTCCTAAATATTCATTGGAAGGACTGATGCTGAAGCTGAAACTCCAATACTTTGGCCACCTGAAGCACTCATTGGAAAAGACCCTAATGCTGGGAAAGATTGAAGGCAGGAGGAGAAGAGGATGACAGAGGATGAGATGGTTGGATAGCATCACCGACTCAATGGACACAAGTTTGAACCAGCTCCGGGAGTTGGGGATGGGCAGGGAAGTCTGGTGTCCTGCAGTCTATGGAGTCACAAAGAGTCAGACATGACTGAGCAACTGAACTGAACCCTCCACCCCAAAAATTCATATGCTGAAGAGACAATCCTAGTATTTACCTCAGAATATGACTGCTTTAGGAGATTAAGCTGTTAAGGAGGATTTAAATTAAAATGAGACCATTACGGTGGGCCCCAATCCAATCTGACTGTGTCCTTATAAGAGAGAATTTCGACACTCAGAGACACCAAGGATTTGCAAGAAGAAAGGGAAGGCCACATGGGGACACCATGACAAGACAGGTGTATGCTGTGAGGCTGCCAGGGCTAACGCCATGACAGGCAGCCTAGATTAGGAGTAGGCCTGGTTTTCTGGGGGTAACATGATTATCAAGCCACCTGGAGCCAGCCAATCAACATGCGCCTAGTAAGAAAAAGGGAACCTATCAGGGGAAAGCTGAGAAGCCCGCGAACGCCCAAGTTTGAAAAAAAGCCCGCGAAGGTTTGGGCCAATAAGATTGCCTTGCAAATTTGTAACCAACCCGCTTAAGCCAGCTACCAACTGCTCATGCACACCCTATAAATTTGGGTAACAGCTTGGTCTCAGCGCTTTCTGATCCTGCACCACTGCGTTGGATGCGGCAGAAGCCCTGGCTCGAGTCAGTAATAAACTTCCCTTTTTGCGAATTGCATTGTCTTGGAAGCCTTCTCTCTTCCCGCTCTGGGATTCGGACATCGGGCAAAACATATGCAAGCCACGGGGACAGGCCTCAGGAGAACCAGACCTGATGGCGTCTTGATCATGGGCTGCTCGGTCTCTGGAGCTATGAGAAAATTAATTTCTGTTGTATAAGCCATCCAGTCTCTGCTGTTTTGTTACGAGCGCTCTAGCAAACTAATACAGTGTTAACATGAACTGAGTCAAAAAGATGAGCTATCGGTTCAAGTAATGGGGAGTATGTATCTGTAAACAAAAATATGAGAACCAAAAAAAGCCACTTTCTCACTCACACGTGGATTCTGTAACAATAACAACAACAACAAAACAATGGAAAGAATATTTGCTAATGTTCCTATCAATAATATGCTAAATGACACACAAATATTCTTTAGAGTGTTCCTAATACTTGAAAGTCTGCTCTCTAGGGAGTAGTCTAAGGCACGAAAAGATAAGGATGGAGGATGAAATCCAAGTATTTCCCTATGATAAACTGATGATATTCTAGAACTTTCTGGGAGTTGGAGTGCAAGCATGTCCCCCTGAGCCAAATTGCTACATCCTCCACAGTGCCCCCACTGCCCTCAACAGGTTTGCCTAATGGTCCAAAGATACATGCTAGATGGCTTTAGGGGAAATCTGAATGTCCTCTTCATTTTAATCAATAGAACAATGAACACAGGTTGTTCTGCCTGATGAATCAAGAAAAAAGAACACAAAGCAACAAATGTCCTGCTTTTACTTAGAAGAATAAGGTGAATTTTGGAATTCAAAACTGGGTAGATTTCATGCTGGCAGCATCCTAGAACAGAATTCTTTCTGCTTTGAATGGCAGGCTTTTAAAAGGGAACAGGGAAAGAAGATGGGACAATTAGGCAAAGAAAGACCCCACTGAGAAAAGGGAAGATAAACAGCAGGTGGCCTCCTTGCTCCAAGGCTGCAACTCCTTCAGCTTTCTCTCCGGGGAGGGATTAGGGAGGGGTGGGGAGTAGGAAAGACGTCACAGATTGTCCCAGTGCAATGGCAGTCCTGGGTCGCTTGAGACAGCTCCCTTGGGGGAGAAACGTCTGCTTCTTGTGCTCCTGCTCTGACTGTGCCCCCGGCTCTCTGATCATGCGCATCAACATAGGCAGAACTGCGAAGGCATCTGGCATTTTCCAAACCAAGTGGGGCCAGTGAAAAAGCCACCTATCTATCATCTGTCCAGCCTGCAGGATAACTTATTTCTGTGAACCTAAGGGATATTCCTTCAGAGTAACGCAGGTGACAGAAGAATACAAATGACCTGTTTACAGATGTCAGGGCTGAACAGAGCAGCTGGCTAGGTGGACAGCATGAAATGTTGACAGATTTTAATATCTTGCTGTCTAGCCATGGGAGTGTGTACACTGACTTGAGACTCACCCACGACCTTGGAGGGGCATCTTGTCTCTCAGTCTACAAACAAAATAAACTTTAGTTAGCTATGTACAATAGACTGTATCTACCACTTATATTTTCATTCCTCAACAAGTGATTGTGGAGAGGCAACTGTGCCAAGCACTGGACTAAGTGCAAAGGAATAAATCATGAATAATTCCAGCCACTCCCCTCTGCCCATCCTCTTGCAGTGACTAAGAAACAAGCCAACATTCCTGAGGACCCTAGGTCTTAGAGATACAGTAGGAGCATCTTCCCTTGTCGAGGAGGAGAGTGGAGCAGGTTTAATGTATCTGAAACACTCTAGAAAGGGAGACTTTTTCAATACGCATTTATTTATTTTGTTGCAATTAGTTGTGGCACATAAGATCTTCAGTCTTCGTTGAGGCAGGTGGAATTTTCAGTTGTGGCCTGCCAACTCTTAGTTACAGCATGCGGGACCTAGTTCCCTGACCAGGGATCGAACCCGGGCCCTCTGCATTGGGAATGTGGGGTCACAGCCACTGGACCACCAGGGAAGTCCTACGGCTGCTTAAAGTATTGAATCAGCAAAAAGATGGTCACCAATCTGTTCAGGGTTGGCAGAATTTCAAGATTTTTTTCTTCCTTTTTTCCTTTTATATACTGTTTGGATTTTCTACAATGGGCTTGAATTATTTATTTAACTAGAAAGATATTCTGTGTTTATTCATCTTAAAATTATTGGATTGGACTAATCAGTTCTTGCCACCATCATCCTCCCCCAGCCCCCAAACACACACACCTATACACAGCTTCTCTCTTCTGTTATCTCAAAATGATCAGTAACACAGGGAGAATAAAGTTACATTTTCCTTGAAGTCTCAGTTTAGGGTGAATAAATTTGCCACCAAGTCTCTATCCCAGAGCCACACCTGTAACTCCAGAGCCTGCGCTGCTTGTTGACTCACCACACCTTTTGTCCCTCAGAGACAAACAATCCTGTGCTTCTTAATTTCCCACAGGTTTGACATGCTCTTCTATCTGGTCCTTATTTATCTTTCCCACTGTTAACTTGTTCTCTTTATTGAGATAAAGATTCATAATGTCTTAAAAGAGAGGGTGCAGATTCAACAACGGTTTCCTTTGTTTCTTTTGTAATTTCTACATGAATTCAGTCAAAGTCGGTTCCTACTCAACATGCTTAGCAACCTTTAACTAAGTTGCCGATGACATTCAATAAGCCAAAGGCAGGACTCCAAACAAAGAGGTGGAGCTAATTAAACAAAGAGGGTCTCATTTAATAGTCTCTCCATAGACTCACTGGCAGCAGTAAGTCAGTCCCTCGGGAACAAAGTTTAAACAAATCAAAGAGAGTTCTCAAAATACAAATGACAGTAAGAAGAAATGGAAGAAGAAGATGAACTTTCCCTCTGGAGAGGCAGGATGGAGTGGGAGATACCAGAAACCAGCACAGCAGTTGGGCCCTGACTTCCAGGGGCTGAAGGCTGAGTCCCATCCCATCAGGCAATGAATGGTAGCCACCCCACCTCCAGGCTGATGAGCCCTTCTTTACAGGGCCGCCGTCATGGTTCTTTAATCACCTCCCCCAGTTTTCCAGGGCTGGAACGGCAGAGACCTGTGACACTCAGGCTCAAGACCATAAGCAGCCAATTTTGGCTGGAGAATGCTGTTCTTCTAGATTCTCATTAGAAATTACTTCTTCCACACCCCAAATCACAACTTGCCTCTTTGCCACCCATTTTATGTTACCGTGGCTTTTCTCCTTTGACTCCAAATGTTACTTACCTGTAAGAACACAAAGCCTCAAAAGCTTCTCAGACAGGAGTGCTTTTACCTCCCAGAAATGTATGGCTATGTCTGGAGACATTTTGGTTGCCACTAGCATCTTGTGGGTAGAAACCAGAGACACTACTAAACATACTACAGTGAGTGCTCGGGACTACCCCACAAGCAGAGAATTATTCAGCCCCAAATGTCCACAGAGCCAAGGTTGAGGGATCTGCTCTGGAGGAAGATCAGCTTTGGGGGGCCCTTTTAGGCTCCTTGAGAGGAGGCATTCTAGAACCCAGCCTTCCATTCCACTAGCCAGACATCCTCCTCTTTAAAAAATAAAATTATGGAATTGAAGAACATAAATATTAAAATGGCCTCATTACACAGATGAGGAAGTTGAGGGCCCAAGGGAAGATGCAGCTTTCTCAAGATCAAACAATGAGGCTGGGTTGTCTGGAAACTAATGTCCTATTACAGCAAAACTTGCCATTACTCTGTCTGGCAGGCATTTTATTTTGAAAAGGAAACTAGGTTAGCCTGACCATACCCTCTGCACAGTTCTGCCCTGTGTCCTTCTGTTGTCTTCAACAGACAATTCAACTTCATTCTTCAGGCAGATTTCTGAATTATTTTAATTGATTTGATGCCTGTATCTTCCTCTACTATAGAAAACACAGCTGTCATCCCTTGTATACCTGTATTATACTACTTCATTTAATTGTTTATTACCTCCCAAGGCAACATTTTCACTAGACTGATTCTTGCACAATAAGATATCCAGTGACATGGTATAGCACTGTGTCTTTGAGCTTCAGTTTGGGAGTGACACAAATTTGGGTTCAGCATTTTGCCAGTCAATCTCCTTTTCAGTTGTTGTGATAGAAGCTCACACTATCTTATCTAAAAAATGGAATTGTCTGACTCATTTATTTGGGAAGTTCATGGTTATCACTGGCTTCGGGAAAGGATGGATTTGAGGATTCAAACAATGTCTCAGAATTTGTTTTCCCTTTCTCTGTTTTCTTCTATGGACTTTATTTAAACTAAGACTCTCTCCCCATGTAATAAAGATGACCTCCAAACCTTAGTTTCAGGCACTCAGAGTCCATACCTATGGCCTCTTTGTTCCAGCATCCAAATCAGTCAACAGAAAGGTCTCATTTAACCTCACCTGGCAAAGGAGTTGGGGAGCTCCTTTGTTCGTCAGGTTTATAACAATCACTTCAAGTGGGGAAAGGGGACCTTAAAGAAAGGAAGCATTCAGAAGCAGAGAAAATATTAATAGTTTATTCAATTTAATAAATGTTGACATCTCTCTCTCTGTTTGTCCCTGCCTCTCTGACTCTCTGTCTCTCTCTCCCTCACTCTCTCTCTATATATATATACACACACATATAAAGAGATGCTGGTTCAATCCCTGAGTAGGGAAGATCCCCTCAGGAGGGCATGACAACCGACTCCAATATTCTTGCCTCGAGAATCCCATGGACAGGATTGCACAGAGTCAGACACAACTGAAGCAACTTAGCATGCACGCATATATTTATACACACACATGCTGTGAAACTATCACTTCACTCAAGATAATGAACATATCCTTTCTCTCCAAATAAGTTCCTTCATGTCCCTTTGCAATTCCCTGTCTCACTTCTTCCCACTTTATTCCATCCCTCTCCCCAGGCAACAAATAATCAGCTTTCTGTCACTATAGATTATCATTTCCAATTGCTAAATTTTAAATAAATTGAATTATACGGTATGTCTTCTCTTCTGTCTGGCCTCTTTCACTCAGCATAATTATTTTGAAATGTATCCCTATCATGGTACACATGAATACTTCCTTTTTATAAGTAAGTAGTATTCCATTGTAAGAATGTCCTACAAGTTGTTTATCCACTCCCTACTGATAAAAGTTTTGGTTGTTTTTAGTTTGGGGCTGTACTGGATTAAATTGAGTTCCCCAAGACAAGCTTGGGTCCTAAGCCCCAGTACATGTGAATATGAACTTATCTGGAAATAGGGTCTTTGCAGACGTAATCAAGCTAAGGATTTGGGAATGCCATCTTCCTGGATTCAGAGTGGATCCTAAATCCAAAAACTGGTGTCATAAGAGAAAAGACATTTGAGACATACAGCGAAGAAGGTCATGTAAACATAGAAGAGAGCTGAGTTATGCAGTTACAAGGCAAGGAATATCAGCAGCCATCAGATGCTGGAAGAGGTAAGGAAGGATTCTCCTCTCAAGGCTTTAGAGGGTGTGACTCTGCCAATATCTTGATTTCAGGACTCTGGCCTCCAGTACTATAGAAGAGTGTATTTCTGTTGTTTTTAGCCACCAGGTGCATTGTAACGTGTTGTGGCAGGCCTAAGAAACTAACATGGGGCTCTTACAAATAAAGCTGCTAAAATTCTTGAACAATCTTTTGGGTCATTATACGCTTTCATTTCTCTTTAGTAAATACCAAGGAGTTGAATGCTAGGTGATATGGTAAGTATATATTTAATATTCTTAGAAACTGCCAAACTGTTTTCCCAAGTGGTTGTACCATTTTACATTCTACTCAATAGCATATAAGAGTTTCAGTTACTCCATACCCCTAAAGACACTTAGCATGGTTAGACTTTTCAATTTTAGTAATAAATAGGTCCATATTATTGTGGTTTAGGTTTGCATTCCCTTAATTATTAATGATATTTAGCATTTTTCATGGACTTTTATCCATGCCACACTTTTTTTGATGAAGCGCTATTTCAAATCTTCTGTCCGTTTTTGCTGCAATTTTTTATGTTCTTGGAATTTTCATATCTCTAGATATAGGTTCTTTATCAGATATGTGACTTACAAGATTGTGTTCCATTTTGTGGCTACTCTTATCATCCACGGTATCTTTATATAAACAGTAGGTTCTAATTTTGATAAAGTTTAAATTCCCAATATTTTCTTTCATGGATTGTATTATTAGTGTCATGTCTAAAAGAAATATCCCTAACTCAATGTCACAAATATTTCTTTCTTGCATGTTTTTTTTAGTTTTCTAGTTTGTGGTTTTATAGTATGTGCTATATTTTTATACAGTTCAGGGTTCATCTGTTTTGCAAATGCATATCCAATTTTCCCCATACCAGGTGCTGAAAGCCTATCCCTTCACCATTGACTTTCAAAGTGACCACATATGTAGGAGGCCATTTCTAAATTCTATCCAGTTTCATTGATTTATTGGTCTACCATCATGTAATATCACACTATCTCGATTATTATACATTTTAATAAGATTTGGAGTCAAGAAGAAGCTCTCTCACTCTCTTTTTTGACTATTCTAGATATCTGCATTGCATTTCTACATTAATTTTAGAAACAACTTGTCAGTTACTACAGAAAAATTGTGCTGATATTTTGAATGAGATTGCATTGAACCTACAGACTGATTTTAGGAGAATGGCCATCTTAAAAAAAATTGTATCTTTTTATTCATAAACACGGTATATCTCTCAATTTGTTTAGATCTTTTTAAAATTTCTCTCAGTGATGTCTTGTAGTTTTCCACACACAGATCTTATACAACCTTTGTCAATGTGATCCCTAAGCATTTTATATCTGTCATGCAATGATGAGTGGTATTTTTTTTTAAGTGTTAACTTACATTTTTTCCATGTATTAATGTATTTACAGTAATACAGTTAATTTCCATAAATTGATTTTAGATTGTACAACCTTGTTAAACTCACTTTTTACTTCTAGTAGCTTTTTTGGGATTTCATAGTTTCCTTATTAGAAGATCATGCCATCTGTGAATAAAGACAGTTTTTACCTGGTGGTTCAACTGGGAAAGAATTTGCTTTCAAGCACATTCAGGCTGTTGGAAGAATTCGTTTAGTGGTCACCTTTAGCTGTAAGAGGTCACTTCTAATTCCTTACTCCATGGGCTTCCTCAACATGATTTCTTACTTTATCCGGTCAACAAGAATAGCCACAGTGAGTCTTTTTGGAAAAGAGGCTTATATCATTTAACATAACAAGACTGACATCCTGAAACCTCAGGGGAAGCAGGTTATACAAAAATATAAACACTAGAAAGCAGATCACACAGGGTCTGCCTACCACAGATTGTGACATGGGATAGTAGTACCCTGGCTAAGTGTTCTGTGCTTGGGCAGAGGGCAGGTATGGGGTGTCTGTGTGTGTGTGTGTGTGTGTGTGTGTGTGTGCATTTGTTCCTTTCTTTCTTAAGCAGAAGGAGAATAATCAGGCCCTCTGCACAATCGTCAATTCTGTTTACAATTTTCACCTCCCTGTTTCATAAGTCAACATACGCGATGGTTAGTTTCATAGGTCGACTTGGCTAGGCTATCAGACCCAGTTATTTAATCAAACACTAATCTCAGTGACGCTGAGAAAGTATTTTGTAGATGTGGTTAACATTTATAAATCAGCTGACCCTATATTAAATGAGATTACCTTCCATAACGTGGGTGAACTTCATCCAACCAGTTGAAAGTCTTAAGAACAAAAACAAATTCCAAAATAAGAAATTCAGCATCAACTCCTGTCTGATTTTCAGCCTCCCAGTCTTCTCTACAGATTTCAAACTTTACAGACTTCACAACTACATGAACCAATTCCTTAAAATAAACCTTTCAATATATATAATCAGTTCAGTTCAGTTCAGTCACTCAGTCATGTCCAACTCTTTGCGACTCCATGAATCACAACACACCAGGCCTCCCTCCCATCACCAGCTCCCGGAGTTTACCCAAACTCATGTCCTTCGAGTCACTGATGCCATCCAGCCATCTCATCCTCTGTCGTCCCCTTCTCCTCCTGCCCCCAATCCCTCCGAGCATCAGGGTCTTTTCCAGGGAGTCAACTCTTCGCATGAGGTGGCCAAAGTATTGGAGTTTCAGCTTCAGCATCAGTCCTTTCAATGAACAACCAGGACTGATCTCCTTTAGGATGGACTGGTTGGATCTCCTTGCAGTCCAAGGGACTCTCAAGAGTCCTCTCCAACACCACAGTTCAAAAGCATTAATTCTTTGGCGCTCAGCTTTCTTATATACCCTATTGGT
This sequence comes from Cervus canadensis, assembly GCF_019320065.1. Taxonomy (NCBI): domain Eukaryota; kingdom Metazoa; phylum Chordata; class Mammalia; order Artiodactyla; family Cervidae; genus Cervus; species Cervus canadensis. Next base: position 17,342,146 of record NC_057418.1, on the reverse strand, counting down.
TTTGTTTCTCCGGAGAACTTTAACACAGCATACATTGGTTGACAATTTTCATCTACTGTTAGCTTCCTCTTCATTCTTTTCACTTTTGTGGATTTGCAATTCTCTAATGCCCCTTTACTATTGTTTTAATGGAATCTTACACGGAAAACTATAATACAACTCTGTGCTCAATCTTAAAGTGGATGTCAAGATATATTTCACTTGGTTAGGTAAAATTTGAACCTCTAATGCAAATGGGTTACATACATGCTTTTTAAAAATATGTCTCTTTAGAGTTTTCTTAAAATAATGCTATTTATATGTAAAACATAAAGGAAAAAGGAAAAGATTCATACAAGTTGTGGAATTCCAATTTCCAAATAAATTTCTTTAATATTTATGTAGGAAAACCAAGAGAGAGAAGCATAGATAGTTCTTAGGTACCATAATTCATTCAAAGAGGTCAGCTATAATCAGGCAGAAGCAGATGGCTACTTTGGTCTGTTCTGATGAGATACCCTGAGGAAATTTCATTTTCTTAACTCTTCATACAAAAAGCCAAGAAATTTGCAGCAGTTTTTCTACCTGCACAATGTATTTACACGTGAGCATGAGAGTGTTAAAAAGCAAGCCATCAACTAGACTAGGCAATTAACCCAGCCACTGTGGCTAGTGTGCATGTGGAGACAGGAAAGCATTTGGTGGTCAACAGAGAAAAGTGAACATTACTAAATAACTGCAAGATGACTTTACTATTATAAGCAGGCATGGCTTTTCTCTACCTGTTGAAGTGTAAAAATTAACATATATATAAGCTCTTTCACTGCATTAACACAGAAAAAAGAAAGCTGCATATCTATAACAGCTGTGACAGGTATGTTGGCAGGCACAGAAGAAAATCACACTTCTATTTCAAGATTATATGGCTCTGGGTAGGAAAAAAGAAAAGAAGTAACAACCCAAGTACTTGGGTACATGTTCATAAAAATTTTAAGTCTCAAAATCCAGTAATTATTGAGACACTGAAATTTTGTGCAATATTAATAACACTAGTATTAAGTTTCTTCTATATGCTTCTAAGTGATTTTCATGTACCATCATGGCGACTTCTTATCTCTAATCTCTTTTGCTGCAGACTCTCCCTAGCGTAAAAGGTCTCAATAGAGTATGCTTATCAGACCAAACCAAGTCCCATTTTATTGGTCCTGTTTCATTCCTGCTTCAACTCTACAGACATCATAATATGACTGCCATTCTCCCATTGTACTTTATTTTACCTTAAACTTCCATTAATTCTATCCACTTGAGTTCACACACACATATACCTTTAACTCTTCCCCCTATTCGGCTTCAGTCTTTCCTAGCCTTCATTACAGTCCTTTCCAGACTGATCCTTTCACATCAACTTAAGCCTGAGCTTTCCGCGGCAACAGTTACTCTTTTGGTTCCCCATAAGGGAACGGTGACTTTATTTACTATTAAAGCACAGCTGATTTACAGTGTTGTGTTACTTCAGGTATACAGCAAAGTGATTCAGTTGTGTGTGTTCTTCTCCAGATTCTTCCCCCTCATGCTGTTCTTGTTGTTCAGTCTCTAAGTCATGTCTGACTCTCTGTGACCCTATGGACTGCGACATGCCAAGCTTCCCAGTCCTTCACTGTCTTCCAGAGTTTGCTCAAACACAAGTCCATTGAGTTGGTGATGTCAACCAACCATTTCATCTTCTGTCACCCACTTCTCCTCCTGCCCTCAATCTTTCCCAGCATCAGCATCTTTTCTAATGACTCAGCTCTTCACATCAGGCGACCAAAGTACTGGAACCTCAGCTTCAGCATTAGTCCTTCCAATGAATATTCAACGTTGATTTCCTTTAGGATTGACTAGCTTGATTTCCTTGCTGTCTAAGGGATGCACAAGAGTCTTCTCCAGCACCACAATTCGAAAGCATCAATTCTTTGGTGCTCAGCCTTCCTTATGGTCCACCTGTCACATTGATACCTGACTACTGGAAAAACCATAGCTTTGAGTACAGGGACCTTTGTGGGCAAAGTGATGTGTCTGCTTTTTAATATGCTGTCTAGTTTTGTCATAGCTTTTCCTCCAAGGAGCAAGCCTCTTGTAATTTCATGGCTGCAGTCCCTGTCTGCAGTGATTCTGGATTCCAAGAAAACAAAATCTGTCACTGTTTCCATTGTTTCCCCATCTATTTGCCATGAAGTGATGGGACCAGATGCCATGAACTTAGTTTTTTGAATGCTGGGTTTTAATGTTGAGCTGGTATGTGTCAATGCTAGTTGTTCAGTTGTGTCCAGCACTTTGTGACCCCATGGACTGTAGCCTGACAGGCTCTTCTGTCCATGGAATTCACCAGGCGAAAATACTGGAGTGGGTAGTCTTTCCCTTCTCAGGGAATCTTCCCAACCCAGGGGTTGAACCCAAGTCTCCAGCACTGCAGGCAGAATCTTTACCTTCTGAGCCACAAGGGAAGTCCTCTTTTCCCTCATTGGTTAATATAAAATATTGAATATATTTCCCTGTGCTATACACTAGGTCCTTGCTGGTTATCTAGGTCCTTGTGTGTTACCTACACACAGCAACATATATCTGTTAATCCCAACATTCTAATTTATCCCACTCTCCCTTACCCCACTGGTAACCACAAGTTTGTTTTCTCTGTCTGTAGGACTAATTCTGATTTGTTTGTATTAATAAGTTCATTTATATCATTCATTTTTTTAAGATTACACATATAAGTGATATCATATGATATCTGTCTTTGTCTAGCTTACTTCACTTAGCATGATAATCTTTAGGTCCACTCATGTTGCTGCAAATGGCATTATTTTATTTTCTCACAGCTGAGTAAAATTTCATTGTGCATGTGTGTGTCTCTGTGTGTGTGTGTGTGTGTATATATATAGATATATATATACATACCACATTTTCTTTATCCATTCATACATCAACGGCCATTTAGGTTGCTTTCATGTCTTGGCTATTCAAATAGTGCTGCTATGAACACTGGCGTGAATATCTCTCTTTGAATTATGGTTTTATCTGGATATATCCCATCACTTCATGGCAAACAGATGGGGAGACAGTGGTTGACTTTATTTTTGGGGGGGCCCCAAAATCACTGCAGATGGTGGCTGCAGCCATGAAATTAAAAGACGCTTACTCCTTGGAAGGAAAGTTATGACCAACCTAGACAGCATATTAAAAAGCAGAGACATTACTTTGCTAACAAAGGTCCGTCTAGTCAAGGCTATGGTTTTTCCAGTGGTCATGTATGGATGTGAGAGTTGGACTACAAAGAAAGTTGAGCGCCGAAGAGTTGATGCTTGAACTGTGGTGTTGGAGAAGACTCTTGAGAGTCCCTTGGACTGCAAGGAGATCCAACCAGTCCATCCTAAAGGAGATCAGTCCTGGGTGTTCATTGGAAGGACTGATGCTGAGGCTGAAACTCAAATACTATGGCCACCTGATGTGAAGAGCTGACTCCTTAGAAAAGACCCTGAGTCTGGGAAGAATTGAAGGCAGGCAGAGAAGGGGATGACAGTGCATAAATTCCAGGAGTTGGTGACGGACAGAGAAGCCTAGCGTGATGTAGTCCATGGGGTCGCAAAGAGTCGGACATAACTGAGAAACTGAATTGAACTGATGCCCAAACAATTACTCTTAATAGTTACAACTGAACTGATTACTATAATAAGCATCCTTATAATTTGGATTACGGTGGTTCACACCTATTTCTTTATTGGTGAATCTGACAAGGATTCCTTGATTGCCCAGAATATTACTAGCAAATTATATTCATGTGTAAGGCTTGTCTCTGTTAATAAGCCAGCCAGTGAGAAGACACATGAGACAATCAGAGAAAGTCATAAAACAATAAGATGTGCTGAGTTTAATATAATTTTCCCTTTGAAAATCTTCTACTACCACCTGTACTCATACCTGCTCCTGAATTCCTATAGACTACTTTTCTCCTCTTGTTCCATTCTTATATATGTCAATTTTTCTGTAGATACTTCCTTTACCTTCTATTTATTCTGTCTAGTTAAGCGAGGTATAAGATCTCATCAAAGTGGATCAGCACTACACTGCTCACCCAGTAATAGACCCTCAGTGAATATGCTGGGAAATCAGCAGATATATATGAAGGATGATGGAGTTATGTCTTTAGTTCCTGTTTCTTTTTCGGATGTTTTCAGGAGGCAGAAAGAGAGAGAGAAGGTGCCAATTCTGGTCCTGGCTCTGAGCAAACTGTAAGCCCACATGTATGGTGACTGAGTATTTTACAGAACAGTATGTAGATTGGGATTTTTAAAAGTCCTGTGTCATTATTTCCTTCTATACTCCATGGTGGAATTTGTAAGAACATCACTCAGATAACAGTGAAAATAAAGGACTTGGGGACTCAAACCATATCTTTAAATATCCCAATACGACTTACTATTGTAGCAACTAAAATTCTGGGCCTCCCTGGTGCCTCAGTGGTAAAGAATCCAGCTGCCAATGCAGGAGACTCGGCTTCAAACCCTGGTCAGGAAAATACCCTGGAGAAGAAAATGGCAACCCACTCCAGTATTTTTGCAGGGAAAAATCCTAGAACAAGGAGTCTGGCAGGCTACAGTCCATGGGGTCCCAAAAAGTCGGACACGACTTAGTGACTGAGCATGAGCACCTAAAATTCTAATTAAAGTCTAACAAGTTAAAAAAAGAAACAAAACATAAATAACTATAGTCCCTGCCTTTCTCTGTTTTTTCCTTTTTACACACTGTAGGAAATACACCATGTTACTTAAAAACATTATGACACTAGACTTTTATTTTTGATTTGGACCATTAAATCCTTTTCTGTTTTGGTGTTACCACAGTTAAGAACATTTAAATACAGACTTGCTCTTGGAGTTTATAAGAGAGAGGTGTGATGACTGCAAATATGCCAATATTCCTGCTCTGGCTTGAGATTTCTGGTGATGGAATCAAACCTAGCCCCCCGTGGCCTAAGGTCAACCTGGTTATAAGCTAGGAATGCCCAGGATAGTGCTCAAGAGCAAAAGGTGCTGTCGGGCAGGCCATGCGGACTGTCTCTGGGTGGAATCTGGATAGGGAAATTAGAGAGATAGCCAAGGGGTGGGTAGTGAAAAGAACAGAAATATAAAAAGACAAGCAGAAACCAAAGAAAGGAGCATAGTCACACATACACAAAGTCACATAGTCGCTGGACCACAGAACAACTGTGGATCTTCAAACACAACTGTTCCTGTTCTGTGTTTCTTGGACAGTTCAATCACTCTTCATGCCACTCATCTCATTGTAACCCCATTGCTGGAGGTGGCTATAATCTCCTGACCAGCGCAGGGCTTAAACCAACACACTCTTTCCTATTGTCATTCAGTGTTGTTCTTGACTCTCAGATCTAATAAAAACTTACAAGTGCCCTGCAGTGGATACGGTTAGTCACTACTTGACATCTATTCCCATCTGCAGCCTTCTTTATTTATAGAAAACCAAGATGTGAAAAGGAATTGCCTAGGAGGCTTCCAAGTTTTCTGGTTCCTAAGAAAAAGCTACAGAAAGATACATTCTCCTTTTCTTCTGGTTGCTGGCTTGTCTGAGAATGAAGTTGACACTGAGGGAAGCAAAAAAGAGGGAGGACAGACCGGGTGCCTGGTGACATGCCTAAGCCATTAAATCAATGTAAAGCCAACTCTCCTCCTAGACTTGCCAATATTCAAGATAAAAAATCCTTTATGTTTAAACCCTTTTGAGTTGGATTTCTATTACCATGTAAAATACGTAGTTGGAGTTTGGCATTTCTCCTTTTTATCAGTTGAAGATTTCTTAAAAATAAGATGATGGGAACATTTGGGGTAGGGGGAAGGGTACCACTGGATTTTTCCTACGATGGAGAAAATTCTCAACAGTTGACCCTGGCATCCTATCTCCAGACCTGAAACTTCATCCCCACTGTGCCAAGAAAGAAAAGTTAGTCCTCTGGTCCATAGCATGTCCTTCGGCCTGAGGCTCCAGGGCAAGCACCAGAGTTGGAGGCCTAAAGTACAAGAAGCCCTCAAGAGGACCAATGTCCACCCATCACATCTCTCCTGGTTCCTGGTCATCCACTTAGACCTTCAACCCTGGGACTCAAAGTAGGGATGTTAAATTCAAGTGACATGAGAGCCCAGAGAAAGGGGACATTTCAAGGTCTCTTTGTCATGTACACTTCAGTGTGAATGATTTTGTGATGTTTTCTTCAAATTGAGTTTTCCTATGGGAGAGAGAAAAACCAAAAAGGAGAAGGGGAAGGAAATAAACTTTCTGGTAAAGGCAAAGTTTTAGTCTAATAGGGGCAACATAAAAAAAAAAAAATGCACAGATTGAGTGGCTTCAGTTCAGTTCAGTCACTCAGTCGTGTCCGACTCTTTGCGACCCCATGAATCGCAGCACGCCAGGCCTCCCTGTCCATCACCAACTCCCGGGGTTCACTCAAACTCATGGCCATCTAGTCAATGATGCCATCCAGCCATCTCAGCCTCTGTCGTACCCTTCTCCTCCTGCCCCCAATCCCTCCCAGCATCAGGGTCTTTTCCAATGAGTCAACTCTTCGCATGAGGTGGCCAAAGTATTAGAGTTTCAGCTTCAGCATCAGTCATTCCAATGAACACCCAGGACTGATCTCCTGTAGGATGAACTGGTTGGATCTCCTTGCGTGGCTTAGACATCTTAAATTTAATTTGTCACAGTTCTGGAGGCAAGAAGTCAGTAGGTTTCCTTTCTTATGAGGCCTCTCTCCTTGCCTGGCAGATACCTGCCTTTTCCTGCGTCCACACATGGTTGTTACTCTGTGCATGTGGCCCCTCTTGTCTCTTTACATATCCAAATTTTCTCTTCCTCCAAGGACACCAATCACATTGGATTAGGGCCCACCCTAAGGGCCTCATTTTAATTTACTTGCCTCTTTAAAGGTCCAGTCTCTAAACACAGTCGCATGCTGAGGTTGTGGAAGCTACAGCTTCAACACATGAAAGGGTTGGGGGTGAGGTGGGCACAGTGCAGCCCACAGCAGGGATGGGGTTTGTGATACCAGTGAAAAAATCCTTCCTGGGCACCGAGAGACCACTGGTTCCCTGCAACATTTAGGAAATCTGTGCACATGTGGTAGGTGAGAGCCCAGGGGAGCTGGCCCAAGGACCCTGAGTGGTGGCCTTGCCCAGGCTGAGCTCAAAGGGCTGTGCTTTTCTCACTGTCCGTGCTGTTCCCTGCATGCCCATCTCCCTGGTCCTTCCAAAATGGAATCAGCCTCCTGGTTCAGAACCACATGAGTTACTATAAATTCATGGTTTTTAACAACAGACACCGACAGGCCTGCTGGATTTTCACACATGTTTAAAAGCCATGGGCTTATTCCCCGACTGGCCAGAATGCTGAATGCCATTAAAAATATCAGAGTCTGAGGACGCCTGTGGTCAAAGTCAAACAGGTTTTATCTCCACCTGCTGGGCAGTGCTGCTTCCCTGAATATTTATCAAAGCAGACGAGCGACATTCAATCACATGGATCTCCTCATCTGAAAATCTCTCTTCTGTGCCAGCAACCAGGTGGGATTTCTACCAAAGATTCCTCTTGCACAACAGGCTGACCTTGAACTCCACGCATTTTAGGAAAAGCAGTGGGGTGTTTCTTGCTGACCAACCAAAGTAAACATTTCCAAAACCCATCGCCGTCTGTCACACTGGGACTCCAGGTGCTGTCTCGTGGAAAACTGGCAATTAGTCATACGTGAAAACAGAGCAGGAGGAGAGCTGTGTTTCTAGTGATTATTTTCCAATTTCGGAACACTTAATGTTATCATCTATATTATATTTGCTGAGCTGCATTTTTTCCTCTTGTGTTTCCCATTGTGTTTACTTCCTAGCCTAACTGGGCTTGGTACACACAGGAAATCTCTGCCTGTCAGCCTCAGGTGGTAGACAGGAGGAGATGCCCTCAAGAGCAGCAGGGAGCTGGGCTCGAGGCAGGCAGCCATTCGTGGGCTTCCTCCAGGCTCTGTCTTCCTCTTCTCCAACTCTGCTTCACACAGTCTTTTTGCAGGTCCGTCTGACACTATACTGTGAGCCACATATATAGCCCCCTGGCAGCACCCTCCCCCTGTCCCAATCCCAGCTTCTTTGCCATCATGAGATGTTTGAACACCTGGTGACAAATTTACCATGATGCTGGGCTTTCAAAATGATCCGCAACTTCATCTGCAAGGAGCCAGTTTTCAGAATGCTTCTTTCTGGCAAGCTCCACATTAACGTCTCCAGAGGTTTCTCTGTCTATTCCCAGTGCACGTGCTGGCAGGGAAGATAAAGCCTGAATGTATCCCTGCGCCTCCAGGGACGCATTCTGTCTCCCCTAGCCTCTCTAGCTTTCTGTGAGTGAGCAATGGGATAAGGACGTTCCAACTGATGGCTCTAGATGGGGAGAAAGAGCACCCTCACCCCCAGGCTGGAAATTCTAATTTTCAATTACGTAATCAGCAAATTCAGTAGAGTGGAGGTCAGAATGTCGCAAAACAAGCAGGGTCCCTGGGTACCTCTTGTCTACTGAAAGTGAATCATGACACTTCTGTGGCAATGAACCTGAATTGCCTGATATTCATTTCTGTCACAACTAGCCTTGGGTTTCTGCCTCCAAGGGCATGTGTTCATTACAGTTAAGAGAAATGTGAAACAGTGAAGGAGAAGTGACATTCTTATCCAACCCCATGTTGTGCTCCATCAAGTTTTCACTTTTTTCCCCCACACCTGATTTTTATGGAAAACTGGTAAGAGCTATAATACTATTAGAAAGAAATAGGTCAGAACTACTCTTCTGCTTGCATGGAGGGCCTCAGCGGCAAAGAAGAGGAACCTGAACAGAGACACTACTTGCCACTCTGTCTTCCTGTTATGGGTTAAAACCTGGTCAGTACCATCCACCAAGATGGTGGATGAAAAATGAAATCAACCCCTCATCTGTCACGAGTCAGAGACAGGGAGTCTATCCTTGTTGGTAGCTTGGTGCAAAACTGTCAGTCTGACACCTTCTCATTCCTTTCTATTTTCCCAAAGTGTAAAATGATGGAACCATTTTAAATGTGTGCCATATTATACAAAGGAAGAAGCTGAGCTCAAGCCTCAGAAAAATTGCTAATAGCAAAGAAATGAAGGGAAGTTCTGTAGAACTATTCAGGAAAACGCTGGTCATCTTAGATACACACCTCTAGCCAGTTGGCTCCCCAAGTGTCTGACAAGTTGCTTGATTACAAGCTCACCACAGCCATGGGGCAGAATTAAGAAATCATTTGCTTGCCACTGAGGAACCAGAAGAGCTTCAAGAGTGTTTCTGACTTACCAGCTGATGGTCACCTCAGCCTAGCTCTACAGCTGCCTCCTGCAACTCAGGCTGCCACAGTCTCTGTGACTGTCTTACTTTCCCTCTCTGCATCCTGACATGGTTCTTGTTCCTCATTTTGCCTCTTCCTGGGAAAGCCAGTTCAGTGGAAGCATGAGTCTGAGGGAGCTGCAGTGCAGATATTTTGGTAGACGGTTCAGTTCAGTTCAGTCACTCAGTTGTGTCCGACTCTGCGCGACCCCAAAGACTGCAGCACGCCAAGCTTCCCTGTCCATCAGCAGCTCCCAAGGCAAGCTCAAACTCATGTCCATTGAGTTGGTGATGCCATTCAACCATCTCATCCTCTGTTGTCCCCTTTCTCCTCTTGCCTTCAATCTTTCCCAGCATCAGGCTCCTTCCCAATAAGTCAGGCCAAAGTATTGGAGTTTCAGCTTCAGCATCAGTCCTTCCAATGAATATTCAGGACTGATTTCCTTGAGGAGTGACTGGTTGGATCTCCTTGCAGTCCAAGAGACTCTCAAGAGTCTTCTCCAACACCACAATTCAAAAGTATCAATTCTTCAGCACTCAGCTTTCCTTATCGTCCAACTCTCACATCCATACATTTTGGTAGACACATTCCTCCAAATTCCATCCAAGTGCTCAAAAAATTCATGGCAACGTTGTGTTCTCCTTGTATTTATGTGGTTTCAATGTCCACAAGGGTCATGTAGGTCAGTTTGACTCAAATAGTGAATTTTAAGGCCTGTTGGAACCTGCACGTGATTTCTCCTGATTCTTGATAGTTAGTATAAGATAGTTATACTTAGTCACAGGGTGACTAAGATCTCCACCCTGTGTCCATCTGCATTGCCTCAGTCACTGCCAAGCGACAAGCCTCACCTTTGGCTGGTAAGGGGCCGAGCTGGGACTAGAGTTCGCAGCCTTTGCCTCATTGGTAGGGGGAGTAGAAAGGGAGGTGGATAGTGGTGGTAAAAGGGGATAACCAGATAGATAAACAGGAGAGGGATCTGACACTGAGTGGGCCAACAGAGTGACATGAACTAGAGGCTCAATGCCCAGAATGTGAAGGCATTGGGGACAACACCGACCTGGCTTATCTATCACCTTGTGATACACATGAAGGAAAATTTGGAGTTCTACAAAATAAGCTGTCATTCCTAAACCTTATTTCAAGATGTCGTTGCCTCACTAGAGTTTTAACCTGACTGATGTTGAATTATGTGTGGCACTCTTGCTCTTTTAAATGGCTGCTTTTTGAGGTAAGAACACACTTTTGGAGTAGGGCATATCTAGGTTCAGAGCCCAGGCTCTCTTGTGACCTTTTAAGGAAGCCACCTTGCTGAACGGGCTCTCTTGTCTGTAAGAAGGCACCAAATTACCCATCTTCAGGGTGTTCTCAGGACTGGAGCAATGTGTGTACTGAACCTAGCACAAGTGTCCAACAACATAGAAAGTGCTCAATAAAGGAAGGATATTTCAATTTCTGGTAAAGTGCCAGGGAAGAATGGATTCAGGAACCTAGAGGCAATTGAATGCATCTTCCCAATACCTGGGCTTCCCTTGTGGCTCAGCTGGTAAAGAATCTGCCTGCAATGTGGGAGACCTGAGTTTGATCCCTGCATTGGGAAGATCCCCCTGGAGAAGGGAAAGGCTACCCTCTCCAGTATTCTGGAGTATATCGTCCATGGGGTCACAAAGAGTCGGACTTTCACTTTTACTTTCTTTCCCAATACCTAGAAGCATTTAACAAGTAACCAGACTTAGAGACACATTTTTCACTGGGGAAATCATTTATGTACACATGAAGGCCTGAGCACATTTTAAACACATTTGCAAAAGTTCAGCAGAAACAGCACATGTTCTTTCTTAGCATTTTCAGAAATTATGTTGTGAAAGGAATTGCCATGATCCCTGAAGAAAACACCTAGTTCTTGTTAATCGCAGAGAAAACTGCGACCTCAAACTGAGAAATGGTCTCTCTCGCACTGCTCAGTGGTGCCTTGCTATTTTTAAAATGGATAAATAGGAAAGTTTCCTGTTCAAAGGATCACAAAGTGTTCCTTGTTGCAAACAGAAAAACTTATATTTAAAGCAAAATCACTTTCTCAGTATTAGAAAACATCATTTTTTCCCTCCTGCTTTCCATAAGGCTTAAAGGTAAATGGAGACCAGATTGGGATGATTACAGACAAATGAGCATTATAATTTCTAAGTGGAGGGGTTTTTTGTTTGTTTTTTGGTCAGAGAATTAGATCCCCTTTGCCTCTGAATTTTGACTGTGTGTGTGAGAGAGACTCAGAGACAGACTATTACTCATAAAATGGATACAGGTTTACTCTACTAAAGAGAAGATCTAGGTCCCCAAAGTGAAGTTTCAGAGATGCTTCCTTGTTAACTGAAAAATAAGCAGATACAGAGCTTTCTTAAATTCATATTCTTCTTGGGGATTATATAGATGAACTGAAAAAGAATACACTAAAATTACAGATGTGGTCTCTCATGGTGTGAGTTTAGCTCCTTCTCCCTTATCTTGACATTTGGCCCTGGCAAACCAAAATCCTCTGAAATGGAGATCCCATCTTAAAATTATATGTCTCCACTGCTACTCAATGCTTCATATTATATTCCTCATTCCCTTTTACAGTTACATTTCTTAAATGAGTGAATACAGATTATTTCCAAGGACCCCCTTACTCAATTAACCCCCTGTGATCTACATATACCTCCAGTACCCCATTAAAAATGGACTCAAAGTTTCTAATGATCTCCTAATCAATGTTCACATCTTTCCTTGACCTATAAGTCCTTTAAATGTACTGGATATCCACTCTTTCATTTTCTATACTTTTTCCTTCAAAAAATTTGATTACCTGCATTACTTTTCAACTGCGAATCCCTAGTCTTAACTTTGTTGCTTTTGCTTCAGTTTGAAATATTCAGCAGTATGGTTTTAATATCTTTGGTTTTCTTGTTGATTTAGTGAGCTATATAAAATTATTGAAATGTGTTCATTTTATATTTGTATGAGAGTCATGATTTTAACATTTTAATAAAATTAAAACAATTGTTTTCTAATTCTGTGGCTTCCCAGGTGGTGCTAGTGGTAAAGAACCCACCTGCCAATGCAGGAGATATAAGAGATGCAGGTTCAATCCCTGAGTAAGGAAGATCCCCTGGAGAAGGAACTGGCAACCCATTCCAGTATTCCTGTCTAGAGAATCCCATGGACAAAGGAATCTGGAGGGCTACAGTCCATAGGGTTGCAAAGAGTTGGACATGACTAAAGCGAAATAGCACACACAAAATAATTACTTTCTAACGCTATGGGCCCTCACAGATCTCTAAAAATACAATTTGTTAATACTACTATATTTGCTAAAATTTGTTAATATAGCTCTCTGAACCTCAACTGATTTTACTAAAGAAGTTTCAAAGTAAAAAAAAAAAAGAAGTTTCAGAGTAATATTTGGGGCTCAAAACATTCAGAAGAAGCATGGCAATCTATGCTTCAGCACAATTTGACTGTGTCCTACAGTAGGGGCTGTCAAACTTGAACCTGTATCAGAATCATCTCTAGGGCTCATTGAAACAAGATTTCCAGGCCCAATCCCAGAGTTTCGAGTCACTCAGTCTGAGGTGGGGCCCAAGAATTTGTGTTCTAACAAGCTCCCAGTGACAGTGATGCTGGTGGTCCAGGGACATCACTTTAAGATCCACTATGTGTAAGTAAATCTAAATTTATTGATTATATTGCTTAGAAAGATCATCCAATATTGGTCTACCCCCTTCATGGATCACTGCCTTGTCAAGACAAAAGGGCTTGCGTAACTCAGTGAAGCTATGAGCTGTGCCCTGCAGGGCCATCCAAGACAGATGGGTCCAAGTGAAGAGTTCTGACTAAATGTGGTCCACTGGAGGAGGACATGGCAGCCCACTCCAGTATTCTTTTCAGGAGAACTCCATGAGTAGTTTGGCAAGGCAGAAAGATATAACATCAGAAGATGAGCCCCCCAGGTGAGAATATGTTACTGGGGAAGAGCAGAGAGCAATTATTAAAGAGTCAGACATGACTTAGTGACTGAGCAAAACAACACTGGTCTAAAGATTCCACTTTATCAATAATAGCTCTTTTCTTTCCCATAAATTTGACAACCATTTTCTCATTTAATTAAAGTTTACTGGGATTTTTCTTAAATAGCCCATCTCCTTCACTAAATTTTACTTATATTCAAAAGTAAGTCAAACATTTGTATATTGTTTTTAGTTTGATTTGGCAAAATAAAACTACCCTTCCCACTCCCCATCCCACCTCTCATCCCTGGCAAAATAAATTACCTATTCTGGTTTCTTCCCTTAACATGAGGCTTTCTTGGACTCAAAGTACAAAAATCCCAGCATAATTTGAATAAAGTTTGTTATGTAAGATGAAAATATGTTATTTAAAACCTATTAATTGTATGCTCACTGGCTGATTTTAATAATGCTAAGTTTGCAGGCCATTTTTATCAATGATAGGACAACTGCACATGCAATTGGGGTATTGACATTTTGCATATATGCAATGCTTTGAGAAGTATGAAAATATCACTACAAAATCTATGCCTACACAGCTTACTGCTTCTGTTAATGCAATTTTTACCATTAGGCCATCTTCACTAACATTAACTTTAGCATTTCACTATCTTTGTCAACATGCTTTTACTATTCCAAGAATCTCTTGCCCAGGAAGATAAAAGTTGCAAATAACTTCATTGCTTATTCCAGGAACTTCCCAAAACACCATTTAAATGAATATCACACTGTTCAACTCTTCAACAAATAGCATCAAACATCTGTTTACTCATCACAGCTCTTTAAAACCTTTGCCTTAAAATCCTTTCCTTCTTGGATCTATTTAGATTTCATCTAAACTAAAATCCTAAACTATTCTATCATGATACTTATCCAATCCTAATCAAATACCTGTACTAAAAGATCTACCTTAAGCCAGACTCCAAAAGCTCATATACATCCCCATCCAAGACTCTATTAAGCAGTGCTCTCTTTCTCCATGGTGAAAAAAAAAAAAAAAAAAACTCAGCTTTGTCTTATCAAGAGGTTATTTTAATGTCTTGGGTTTTTTCCAGGAGCAAGTATCTGACAATCTTGCAATTCCTACCGACATCCAATGTAGCTCTCCTTACTATAGTAAGCCAAGACCCTTGACTAGGACTTTGCTACTCTAAGTCCCCTTGACATCCTGCCAGGGAAACTTGTTAGAAATGCACATTCTTAATCCTGCCCCACCCCAAAATTACTCAACCAAAAAACTCTGCTGATGAGTTCCCAAAATGCTGAGATTAACTTCTAGGGAAAAGGAACCCATTTTAGGAATTCTTTATTGTCTGCTCATATCTGAAAATGAACAGAGGTCCCAATATGTCCCTTTATCAAACTGGCCCTAGGAAACTGAGAAATTCGCTAGTTTCTTACCTGTCCTGGTCTCTAACCAAATCTAAGAGGACTTCCCTAAGTCTTGATTTGTTTTGTCCACAGGAGTCCAGGTTGGGAAAGATTTCTCCAAGTTCTTCCAACCTCTGAGATTAATCAGATATGGCCAAGCCATTAGGCGGGAGGATTACAGTCATGAGGTGCACAAACCACACTCTCTGACTAACCACTCCCAGACTCCTGTGGGTTTATGTTCATCCATATATACATCTGCATTCCCTCTGAGCCAGATGTCTAATTCTCATATTTTTAACACTACAACTGCAAATCATGAGCTTAACTGTCTAAATGACATAATTCACCAAGGATAATTTAGAATTACAGTAGTCACTGCAGGGGAACTTTATGATATAACCAAAAGTGTTCATTTGAGAGTGACCTTAGACCCAAAAGGGGAACAAAATTTTAAACATCCAATTTTTTTTGTAGATTTTGATTAGCGTAGGGAAGTGGCTAAAAGAAATTCAGATCCAAAGTTGCTTCCTTAAAAAAAATTCTCCAAAGCATGGTGTGAAAAATATAAAGCAATCTCTCCTTTTGATTCTCTCAAATTACAAAATGAACCTATTAGTCTTTATTGTATCCTTCTTTTCCACCAGACTATATACCTTCATTTCTCTCTACTCTAGCTCTCTCTCTGGCACTCTCTCTCTCACTCCTAGTTAGCCAGAAACCCTCAATTAACTCTTTATACTGCCCTCAGAACAGGAAAAAATCTCCTATGGTTGGTTTTAAGCTGAGGTCTCACTATGAGTTGAAAGCCACTGTCAAATCGTTTCCAAAGTCTATATAAGATAGAAAGAAATTTGCAGAGGAATGTAGAATAACTTTAGAAAGCAATAATCCAGGGCTTCCAGGTTTATACCAATTAATTAATACATTAGTGGAAATTCAGGTGCAGAAAATTAGAAGAATACGGCAGAATGAGAAGATCTCAAGGGTAACTGAATCAAGTCCTAATTAAAAAGGGATCTAGAGAGGCTTAGAAAAGCTCGAAATGTTGAGCACAGTCTTTTGGTGATTATCCCCAAAGACTTTTCTACAAAAATAGATTGGACTATGATATAGTCTTGTAGCAAACCAAGGCTATGTTTATTTGATATTTCAAGGACAGGCTCTTTACTATTTAGGCAAAATTTAGGAGTAGATCCTGAGGCAAATGGAACCCCAGTTTTCTTCTCGTTTTTTATCAGTGGTCTTTAGGGTTTCATATGAAAGCAAAAACTAGATTGGTAAATAGTCTTTACCAGGCCTTAAATACTATTTTGAAAAAGGCTTAGAACAAAAATAGAGTAAGATTCAGGGTAAATTATGCCTTTACAGAAAACAAAAACAAAAAAAAACAGCCAGATACTTCCATCTATATGGAAATGGCAACCCACTCCAGTGTTCTTGCCTGGAGAATCCCAGGGACAGCAGAGCCTGGTGGGCTGCCGTCTGTGGGGTCGCACAGAGTCGGACACCACTGAAGCGACTTAGCATGTGGGATCCTATATGGGAAAGCAGTCATTCTATATGGGAAAAGGCCATCTACTGATGAAGCCATGAGTAGTTACTGTAAGCAGAACTGCATTGGAAAAAAATTACCTTGTGTTAGCCCAGAAACTACAGTGACAAAATGAAGTGAAAAATCAGTAAAGGTGCTCCAAGGGGGAACCCAATGTCCTGTTTCACTTTTAAACTTACAAGGAGACATTTCTCCAAGTATTCAAGGAAAGCCATGCAAAATTTTTAGTGATACAGGTGCTGTAATATCACCTGAAATCCTACCACTGTTACACAACCTCATTGAGGAATGAACTTTGAGAATACATTCAAACAAAGCACGGAACTATTAGAATACTCAGTGGTAGGTGTCCCTAACAACCTGGCACTCCCCCATGTTCCAGCCATAACCATCAACCTCGGATCTTTAACCAAGCAACTTGTTTTCCACCTTAGTGATCGCACACACCTGCTCACTCACATGCAGTGGTTTACTGCGCAAACTGAATTGCCAAACAAAACATGCTCCTAGTGCCTTTCTTGAAGTCCCCGAGGGCCTCCTATTCATCACAACGGCAGAGCTAATCTGGACAGTGACCTGCTAATATCAGTATATCTAACCCAAGCTCACGGGCAAATCTCGAGGTACCAGACTTCTCGTGGGAAACATTCTAGGATGCGTTACTGGGGCTGGACCGCTCCAGGTTAAGACTGCCCCACAAAAGTGACAACTCAAAGTTTCACAACAGCCTCTTAGCCAGAGTTAGAGACAGACTACAATCAACAAACATACCTTGTCGCATTCCCTGTAACACTGGTAACATTCCCGTTAATAATCCACAGGACTCAATACACATCCCGCCTACCCCGGTTCCGTCGAGCCTGGGTTTCCGCCTAGACCGGAATCTGCTGAGGTTGGTTCCGCTTAGCCTGGGTTCCACCTAGCGTGGGTTCCACCTAACCCGGCTCCTAGCGTGAGTTCCGCCTAGCTCTGTTCCACCTGCTGCTGCTGCAAAGTCGCGTCAGTCGTGTCTGACTCTGTGCGACCCCATGGACGGCACCCCACCAGGCTCCCCCGTCCCTGGGATTCTCCAGGCAAGAACACTGCAGTGGGTTGCCATGTCCTTCTCCAATGCATGAAAGTTAAAAGTGAAAGTGAAGTCGCTCAGTCGTGTCTGACTCTTAGCGACCCCATGGACTGCAGCCTACCAGGCTCCCCTGTCCATGGGATTTTCCAGGCAAGAGTACTGGAGTGGGTTGCCATTGCTAGGACGGGTCAAAAATACTTGGGAAAAGAAAAGTTCATAAAGTTCCAAAACCCGAAACTTGAATTTTTCAGTTGCTGGCAACTATTTTTACAGCATTTGCATTGTATTAGATATTGTACCTGGGTTCAATCCCTGGGTCAGGAAAATCCTCTGGAGAAGGAAATGGCAACCCACTCCAGTACTCTTGCCTGGAAAATTCCATGGACAAAGGAGCCTGGTAGGCTACAGTCCGTGGGGTCGAAAAGAGTTGGACAAGACTTTCACTTTCAAAGATGATTTAAAGTATATAAGTAAATATGTGTAGGTTATTTGCAAGTACTATGCTATTTTGTATAAGAAACTTGAATGTGAATTTTGATATCCACAGGGGTCCTAGAACCAGTACTTGCAGGATTACCCATTGACAATTTTATGTGCTTGTCCGGAACATGAGGACAATTTGTTCCCTGCTTCCCTGTAGTACCAAACTCAAATATTGTTTTCTTTTAGGTGGCTCCTGAGGCTCAAATTCTACAATAATATGTCTGTGTTCCTGTTTTAGTGATCCTTTAGGTCAAAATTATCAATACTTGTTTGCCTTCTCCTGGAAAAATCAACAGTCTACCTTGACTACTGTGGCCAAAAGTGTTATTGATGCACCCTCCTTCTCTTCATAGATCTTCAACCACAACCTCAAGGATCCAAATTTCTTTGTGATTCTATTCTTATCTAATATGTGGATGACCTTTTGTTGTGTTCTTAAAATGAAGTGAACTCTAAGATTGATTCCATCTACCTGCTTATTGTTTTAGCTCAGAAAGGGCACAGGGGTCTCAAATAAACAATTTTGTCAAAGTAATACAAACTAAGTTTTGTCTAGGTGACAGAACATGACTTCTCCTGTGAAGTACATTTCTTTCTCTTAACAGATTTGGTTTTTCAAAACTTCACCAGGCCATTAATTGAGAGACAATTAAGAAGATTCCTAGATCTCACTAGCTGCTGCAGTTCCCAGCTTTTTGAAGTCTCTACATCACTGTAGGACTCAATCACATCTTCTGAATCAACCTTTTCGAAAATCTAAACACAAACACTCCTTTCATGAATTAACACTAACTTGAAAAACCTCCCACTTTATGTCTAATTATCAAGTACTTGTCTAATTGTATATATAATGAGAGATTTGAATAAGCCCTGAGTATTCCGACTCAACTTTTGTGAATCATTTAAAAGGAAATAGCTTACTATAGTTTCTATCTTGACCCAGTGGCAAAAGTCTACTCATCTTGATAAGGGCATAAGCCACAGCAGCCAAACTAATGAAGGCTCTATTAACTTGTTTTTTAGGGTCTCATTTAAACTTGACAATTCCTCATGTTGCACATTCTTTATTACTCTTTGAAAATAAACAATGCTTCTCCACAATTAGACTTACTTTCTACGAAATCCTATTCTTTTCTATCTCTATGCATCATTGTAATGTTTTGAATCCTGCTACTCTTTTACTATCATCTTTAAGAGACACTTGGGCCTCCCTGTTAGTAAAGAATCCACCTGCAATGCAGGAGACCCTGGTTCGATTCCTGGGTGGGAAGATCTGCTGGAGAAGGGATAGGCTACCCACTCCAGTATTCTTGGGCTTCTCTTGTGGCTCAGCTGGTAAAGAATCCGCCTGCAATGCGAGAGACCTGGGTTCGATCCCTGGGTTAGGAATATCTCCTGGAGAAGGGAAAGGCTACCCACTGCAGTATTCTGCCCTGGAGAATTTCATGGACTGTATAGTCCATGGAGTCTCAGGGAGTCAGACGTGACTGAGCGACTTTCACTTAACCTTTGCAAACTGTCTAGGCTCTTCAATAGGCTAGAAACTAGTTTAGAAAATCAAGACTTAGTTTTCATTATTGATAGGACATAGCTTAAAACTGGGAGTTTCCCCAGTGGCTCAGCAGTAAAGTATCTGCCTGCCTGCAGGAGACGCGGGTTCAGTCCCTGGGTTGGGAAGATCCCAGGAGGAGGCGTGGCAACCAACTCCAGTATTCCTGCCGGGAAAATACCATGGATGTAGGAGCCTAGGGCTACGGTCCATGGGCTCACAAAGAGTCAGACACAATTGAAGCAACTGACCACATTTGAACACCGAAACAGGAAAATAGGCGATTCAGAATATAGCTGCCATGTAATATGGCTCTCTAAAGGGAACAGGTGCTATTTTAGAAGGATGTTGTAATTACATCTCTCTAGACCTCTCTGGTATCTAAAATATTACTGAGATCCAGGATGCAAACAAAGAAGTTATAAATTTGAAGATTTTTGCTGATAACCCCATTGTTAATTCTGCAGGCTCTTCAGATGGGTGACTGTATTTATTCTCTTGGTTTAGGTTGTGGCTCTTGAGAAGTGGAACGCAGATTCTTATCGTTAACCTTTACTTGCTGTTTGTGTTGCAGTGTTCAGATCTGTGATCCCCAGAGTTTTGCATATTATGTGTATAGCTGCTGTCTCGTTTAATGACCCAACAAATGATTCTCCAACAAAAAGAACAGGAAAACTTGATGCTTAGGGCAGTTGAAACAGTCACCCCAGAAATATGATACTTAATTGTAACAAATTGCCCTGAAGTTGTGACTTGATCACACTTCCAGATATTAATGACCTAAGCTTTAGCTCATGCTAGAGAAGCTTAGAATTGAAAGCATCTATACCCACGCAACTCTGTCTACAATGTCATGAGTTTAGAACTCTATTTTCTTCACTAATATAGCTTTGGTATTCCTCTATCTTTATCATGGCTTTATTATAACTTCATTGTTCCAGAAACTTCCTGAAGAAAAATTGTATATGAACATGAGACTGTTCGGTTCTTTTTCCAACAGATAGCATCAGACCACTTTATTTTCCCAAATTCTTCAAAACTTTTGCTTCTAAACCTTCATCTTACTGTGCCTTTCAATCATAAACTGTTATATTCCCTGTCTGCAATCCTAATCAAACCCTTTCCCCTCTGACATGTTACAAAAACATCCATCAAATAGTGTTTTTTCTTTAATACTTTTACCAATAAACTCAACTTTCTCTTACAACAGGTAATTTGGGGTCTGGGGAACCAGTAGACTGGTATAACAGGGATTCCTAAGCACGGCCTATGGACCTTCACTCACTAGGTCAGGAAAAGGCCTAATCAGACTCTGGGTGATTCTGAGGATGGTGACACAAGAATCTCAAAACTCTGTGTCAACAGCATTTATCTTTTTAAATGCTGGCTTAGATTAAATTAATTAACTAATTACTCTTTGATGCTAGGCCAATTGTAGTAGCATAAATTCCGGTCCCTCTTGTTTATGAGTTTGGTTCTAAACTGTTCTGATTCAGGAACTCCACTTAAATAATTTATCTATGGGAGTTAAAACCCAAGAGCACTGACATTCGATAACTAATCTTGAGAGGATCTGTTACATTCGCAGTGCTCATTTCCAAAAATTCCTGTCTTCAATTCCTTTGTTTGTTACCAATAGTATGTGGGAAATGAATTTAATAATCTGTAGATATTTTCTCCAAACACGAAAGGAATAGATTTAGAAAATAATTCAAACAGACTGTGATGATCTAGAACATTGTTTTGCTATTTTAAAAATATGAATAGATCTGGAGGAAAATATGACTGAGTTTTTACCTGCATGCAAAAGAGCCAGATTACAAAAGAAAGGGGTTTTTGGAAGAGAGAAACTATATGCTATTTATAGCTCCACTTAACAGGCAATCATGGTGGGTTTTTTTTGTTTTGTTTTGTTTTTTACTTTTTGACTGCAAGGCCTGTGGGATCTTAGTTCCCTGACCAGGGATCAAACCTGTGTCCCCTGCCTCAGAAGTACAGACTCTTAACCACTGGACCACCAGGGAAATCCCAGTAATCTTATTGTGATTGGATAATGTTTGGGTCATTTTTAGCAGACACAAGAAATTCCAATTATTAGTTAATCAAAGAAATTTTTTTAAAAATGGTTTTAGGACACAAATTTTGGATACTCCAGCCATTCCTAGATCCTGTGATTTTTATAATACATGCCTGGTTTAGTAACACCTGCTATGCATGGCTTGTCTAGGAAGACATAGATTTTAGAAATAGAAATTATTTTTCTCTAGAAATATAAATGCTTCCTGAACTGAGAACAGAGACAAACCGTGTTGATTCCTACCCATGCTTTAGCGTAACTCATTAACAAAAGGAATATATTGGTTGTCATGCAAGATTACTTTCCATTTTAAAATCCTGAATTAATGCTGATAATTGTTTTACTTTTGTCACTTTTCTAGATTTCATGGGCTCACCACCTATGTATATTTGCAAGATTAAGACCTATGATATTAGTTTAGCATCCAAAGTATACACTGCAGAAAGTTTATGGGTTAGCAGAAAAAGAATTCTGTTGCTTAAAGCTTTAGAAATGTAGAGTGATACACAGTTAGACAGGTTTCTTTAAGGATTTCTCAAAGCTTTTATGTTCATGTGCGTTGCAAATCTCCAAAGTGCCTTAGAGCATGCATTGTTTCTCAAAACTATTTGGCCAGAGAATCCCTTTATTGGGGAAATACTGCTACATGCATTGCATTTTAGAGATCGTTATCTTTGGACTACTAACGTCACCAACAAGCACATTGAAACATCACAGTGAAATTACTGCGATGTGGTTCCATAGGAAGCTGTTAATTCCACATATTTTTTCATGAGATGTAGCCCTATTTTTGGATACACAACTTGTGGGGATCTAGAATGCACTACATGTTCGTATGTGCTCTGCTTAGTCTCTCAGTCATGTCTGACTCTTTGCAACCCCATGGACTGTAAGGCTACAGTCCAGGCTCCTCTGTCTATGGGGATTCTCCAGACCAGAATACTAAAGTGGGTTGCCGTGCCCTTCTCCAGGGAATCTTCCCAACCCAGGGATCAAACCCAGGTCTCCTGCACTGCAGGTGACAAGTTCTTATAAGGGCCTGCTAATCCTCCTTCCAGCTTCCATTTCTATTATCAATATTATACCCTCTTGTTTATGTTTGGGCCAATCTAGATTAGGCAAGTAGAGATTTGTTCCCTAACTCTTTTCAGCAACTTGAATAAATGCTTTGCCCATTGCAGGCACTTAGATACTTTGTTTCCAATTCAGTTATAACCACTAAATTTCAAGTCAAGGAAGAATTCTGATTCATGGTTAACATCCTCTAATCAGAAAATTCCTCTTTACTTTTAAAATTGTATTACTTCATCAATATTTTGGGGATATAGTATCCAGCATGCATTTTGTTTTGCATTAAGCAGCATCTTTTCATACTGTTCATGGGGTTCTCAAGGCAAGAATACTGAAGTGGTTTGCCATTTCCTTCTCCAGTGGGCCACATTTTGTCAGAACTCTCCATCATGACCTGTCTGCCTTGGGTGGCCCTACACGGCATGGCTCATAGTTTCATTGAGTTAGACAAGGCTGTGGTCCATGTGATTAGACCATAAACAGTATGAAGAGGCAAAAAGACAGGACACTGAAAGATGAACTCCCCAGGTTGATAGGTGCCCAATATGCTACTGGAGATCAGTGGAGAAACAACTCCAGAAAGAATGAAGAGATGGAGCCAAAGCAAAAACAACACCCAGTTGTGAATGTGACTAGTGACGGAAGCAAGGTCAAATGCTGTAAAGAGTAATATTGCATAGGAACCTGGAATCTTAGGTCCATGAATCAAAGCAAATTGGAAGTGGTCAAACAGGAGATGGCAAGAGTGAGCATCAACATTTTAGAAATCAGAGAACTAAAACAGATTGAATGGGCGAATTTAATTCAGATGCCCTTTATATCTACTACTGTGGGCAAGAATCCCTTAGAAGAAATGGAGTAGCCATCATAGTCAACAAAAGAGTCTGAAATGCAGTACTTGGATACAATCTCAAA
This sequence comes from Cervus canadensis, assembly GCF_019320065.1. Taxonomy (NCBI): domain Eukaryota; kingdom Metazoa; phylum Chordata; class Mammalia; order Artiodactyla; family Cervidae; genus Cervus; species Cervus canadensis. The sequence goes on along the minus strand of NC_057418.1, from coordinate 17,318,619 downwards.
AACAACAGAATGATCTCTTCATTTCCAAGGCAAATCATTCAGTATCACGGTAATCCAAGTCTATGCTCCAACCAGTAATGCTGAAGAAGCTGAACAGTTCTGTGAAGACCTACAAGACCTTCTAAACTAACACTCAAAAAAGATGTCCTTTTCATTATAGGGGAATGGAATGCAAAAGTAGGAAGTCAAGAAACACCTAGAGTAACAGGCAAATTTGGCCTTGGAGTACAGAATGAAGCAGAGCAAAGGCTAACAGAGTTTTGCCGAGAGAACGCACTGGTCATAGCAAACACCTTCTTCCAACAAGACAAGAGAAGACTCTACACATGGACATCACCAGATGGTCAACACCGAAATCAGATTGATTATATTCTTTGAAGCCAAAGGTGGAGGTTCTATATGGTCAACAAAAACAAGACTGGGAGCTGACTGTGGCTCAGATCATGAACTTCTTATTGCCAAATTCAGACTTAAATTGATGGATAGGGAAACCACTAGACCATTCAGGCATGACCTAAATCAAATCCCTAACGATTATACAGTGGAAGTGAGAAATAGATTTAAGGGACTAGATCTGATAGACAGTGCGTGATGAACTATGGACAGAGGTTCGTGACATTGTACAGGAGACAGGGATCAAGACCATCCCCAAGAAAAAGAAATGCAATAAAGCAATATGGCTGTCTGAGGAGGCCTTACAAATACCTGTGAAAAGAAGAGAAGCAAAAAGCAAAGGAGAAAAGGAAAGATATACCCATTTGAATGCAGAGTTCCAAAGAATAGCAAGGAGAGATAAGAAAGCCTTCCTCAATGATCAGTGCAAAGAAATAGAGGAAAACAACAGAATGGGAAAGACTAGAGATCTCTTCAAGAAAATTAGAGATACCAAGGGAACATTTTATGCAAAGATGGGCTCAATAAGGGACAGAAATGGTATAGACCTAAGAGAAACAGAAGATATTAAGAAGAGCTGGCAAAAATACACAGAACAACTGTACAAAAGAGATCTTCTTGACCCAGATAATCATGATGGTGTGATCACTCATCTAGAGCCAGACATTCTGGAATGTGAAGTCAAGTGGGCCTTAGGAAGCATCACCATGAAAAAGCTAGTGGAGGTGATGGGATTCCAGTTGAGCTATTTCAAATACTAAAAGATGATGCTGTGAAAGTGCTGCACTCAATATGCCAACAAATTTGGAAAACTCAGCAGTGGCCACAGGACTGGAAAAGATCAGTTTTCATCCCAATCCCAAAGAAAGGCAATGCAAAAGAATATTCAAACTACAGCACAATTGCACTCATCTCACACGCTAGTAAAGTAATACTCAAAATTCTCCAAGCCAGGCTTCAGCAATACATGAACTGTGAACTTCCAGATGTTCAAGCTGGTTTTAGAAAAGGCAGAGGAACTACAGATCAAATTGCCAACATCCACTGGATCATCAAAAAGCAAGAGAGTTCCAGAAAAACATCTATTTCTGCTTTATTGACTATGCCAAAGCCTTTGACTGTGTGGATCACAATCAACTGTGGAAAATTCTAAAAGACATGGGAATACCAGACCACCTGACGAGCCTCTTGAGAAACCTGTGTGCAGGTCAGGAAGCAATAGTTAGAACTGGACATAAGACAACAGACTGGTTCCAAATAGGAAAAGGAGTATGTCAAGGCTGTATATTGTCACCCTGCTTATTTAACTTATATGCAGAGTACATGATGAGAAATGCTGGGCTGGATGAAGCACAAGCTGGATTCAAGATTGCCGGGAGAAGTATCAATAACCTCAGATATGCAGATGACACCACCCTTATGGAAGAAAATGAAGACGAACTAAAAAGCCTCTTGGTGAAAGTGAAAGAGGAGAGTGAAAAAGTTGGCTTAAAGCTCAACATTCAGAAAACTAAAATCATGGCATCTGGTCCCATCACTTCATGGCAAATAGATGGAGAAACAGTGGAAACAGTGGCAAACTTTATTTTGGGGGGCTCCAAAATCACTGCAGATGGTGACTGCAAACATGAAATTTAAAAGATGCTTGCTCCTTGGAAGAAAAGTTATGACAGACCTAGTTCAGTTCAGTTCAATTCAGCAGAGACATTACTTTGCCAACAAAGGTCCCTGTAGTCAAGTCTACAGTTTTTCCAATTCATGTATGGATGCGAGAGTTGGGCTATAAAGAAAGCTGAGTGCTGAAGAATTGATGCTTTTGAACTGTGGTGTTGGAGAAGACTCTTGAGAGTCCCTTGGACTGCAAGGAGATCCAACCAGTCCATCCTCAAGGAAATCAGTCCTGAATATTCATTGGAAGGACTGATGCTGAACCTGAAACTCCAATACTTTGCCCACCTGATGTGAGGAGCTGACTCCTTAGAAAAGACCCTGATGCTGGGAAAGATTGAAGGCAGGAGGAGAAGGCGACAACAGATGATGAGATGGTTGAATGGCATCGTGGACTCAGTGGACACAAGTTTGAGTAAACTCTGGGAGCTGGTGACGGACAGGGAGGCCTGGCGTGCTGCAGTCCAACAGGATGCAAAGAGTTGGACACAACTGAGCGACTGAAATGAACTGAAGCAGCATCGTATATTGGATATCATTGTCAATATATAAATCTGCATGGTGGGAGTGGAAGTGGGTAGAAAACAGGATACATGAGGATTGTTTGGGAAGGGCTGAGCCTTTGAAACTGTCTTCGGGCACATCCCAAGCAGCATACACAGCTGTCCTCAGTTTGCTAAGGGGTAAGCATGGTTCATATAAACAAGACTATTCTAGATTTTGATAGGCTCACTTGGGTCAGATTTAAGTTAGAATGACTTGATTCTTTCTAATGGTTTTATAATGTCATTTTATCTAAATTTAAAAAACTCGAAGTAAAAATTAAAAAATCAGTATTTTGATAATTTTCAAAATGGTTCTTAAAAAATGTCAGGAATTAATTGTAATTACATCTCATGGCAGCCTGGGAACTCTTCTCATTTAATTACAAATTCAACATTTGTGCTTTCTGGGTTGACAACAGGGCAAGGCTGCGGGCAAATCATCTATTAACTTTTTCTAATTAATCAAGTACAAAATTCAAAATAGTACCAAAAATAAGCTATCTGTAAAAGAATAGTTGAATCCAAGCATACACTGTAAATATTCCCAAATTATGAAAAATACATCACCAATTGGAATGGCTTCACAATACAAGATTAGTGCCACATTTGTAAGCTTAAACAAAACACAAATAAATTGCATATTTCTAAACAAATGCTTGCCAGGGCACAATGTCACATGTACCTACTCCTTTGTTCAATGTGAAGAACTTCCTATGCATTGTGTGTTTTTCCAGCTAAAAATCAACAATTTAATTTGAACACAGCTTCTGAGCAGTTGATAATAATATCCTTTTTATTCCATTTGTCATCTGGATTTTTTTTCTTTTTTCTTTTCTAATTTTACTGCCAATTCTTTTCTAACACGTCTTCTGCTTCTCCTAGGATTTGGGGCAGAGACTTGCTAAGTCTTCATACTTGCTTTTCCCCTGAAACTGGATTGATAGCCTGGGGCAGAGGGGCTGATCTTCTTGACCTTTGTTTTAGAAGAAAAGTGAAAGTTAAAGTGGCTCAGTCTTGTCCGACCCTTCGCGACCCTTTGTGTCTGACCCACTTACTATACAGTCCATGGAATTCTCCAGGCCAGGATACTGGAGTGGGTAGCCTTTCCCTTCTCCAGGGATCTTGCCAACCCAGGGATCAAACCTAGGTCTCCCACATTGCAGGTGAATTCTTTACCAGCTGAGCTACAAGGGTTTTAGAAGGCCTTGTGAAAAGTCTACTTACTTCCCACTCCATTGAGGCAGCTGACATCATACCCAAGGGAAGGGACACTTCAGTGTTTTAGCCCAAGTCCTCTGCTTTGCCTCCCTCTAAGTTTATAAGGTGAAATTTGATGGCTCCTCCCCAACTTAGCTATACCCTTTGTTCTGTGGCTCTGCAATTTCTCTCACAACAGAAGTGGATTCTATTCCTCATCCTGAGCCTTGTAATTTGCTTTGACCAACAGAATTCAGTAGAAGTGATAATGCACCAGGTCTCAGCAAAGCCCATCTACATTCCAACACTTCCGTCATTGCACAATAAGACACCCAGTTAATTAGCTCGCTAGTGGATGAAAGAACTCAGCCCAATAGCCCCAGTCTTCCAAGTCTAGCCATCCCACACCATTCAACAGCCAGTCAAATCCAGATAAGTCCAGATGGAATCAGAATAGTCCTGTCCAGATCAGCTGACCCTCACATCCCAAAAACTAAATAAAGGTTTTATGACTGCTGTGTCACACTGTGGCGAGCAGTAACTAAGGCCACAGGCAGTGAACGTAATGTGATTGTGATTGCACCCTGGCCTCCATCGAAGGCTTGCTTTTGTTAATGAACCTCAAAAAACACAAGCTGATATCATGTCAATGAACTTGGGGATACAACGTATAGTGTTAGGTGGTGTGGTATTAGTGGCTTCAGCTCTATTCAATTCTCAACGAGTGAATTAAGAAATGACCCTGAAAAAGTTGGTCAATTGAAACAGTGGAATGGTGGTGGGGGAATAACCAAAGGCAAACTATATTCTTTAAAAAAAAAAAAAAAATTCTATATTGTTGTTTGTTGTTTAGTCACTAAGTTGTGTCTGACTCCTTGTGACCCCATGGACTGTAGCCCACAAGGCTTTTCTGTACATGGGACACTCTTCTTTAAAAAAAAAAAAAATATATATATATATATATATAGATATGTATGTGTGTGTCTGTGTTTGTGTTTATGTGTGTGCATGTGCATGCATGCTAAGTCACTTCAGTGGTGTCCAACTCTTTGCCACCCCATGGACTGTAGCCCACCAGGCTCCTCTGTCCATGGAATTTCCAAGGCAAGAAGAGTGGGTTGCCATGCCCTCCTCCAGGGGATCTTCTGCACCCAGGGATTGAACCCACATCTCCTGCATTGGAGGCAGATACTTCACTGCTGAGCCATTGGGGAAACCTAGATTTTCATCTACTCACCTCTGTTTTCAACTACCTACTCAATAGTTTGCTGGAAACCAACAATTGGTTCTTTAGGAATGCTTAATGTGAATATTACTTTGAAGTAGACAGGATGTTTAAAATGTATGTTCATTAGAGTGGGTCGATTTTCTTTAACAAACTATAAATAAGGGGACTTTTCTATTTCATAGACAGCTTTTACTTTCAGAATCAAGCAACATGATTCTCAGCACTAGTTCCCATGGGGTAGCTTTGAAATGGATTAAACTTCTACTAGAGTGGTAAAATCCAATGCATATATAAAAAGTACATTATTTAAGAGCTTGAAGCGGAAAGTAGATTTGAAAGAGTAATTGGCAGGTTTAACTTATTTCTTGATATACTAAGACATTAAAGAAAGGTATACTTAATACAAATGAGTGAAATAAACAACTAAATGAGAAAAAAAAAAGAAAGAATAATTGACTAAATACGAATAGCATCTAAGATATTAAAACAAAAGCTAAATAGGTTTCACATGCATGTTTTTAACATCCAATATTATTTTTTCCTAAACTTCTATCTGTAAGGAAAATTGAGAATTATATATATAAGAGAAAAGAGAGAAACATAGAGAAAGAGAAAGTGAGACAGTGAGAGTGAGAAAGAATGTATTAGGGTGCATGAGAGAAGCTGCAGGAACATATGTAGATTACCAGGATACAGGCTCTCTTTATATTTTATTTTCATAAACATACATTCAAAGTTCTAAGTCTATCAGTGAACACCACTGAAGAATATCAAAGTCATTTTGTGTTAAAATTACGTTTATTCAGGATGAAAAATACAACATGTAACCAGATTAGATGATAGTCTATGATTAGTTCTTTACCACATTTTTCAAAAGAACTACATACTTATTTCCCCTTGTTGTTACTGCAATATATTTCTTTATATTTACCATTACTTAAAATGTTACAATGTAGTGTTTTATGTAGCTTTTCCTTAATAGCAGATAGAGAACATGTTGCACACAATTACAGGCAGAAAAAAAATTAATACATAACTTTTCAAAATAAGGACAAGGAAGACACCAAATCTACAACTTGTAGTTCAGAGTTCAGGGAATTTTTTTTTCTTTAAATAGGTATTTTTACTGGGTATGATGTGATCTGATAGAAGCTCTAGATTTTTCAAACTGCAGCGGCATAAAGCTATTTCCAACACGATGGATGAAGATGGATCTGAGGTAGAAAGGTGGTCATGGCTTTCCTCTTATATAAAACAATTTTCTTCTTCTCAAAATATCTTTACTGCAAATAGACACCCTTGCCCCCCAACCCACCCAACCTATTCTAAAAGAATAGGAATTTCTAACTTTAAGCCTCCTTCTGGCCAGATCCCAGTTAAAGAGAACTCAAAGTTAAAATGTCCTGATGTTTTAAAGCACATATGCTTCAATCAAAACACATTACTTTCACTTTTTTTTTTTTTTTTTGGTTTCTTTACATTTGGTAAATGACGTGGCATGTTTAAACTGAACCAAATAAATGTTGAATCAGGAGCTGAACAAAATACGTAACTGAATGCACTCAAAGGTATAAGCCAGGATTCCACCATCTAAGCATTAATTTCATTCTTCAATAGAAGCAGTGATATAGGCTTTTGATAAACATCGTTCCCAAATGCATTGGTCAAATAAAGGGTAATATAATAGCTATTCCTTCAAAAAGTAAAATGAGAGATTCATTAAATTTGCATCTGCTTTCAGAAGGAAAATAACTGGAGGTTTTAAGACTCATAGAGGGCTTGAAAATATTAGAGACATAAACAACCATCAAACTTTCTTCAAAGGGAACTTAAGACAACCACATATTTTGGTATCACAATTAGGTACAGGTCTGCTGTGTACTGAATGATGAAAATCAAGACCTGGGAACTAGGAAAAGTTGGACCAAGCCTTGTTTGTGTGTCAAAATGAAAATATGCTTAAATGGGCAACCTTTGGTAAAATAATCTTTGAGATTATTATAATTCTGTCATACAGATTGGAACATGAAATAAATAAAGAAATCAACACCTACTTATATAGAGCGGGGAGATAAAAGACAAGGGGGGAAAAAATCCCAATAGAAATGCCTGTTAGGCCCACAGGATTTTTATTGCGGTTATCCAAGTGGTCACTAAAGAAATAAGTGTATGATGTGAAGTAAAGTTACAGCATACACAGAGCTGTAGCCTAATCCATAAACATATAATATTTGATTGACATATATGATATTATTAATTTGGCCAAATCATGGAAACAAATAAAATCTATTTGGTCATGTGGCTGATGCATTATAAATAACCAAAATATAATGGTAAAAGAGTCAAAGAAACAAATGAAGTTATTGTACAAGGTTAATAAGAAGGAATGTAAAAATGTAAAATTGTCTTCTAATTCTTATGCATTTTTTCATGGTTATTAAAAAGAAGGTCTCACATTAGAAACCCCCCACCCACTTTCCCAATACTGTATACAGTATACAAATCAGTGACAAATGTATTTCCATTTCCAAATACCATTCTGTTCATTAATTTACAGTTGCATAGAAAGGGAAGAAGAAAACAATAATATATGATTATTATAAAAACAAAATATCCTTTCCTCTTTGGATAGTCAGTGTTTTACTCCTTCAGTAGAACACACAGTCAGCACTCAACAGCATAATTCAAACAGCCATGGAGCTTCTGATTAAATGGGACTTGACACTGGCATTTGCTGAAAAGGGCAACGTTGTAAATCAAGAAATGTTGGTTGGCTAGATGAATACTTCACATTGCCTGTGGGAAGAGAAAATAGCACTGTCAGAACAACATTTACAGAAGGCATTACAGGTAGCAGAGACCCGTCAACTCTTAAAAAAATAAAAGTGCTTCTTTCAGTATAGACAAGCCCTCTTTTGCTATGTTTAACGGGGACACTTGACTCCCACGTGACTTTTGTTCCCGGAATGAAGTCCTTTGCTTTCATCCTAAGATTTCATAGACTGCTTTTCATAAACTCAGCTGATATAGAGAAAGTCTGGAAGACTTTTCTCTTGTTCAGGCTGGAAACCAAGTTAAAACTGAGACGATTTGTCTTTTTTTCCCCCCCTGGGAGATACTAATGTTGACTGAATTAGGTTGGTGCAAGCACTCTGTGCCCCCCTGAGGGTCTGTGGGAGGTCTCCCGCAGAACTGGTACCCTGGACAATTCCAGGGTACCAGCTGGATCCCAGCTGGGATCCAGACAATAAGAACTCAAGACAGGAATCACAGTCCAAGGGTGTGCGATGGTGCCTGTTAAAGACTCAGGGCTAATGTACAGAGGAAAAGGAAGATAGAAATTCAAGTCACACTCCGAGGAGTGGCATCAACCTTTCAGAGGTCAAATGGTTGGGTCCATCATCATTAAAACCTGTGTCTTCAAACTAAAGGCATCTTTCACTAGCTTGCTCTAATGGATATCTACATCTCCCTAAAGGCACAGCTTCCTCCATAGAAAGGAAGGACTTCTTCACATAGGACTGTTTTTCATCTCTCACCCTCCTCAGATATTGGATAGATTCATATTGTGTTTTTCAGGGCCTTTTCTCTCTCTCCTTTCCTAAAAGTACCCAGCTTTGAATCTCCTGTCATTAAACTATACCACCCACTATTCAGTCCTCTTCTGGTGTCTTAGCTCATGTCCCCTTACCTCTTGAAGAAAAAATCACTGTCATTCACTGGTTTTAAATGTTCATGATTTCAATACATAGATGGTTTTTCCAAACCTGTGGCCTCTTAGCTCCTTGAGCTACTCTTCTCCCAGAATCTGTCCTTCACCCTTTCTTAGCCTTCCACTCAAAGTCTCAAATCTGGATGATTGCCAATACCTGCATCTCTTTCAATATTTCAATTTCAATCATCCCACTTTCTGACAACCTACCCGTACCTTTCCAGCTTACTTCCACTAGTACCCAAACTTCATTCATCCTTTGGTACTACAGCACATGGATTTTCTGTCTCCCACACCTATTGCATCCTCACTATTCTTCCTACCAGACTTGGGTTCAAGCATTATCATCACTCCTCTGCCTCTTCCCTTGAACTGTTGTACTCTCTTGGCCAAACAACTACTTCAACTTAAATGCAATACATTTCAAGTTAAATGCAATGCTCGGCCTACTCTGGTGCCTGTGCCCATGAACTTGAATGTGGCCGAAGGGCAACACATAGTCCTGGAGACAGGCCTCAAGTGAAATTCACAAGCAAGCAAGTGGTGGCCTTTAAGGCTACCTGGTAGTCACTCTATTTCCACATGCTCTCCCAAGCTCCAAGCAGCTACTGCACATCCTCCAGTCTCTCCTCATACCTCCAAGGCCTCCTCCCCATCCTCACTCTCTGCTAAAGCCCCTGCTTCTGATTCACTATGACAACAGAACAGTCACAAGACTTCTGCTCTCTGGGATGAGGTTCTTCCTTCTCACCGGCTCTCACACCACAGCCACTAATCTACTTCATATTCCCTTGTGTTCCCTTCGGTTACTAAAGATGAACCACCTGGGCTTCTCCTTAATATCTCAGCCTCTCATGCCATGAAGGCAGTAACACAATCAGAGGGTTCACGGTTTCAAAGAGATTCATAAACAAGTTCATGAGGAAAAATGTTCTCCAAAGATTTACTATGGTCTTGGGACACACTATTTCTAAGACTACCTGATAAGGAAAATACTGAAAAATACATGGGCTATATCTGCTAACAGTTCTCAGCAAATTCTTAAATGAAAAATCAAAATCTTTTCCCTTCAGAGTAACAAAAGCAGCTTTGTGTAATGCCCCAGGCATGGCTTTCAAGTCTATGTTCTGTGGTAGCTATCTGAAGTAGATGTTTGGTAGAACCCTGTCAGCTAAACCTATCTGGGTTACAGATAGTACATAGTACATAGAACTATTAAAGGCTTGAGTCGACTAAGTGACTTTCACTTTGGGCTTCCCTGGTAGCTCAAATGTTAAAGAATCCATTTGCAATGTGGAGACCCTGGTTTGATTCCTGGGTCAGAAGATCCCCTGGAGAAGGGAACGGCTACCCACTCCAGTATCCTGGCCTGGAAAATTCCATGGACTGTATAGTTCACGGGGTCACAAAGAGTTGGACACAGCTGAGCAACTTTCACTAAAAAGCTGTTAGAACACAAAAGATTTGGCAATTGGGGCATCTGGAAAAACTGACTTGGGAGGGGTCCCCCTTCCCAGACCAACAAACTGTTGTACCAAATCAACTAACATGTCAAGCAAGTTTCCTTATTTACATGGGGAATAAATCAACAGTGCTGGGCTGTGCTCAGTCACTTCAGTCTGTCTGACTCTTTACGACCCCATGACTGTAGCCCACCAGGCTCCTCTGTCCTGGAGGAATCCTCCAGGCAAGAATGCTGGAGTGGGTTGCCGTACCCTCCTCCAGGAGATCTTCCCAACCCAGGAATCGAACCCGTATCGCCACTGTCTCCTGCATGGCAGGCAGGTTCTTTATCTCCTGAGCCACCTAGGAAGCCCGCTGCTGCTGCTAAGTCGCTTCAGTCGTGTCCAACTCTGTGCAAACCCATAGACGGCAGTCCACCAGGCTCCCCCATCCTTGGGATTCTCCAGGCAGGAATACTGGGGTGGGTTGCCATTTCCTTCTCCAATGCATGAAAGTGAAAAGTGAAAGTGAAGTCGCTCAGTCGTGTCCGACTCCTAGCGACCCCATGGACTGCAGCCTACCAGGCTCCTCCATCCATGGGATTTCCCAGGCAAGAGTGCTGGAGTGGGGTGCCATTGCCTTCTCTGGGGAAGCCCGAGACCTCCTACACCTTGTTCCCCTTAGCTCATGGTATCAGAATGCGGAGAAGCACACCTAAGATCTGTCTCCTGACTATCTTCATAAGGCATGTGACTGGTCTGTTATCAACTGCACACAGGCCTCCTGAACGCATGGCTTCTCCAGCCCTGCAGAGCCGTAAACTGCTGCTGTCCACGACATATGCAGTAAGCAAGGGCACAGGTACAAAGACAAACGCTGAATAGCGTCAGAGCAGCATTTCGTGTACTCTCATCAAGCACAGGATATGAAGTAAGTGAAGAGCAAACCCAGGAGAAATCCTGTCCTGGGGCAGGGCTGGAGGCACTGCGAGGGGGCTGTGCCGGAGCGCCCGGTGCACTAGCAGGAAGCCAGGGATAGACTCCATACCGTGGTCCTACCGAGAAATGGGAAGAAAGGGGTCTAACAGGAAAACATTCTGTCCCTAAATAAAAACAGAGCATGGTTCATGGACTCTGAATGCACATGTATAGCATAAAAGAATTTCAATTCTCTGATTTCATAAGGCGAAAATAAAGCAAAAATAAAAAATCAACAGTAGCTAATCACTTAAAGTTTTTATTTTTAAATAAAGAAAAACAAAACCAAAAACTGGCCATCCTGTAAAGCATGTGGAATCTTAGTTCCCTGAATAGGGATCAAACTCTGACTCTAAGCACAGAGTCTTAACCACTGGATCACCAGGGGAAGTCCCACTAATCGCTTACTCCAAGTCATAATCTGTAACACCTAAACCAATCAACCCATGAACTCTTACCTGTGGCCCTCTGGGGAGATTTGCTGAAAGAGAAAACAAAAGCAGTCAGTTGAAGGCAGTTCTGTGGTTCTCCCGTTTTATGCATGCAAAAGTGTGAACTGCACCATTCCCAGCTGTTAAATGGATATTAATAAGAAAAAGCTTTGAGGAAGTTTTTTTTTTTTTGGCCAGATGCTTCAACAGGGCTAGTTTCCCTACTTAGCTTCTCATATCCCATGTGCTTTAAGAAATAAAAATTCCACCAAAATATGCAAAAGATATGCCAGCTCTCTCAAATCAGTACATGCTAAAGCATTCAGTGAATAATTAGTTTTGCAAAAAAAAAATCCCAAAATTTCCCACTGAAATCATGCCATATATTTGGTTTATGCATTAGAACAGAGAAAATTCTGTATATTCTCCTGAATAGTACAAATTCTGACCAAGAGGTCATTAAGGAAATGCCAGGGCCAGAGTCTTTAGTTTCTGCCACCCTTACCCCAAAGACCAGGAAGATGGTGGCCATGTGTTCGCATCAAGGAAAGAGCTAGCCTAGTCCTCAGCACTCAGAAGTCTTGTAGGAACTTCGGTTAATACTTTGCCTTCCATGGGCCGAGTTAAGAGCACGAGAGAAGTTAGAATATGGTGTCTAATTTGCCTCTGCACGAAGCAGCTCAGTTCCTTCCTGGCGGCAGAGCGCATGGTGCGGTGAAGCTGACCCAGCACTACCTGGGAGGACAGCCACCAGCACCGCTCCTCTCCAAGGCCGCTGAGGTTGCATCTCCCCCTTTCTCTGTGACACCCCACAATTTCTGAACTGACACTCAGCCCTGGGAGAGAGAGGAGCTCCACTGCTTATGGTGGGAGCATCTGTTCTGGGTCATTAAGGATTGTCCCTAATTAAACAGCATGTGACTACTTTCATCATTCTTTTCTTCCCCCCCTTTTTGAAGGGAAACAAAAAAACAAACAAACAAATCTGTGACCACACAGTAGGTGCTTCATGAGAAAAAGACAGAGCAAGAAGCAGAAGCTTCTTAAGATGCCCTGGAGGGAAAGCGTGCACCCCAGTAGTATTGGGGGGAATAATCAAGTCCTACCAATTATGTAAGTTATATCAGGGGAAAAAAGAGTAGACTTGCTTACATATGGGAATTACACTTGCACAGAACTACACCCTCTTGAGGGAAAGCTTAGTTGCATGAGCGTGAAGTATACCATAGGTAGAGTTAGGCTTCTCTTCTCAGTAACAAACAGCCAAATCCAAACAGAAATCAAATCCGTTTTGCTGCAAATCAACATTTTAACCCTGTGAAAGTGAAAGTTGAAGTCGCTCAGTTGTGTCCAACTCTTTGCGACCCCATGGACTGCGGCCTACCAGGCTCCTTCATCCACGGGATTTTCCAGGCAAGAGTACTGGAGTGGGTTGCCATTTCCTTCTCCCTGTAGCCTCTTATTAAATAAAGGCTACAAGTACCGTCTTGAACAAATCATACAAATACATATTTTAAAGAAATCAGGAAACTTTATATTTTAGTAGGTCTTAAAGTTTAGATGAATGTCGATCAAGCTCAATAAATATAGGCAATTCACAGTGAGAATATGCCTGCAGATAAAAAAAATAATTTAAAAAGCATTTGTTGGTCTATTGGTGAAAATAATATTCAGCTTACTACTAGCATCCTATATATTTGGATGACATAAAAGAAAAAAACAACAAAATGATGCTACACTGAAAAAATTAGTTACAGCAGTCAGTGAAAATTTTAGTACGTCAGTTAATAGGCAACATGATTACAATTCCCTTCATTAACTCCTTGCCAGGAAGAGATGGACATGCTTGCCTTTCTGCTCTGAAACTCAACGTAAATAATTAAAAGAAAACTTTAAAAGGCCATAATTCAAGGATGCTATCAGGACCAACTGGGATATTAATCCAAGATAGAGGAATTCTAAAGTGTTATGTGCAACAATATAGAGACACAGTAAGAAAAAAAAGTCATGTTTAAGTAGGCAATTCATGCAATTAGGATTTACGAATACAGTTTCATTTTAATTCCAAAAGTGCCAGGAGTGGAAATTCACTTGTGACCATGCTAATTTTTCATTCACAAAGGATCAAAAGTCAAGATTAACATGCAGATCAATTCACTGTATGCTGGTGACCAGCAATTTTAAAGTTCTCATTAGTTACAGGGGCTCAAGGGATTGGCTTGGCATTGGGAGGATGCCAATCCGATTTGTTTTCAAAAATTCTCCAAGGATGGTCAGTAAGCTTTGGGAGTTTGTGATGGACAGGGAAGCCTGGCATGCTGCAGTCCATGGGGTCGCAAAGAGTCGGACATGACTGAGCGACTGAACTGAACTGAAGCTTTGGAAATGCTAAGGCTTATTAAAGAATTTGCTAACTTGTGCAACTTAAAAGGGGCAACAAAGCAAAGGAATCCGACAGAACCTTCTAAGTACTATCCAGTACTGTCAATTAAACCTTCCTTCCCAATGGGAACATTTAATCATTCATTCATTCACTCATTCAATTCAGAAATATATTGGGCACCAAATCTATGACAGGTGCTCATTTCTATTCTGCATCCATTTTTTTTTAAAGTTTAATAAATCTAGGCAGAATTTTAAAAGTATATATTAATTTCACAAATAAATCAATTGTTTTTATTTTTATGAAAAGCTATCCCTATCTTGGGAGATTTTTATATTATCAAAGTATAAAGACTCCTTACCATCACTTAAAATGGTATTTTCTGAGGAGAGGATGGAAATGGGTGCAATGTCAGGCTGTTTTATACATACTACATATATATGATGAATAGCATATAATAGTGTGGTTCTGTGCTAAATCACCTGAGTCCTGTCCAACTCTTTGCTACCCCATGGACCAGAGCTTGCCAGATTCCTCTTTTCATGGGATTCTCCAAGCAAGAATCCTGGAGTGGGCTGCCATTTCCTATTCCAGGGGATCTTCCCAATCCAGGAGTCGAGCCTGAGTCTATTATGTCTCCTGCCTTGGCACGTGGTTATTCTTTACCACTAGGGCCACCTGATATGTAATACTAAAATCTTAGTGCAGGCTGAGTACAGTTAATCACCCCAAAATTATGAATATATTTTTAAATAATATATTCTGATTTCCTTAAAATATTATTTAAAATATAACTGCAGCATCAAGTAGTATGTATATATGTGCAGTAAACTGTTTGTTTGAAACAGCATAAATGTTTTTGCTGACAGCTCAGCAGAAACTACAAGGTGCCAAGGTGCTGAAGACAAAATGTTTGGGGAAAAAAATCAATAAATAACAATCATATAGTTTCCTTTGGGATTTGAACTGTTTTTATTTGGTTATTTTCTGGCTCTTGGTTGTTCCTATGGAAAATTCACAGGGTCATAATCTTCCATGCTTTAAATTGTTTGGCCTTTATACAGTGACTATTTTATTCCTTGAGAAAAGAACCCCCTAACCAAAAGAAAAAAAGAAAAAAACAAAACAAAACTCACACCAAAACAAAAAAAAAGGGGGGGGAGTGAAATTGAAAATAATCCCTTTTTACATTGGAACTTCATGACATCAGAAGACAGTATCTGAAGAAAAGAGAAGAGATGACTTAGAAAAAGCTATTTTCAGAACTTGTCTGGCACACCACAAAAAACACTCTTTTGGAGAAATGCACCTTTCTTACTATGGCCTGCACTGAAGAGGATAATTTCTCCTTAAAGACAGGCTTGTTTGACGTGCCCCATGTTGCTGCCTACAGGGCAGATCAAAGGCTCTCAAAGAGCAGGGTGGCTCTGGCCCTCCACCCGGGATGTGATGGCATCCAGGTTGGGTTTTGTTTGCCTTGCCGACATATGGAAAGCCTGATTTATCTTCAAATAATGTTCAGTCTCGCTTGCAATATTGCTGTTATCTCACCAAAGAAGACAAAGGGCCTCACACAGAAAAGAAGAAATCGAAGGAAAAAGCCTAGCAGTGGGGCTACGATCTTTGATACTCACGGCAGCAGGGTGGGAACGTGCTGTTGATCTGCTCCATGACCTCTGTCAGGTCCGCGCTGGTGTCGTGCGGGGGTGCCAGCAGCTCCTCTGCCGCCGTGCCTGCAGACACAAGGAACAACGGACGCTCTCAGATTCACGTCCGGTCTTCCACTAAAACCCAACTGCAGGGGGAAGAAGGCCAGCACTGGCCTCTAGACACCAGTGTGAAAATCATCTCCTTGCAAAGAATCACTTTAGGGGAAAATTCCAAAATCATTTTTGCATTAATTTCTGGTAACAGAATTTTTACATAATTAAAATATATTAGATGTTTCTATAGAAAGAATTCAAGTGCCAGGGGAAAATTCACGAGTGAAAAATAAGTAATGGGGCCATATTATTTCTTAGTTAGAAATCCACTATTTTGCACAGCTATTTTTAAAATAACTTTATTTATTTTTGGCTGTGCATGTGGGCTTTTCTCTAGTTGCGGAGCACAGGCTCCAGGGCGTTGCAGATTTCAGTAGTTGCAGCACACCGGCTCAGTAGTTGCCGCTCCCAGGCTTCAGAACACAGGTTCAATAGTTGTGGTGCAAGGGCTTATTAGTTTCTCTGTGGCATATGGGACCTTCCCAGACCAGGGATTGAACCTGTGTCTCTTGCATTGACAAGAGGATTATTTACCACTGAGCCACCATGGAAACCCAAAAGTATATTTTCATAAGAGAAATATATTCCATCAACTTTTTTCCTTCCTTCTTTAAGGAGACTTCAGCGTAGGCTAGCTCACACTGCTAAAAAGTTAGAGGTATTTTATAAGATACTTTCTACTTTGATGTTTATTTTGTCTTCAATCAACAGCAAAATAATTATCTTACTTAATTTAAAATAATTTCACTATTTTAGGTTTTCCTCGGATATATGCAGCAAAAGATATCCCATTAACAAATTAATTTGGTTAAAGTATGGGGTTCTCAGTAGGATTTTAGAACTTAATTTCATCAATAACAAAATGTCATTCCAGAATTCCTGGTTGACAGAGGCCATCCTCACAGCAGTGACAGGTCCCCATTGTGACCAAGGACAGGCTAGGTGGGACTTCAGCCTTAGATGGGGTGGGTGAGGCAGAAATGCCTGGCGGAAATAGGATGGAGAAGGTAGAATACTGAGTCCCCGACCCTGGGCAGAAAAACTATATTTGGTGTGATATTTGTTAGTCGTTTATTCTGAATGTGTACAACTATGAAATTTCAGAGTCAGAAGTTTATTGAAAAAAAAAATCATTCCTAAGTCAAAAGACAAAATAAACTGTTGCTCATCCCAAAAGGAAGGAGCTCTTTTTTCTCTCCCATCAAAATTCAATTCACTACTACACCTTACACAGACAAGTGCATTATGGTTTATTATTATAAAATGCTTGCTTTTTTGGTATTGTTAAAATGGCCTTATACTCAGCTGAGATGAAAGAGAATACAAATTCCCTCATGCTTAAGGCACGTATGTGCAAGAATGTTATTTAAAATGAAAAGACAAACGGCAAAGCCGGGGGTAGACCACAGGAGAGAGAAGCCGAGTCTTGGGGACACAGACCTGCCTGGTGGAACTGTGGGCCCGGGTCTGGATCCAGCGAATAGTTCAGTGCCGACTGCTGAGGGGAAGCCCAAGGGGAGACGCCATTGATTTGCGAATCAGATTCAGGCTGGAATCACATTCAGAGGTTAGAATTGAAGAGATTCAAAAAATGATTAAAGAAAACATTTCTAACTTCCCTTCCCCAACTATGGATAATTAAATCACACAACATCCTTCACCCTCAGTTATTTTCAAATACGCTTTAACATCAGTTGGTGGACTCACTAGTGTTCAGCTGAAGACCAAACGGTCCTTCCCTTTGGATCTGAGAACTTTGAAGAATTCACTTGGTTATATGGCAGGATTTACCTATCAATGTCAGGGTCATTCCCTCGATTGTTCTATTAGTTTTATGTCAATCAAGCAATTTTGGAAAGATGTTTCATTCATCTTTAAAATTAACACTGCTTCTCATCCAGTAAATTTATCTAATTTAAAAATTATGCTAATTTTTAATTTAAATCAATATTTAAGAGCAATATTGGAGAGCGGTAAAGGGTACGATTTTGGGGTTTTTTTGTTTTTTCAATTGAAGTTGCTTTATGATGTGTTAGTTCCTGTTGTATGGCAAAGTGAGTCCTTTATACATATATACAGATATCCACTCTTCGTAAATTCCCATATAGATCATTACAGAGTACTGAATAAAGTTCCCTGTGCTTGAAGAGCATGACTTTGGATTCAGCTGCTTGGATACAGACTTGGTCACTCAGAGCTGTCTCATTCTGAGGAAATTTTATAACTATCTGCTTTTTATTTATAAAAACCTAGATTTTTTTTTTTTTTTTAAAACTAGGGTTGATGATAACAGCATCAGCATCAGAGGGTTTTATGAAGGAGGTGATCAATTAGTATTTCTGCTGTGATTAGAAAGGAGTCTGACACACCTAATAAATACTTCACAAAGGCAGGAAATTTGAAATAGTGATGGATACACTGACAGGTACATGGTCAGATGAGAAAAGCGTGATTCATGGTAAAGGCAACGCAGAAGTTCCATTGATTTTGATGTTGTTTGTTTCCATTAAATCCATATTAGCTGAAGTCTGGCGGTTTTGCTAGTTTTTACTATCAGAGTTGAATTTTCCATCAACTTTTGGCATTCATGCTAGGTCATTAAGAAGAGATAAGAGCCTTATAGTCTAGAATAGACAGAGCTATTTAGATATCCGATATCTTGTAAAGCATTACTGTGCAATTCTGAAGGCTCATGAGCCATTAGGCAGCTCAGTCTAATGGGAGGAAGAGAGTAGGGGGAGGCGGGCGGTGAGCAGGAGAGCCTTGGCTCTCTCTTCAGAGTATCACCAGGCTAAGCAAACAAAACTTTCAAGCACAGCTGCCTTCCACAACAACTCTACCTGTGCACTAAGTCCTTAATACTCACACTTCATATTCTGAATAAGAGAGTTCGAGGAAAAAGCCATCCTTTGTCCAGGCACCAATCAGAAACATCATATTTACAATATTGACAATACAGTTTTTCTGCTGTAGGGGAGTGACATCAAGGTAAGAACCTAATATTCAAAGGATAAGAGAAAGCCTGCCAGGCCTTGGGGAAGGTCTAAATGATGCACAGTTTCTAAGTAAAGCCTCTCCCAAACAGTCTCTCACAAAGTCTGAAACAGTGACAGACATTCAGAAAGTATAAGGGGTGTTCTGTGGCCCGCTGTATAGGTAATGCAAAAATTACACTGTTTTGAATGATTCTGACAAGTTAAAAGATACTGCAAGCAACTGTGAAAAGATGGTTTTCTAAAATTTGAGAAAATCACTGGAGAGAAAGTTGTTTCTGCCTTTGATAAACACATCATTTCTGGAGAAAAGCATTCCTATTCACTGTCTAGGGGGCCCCACACTGCATGGGCCAGAGAAGAAAGCAAAAGATAGCATGAATGTTGATGTCAGAGATTCTCCAAGAGAGGGAAGTTCCAGGCCCATCGTCTGGGATTCTTCACAATAAACACCTGCTGCAAAGATATCTTCACTACTAGCTCTGTGACATGATCCCCACTCTTCAGCTGCTAGATGTAATCAGTTACTTAACTCTCTAAAGTGTGTATGTCTTTATAGATGATACTATCTTGTTATATATCATACTGTCTTATTATGGTCCCTAACAAGATTGCAGAAACTATATCTGATGCTTCTTTTATATCCCAAAGAACAGTGTGTTTCAAAATTGCAGGCTATTATCCACTGATGAGTCATAAAATTGGGTCTGACCAACACTAAGAAAGATAGAAGAAAAATGAAAGGCAAGAGGGGAAGGAGGGGGAAGGAAGGAAGAAGGGAGGAGGGGGGAAGAAAAATAGAAAGAGGCAGCATTTTTTAATAACAGCAATTAGTATTTTGTATTCACCATACTTGTATGCATTCATCATAATGCAAATTGTATTTTTATTGTCGAGAAAGTTTGCAAACAACTGCCATAAAACATGGTGCTATGTGAGGAAATAATAGCTGAAAATTAATAAACATCTGTTACTTAATTTCTTGAAAATAGTTTATGGGAAGGAGATTTTAGCATGAAGAGTTCAGGTCACTTCCTCTCCCTTAATATCCACAGATGTTTCCCAAATGTAATTTATGCAGATGTATGTGACAGGATCTTTTCCTTTAACCTATTCAGAGCTGAAACAGATTTCAGTGTTAAAGAAGAATGAGCAATTCCATTTTAAGCTGGGAAAATGCATTTTTTTTTTTTTTGGTGCCAGTGAGGATTTAATGCTTATGTTTGTAGAGGGATTTCTAAGCCAGTTGAAATCAACTATGGAGAGGAGAAACCAGAAATGAATCTTCCTACTGACTCTGGGACTGAGCCCCATGGAACGTGGGACTGGGGCAGATGGCGTGGGGACCGGGGATGCCAGGTTCCGCACACTCTACCTGCTCTAGCAGCTGCCGAAGTCGGTGGAGCTGAGACTCCAGCTGCTTGTTGTGATCTTCTAAAATCTGCATCCTAGCCTCCAGCCGACCTTTGTGCTGCCTGAGGAGTTTCGCCTCTGCTATAAGTTCTGAATCCTCAGACGTGTGATGAGGGGACACAACAGAGTCTGGAGGGGAGCCGACAGGCAGGCCCCTTCTCAAGTGCTGCTCTTTCAGCTGCTCGTATTCCACCTGCAGATTTCTAGTGGAGGGAAAACTGGAATTAGTATTGGACATAGCACCTTCTCTCCAAAACAGCTCATGAACTCCAAATGTAGCCCAGGCTATCTACTTCCTCATAGGTAAAAACATTTATTAATGAGACAAGCAAGCATGAATAAAACCGTAGCTTTAAATAAATAGATGTTCTAACAGACAGCACCCCTGAACCCTGAAATGTAGCTGTAATCTGCACCCAGCTGCCCAGTGTGCTAATGTCCTCTGAAACTTTGCCTCCACGGTGCTTCCTAGAGAGTAGTCCTGAAAAAAGAATGGGTAAGGGCATGTGGAAGTGCATACAAAAGGATTTCCCATGAGAAGTCTTCCCAGGGTGAAAGACTTCTTGATTTCTCCAAAGTCTAGCACACCTTTGTTCTTCCTCCAGGTCGGCAATGATCCGCTCCAGTTCTCCGCGTTCTTCCCTTTCTACCGACTTCAGGATCTGAGCTGGACTCTGGGGCTGGCTCACCGGGGACTCCCCTCCGAGCGTCTGGCAGTACTGCTGGATGAGAGCGTGCTCGTCCTCCCTGAGGTGACAGAGGAGACACGCACAAAGGCTCATTGGAGGTGGGTGTCGCTGGACACCGAGGAAGGAGAAACAAGGACAGTCAGGCCGGCTGCTGAGCCTCGACCGCCTTAAAACTCACCGTCCCCATGACCTTCCTTTAAAACTCTGGGAAGATAGTTTACCTGAGAGTGTATGTACACTACCCACACACACACCAACATTTCATGCTTGGCCTTGGTCTAGCATGTATATCTCACAAAACTTAGAAGAGATATTTTACTCAGCAAAGTATATAAAGTACAACACTTGAATAGTTAATATAAAAGACTTTATAGGCAAAATAAAAAAACTGAATGCCAAAAGAGTAAGTTAAAAGACTGTTAACTAAAATTAAACTGCTATAGGAACTTCTCTAGTGGTCCAGTGGTTAAGGCTCCATGCTTTCAATTCAGGGGGCGTGGGTTCCGATCCCTGGTCAGAGAACTAGATCTCACATGCCTCACATTGAGTGGCCAAAAAATAAAAAAAAAAAAAATTCCTATAGTCTGAGTGTTTATTTCTCCTCCCTGAAATTCACATGTTGAAACCTAACCCCCAGTGTAAAGATGAGTGGAGGTGCGGTCTTCGGGGTGATTAGGTTATGAGAGTGGGGTCTCCATGAATATGATTAGTGCCCTTATGAAAGAGATCCCAGAGAGCTCCCTTCCCCCTATTCCCTGTGAGGGAACTACAAGGTGACAGCTATTAGCCAGGAAGGGGGTCCTCATCAGACACTAAATCCACCAGCTCCTTGACCCTGGACTTCTCAGGCTCCAGAACTATGAGAGAAAACACTTGTCATTTATAAACCATCCAGTTTAAAGTCTTTTGCAATCATTGTCCCAATGAAGTACCTGATTTCACTATCTTTAGCATGTAGTTGAAAGCAATTGTATAATGCTTTGTAACCCAAAGGGTGGTAGAAGCTGTCACATTCTTTCATTTAAATAACTTAGTATAAATTATAATTGTAGATATTTTTAAAACATCTATATTTATTTTATTTGACATTATCAGCACATCATTTCTAGGATCAATCATTCTGCATTAAACAAGAAATTCCATTTAATTCACTCTGGTTCTCCCACTTTTCTAACTACTTGTCTAATGGACTAGATGTATTAATAATGTGGTCAAATCTAATAACTGACAGAAACAGAAGCATAAGAACGTAGACAGAGTTGACATGTTTATGGGAAAGAAATGCTTACCAGCAAGCTTGGAATCCCTTCCCTTCTTTTACCAGAGATGTCACTGACTGTCAGTCGCTCAGTGTATCTGACTCTTTGCACCCCATGGACTGTGGGAACTCCAGGCTCCTCTGTCCATCGGATTCTCCAGGCAAGAAGACTAGAGTGGGTTGCCACTCCCTTCTCCAGGGGTTTTCCTGACCAGGGATTGAACCTGGGTCTTCAGCATTGCACGCAGATTCTTTACTATCTGAGCCACCAGGGAAGCCCAGAGATCCAGTCAGATCTCCTTGTAAATGTACAAATGATAGATTTCCTGGTTAATGCTAGCAGGAGAGTGCCGCTACAGAATCTCTTGGGCAGATTGTACCTGATATGGTTTTTATGGCCTTTGGTAAACAAATCCTGGAATCTACGGATGTATAGGGTGCATGCGTGCATGCTGTCGCCTTAGTCGTGTCTGACTCTCTGTGACCCTACGGACTGTAGCCTGCCAGGCTCCTCTGTCCATGGGATTATTCTCCAGGCAAGAATACTGGAGTGGATTGCCATGCCCTCCTCCAGGGAATCTTCGCAACCCAGAGATCGAACCTGTGCATCTCATGTCTCCCGTATTTTCAGGTGGGCTCTTTACCACCAGAGTCACCTGGGAAGCATGTATAGGGTAGGGCTTCAGAAAAACATCTTGTAAGTTATGTAGCAATTAGAGTATAAAATCGAGCTATCCCATGCCTGAACCCGCTCCCTCCTGTGTAATGATGTGACTATAAATAGTCCTTAAAGAGCTTGTCTGTTACCCTGGGGTCAGGCACATCCTAACGCAGCCAGAAGGAAGGTGAGTGGCACGGGCAGCCCTGGACCTTTTACTTATGTCCTGGAGATGATGAACATGCTTGATATTGGGTAAGATCTGTGACCCTGAGTCTAGCTTGAAAAATCTTACCTTGTGTTATCACAGTTTACTCTGATAAAGAGGGGACATGAAATTGCATCTGATAGGTAGTGCATTCTTAGAAAAGTTGTGTCCTGATCATTGAGATCAGAGTGATATAAAGAAGCAAATGAAAATAATGAATGTTAGGGCTGCGAAACAGCCAAAGCAAAGGTTCAAATGAGCCTCTTGTTGGTTTACATTGCTCCTTTATCAGTAAATTTCCCTAACCTCACCTTCCTTCTATTATCAAATGAATAAAAAAGGAGTAAACTGGAAATAAGAAACATAGATGGGAAGGATTGAAATAAGCTATGGCATCATCCTTTGATGACCAGTCTTGCAAAAACGCGGTATCACTGTGAAATAAATAAGGGAGCCTTGAGAAGAATCTCACACTTGCTCCTAAATTTAGAAGGATGAGCAGAAGAGGAGAGAATGGCCCCTGCATTGCTGCGGGGCAGCAGGGTTTGGAAGCGGAACGCAAAGCTCTCAGGATGCCCAGGTGGCGGAGTCAAACAGAAACGTGATGCGTGAGACAAGTGCCTGGGCCTGGGGCACTGGGAAGACCCAGAGGGATCGGGTAGAGAGGGAGGTGGGAGGGGGGATCGGGATGGGGAATACACGTAAATCCATGGCTGATTCATGTCAGTGTATGACAGGACCCACTGCAATGTTGTGGAGTGATTAGCCTCCAACTAGTAAAAATAAATGAAAAAAAAGAAAAGACAAGAAACGTGGCAAGGAGGTATGTGCATGTGTATTTTGAGGAGGGAGAGGGTATTTTCTTGATAGAGAATAAATGGGTAATTTATTACTGTACCCTAAACCTAACTGTATTATGAAGGAGCAGAGAAGGCTATGAGGCTAATGGAGCAACACCACAGGGACACCAATTAGCTGCTAAAGATGACAAGACCCTAATTCAGTAATGCTTGGAGTCACTTCACCCAATTTAAATGATGAGAAAGACTGTAATGAGAGGGGATTATAAAGTACAGATCTGATATATGGACAGAACAAATGAACAAATTAGAAAGATACAGTGTGCATTAAACAAACAATAAAATAATTAAAAAGTAGGAGTAAAGCAGAACATTTAAAATATTTCTTAGGCCAAAAACAATGAGTATAGAAACCAAAAAGACTGAGTGGGCAAAAAAGAAATAGTAACAAAAGAAAAATGCTCATATATATCTCAGTGAAAATTTTATCTCATCAGAATAAAGCATCACAAGCAATCAGCCAGAAATCAAAACAAAACAGTAAATCATATATAAAGAAGAAAAAGGTTTAGCCTCCCATTCTCCATAATATTTAGTGTCCAAAGATACCAGTCAATGCCTATAGTCCTAACCTAGCCATTCTTCTGACCAGCCAGGTTACATAAATGTACAGCAAAGCACGTTGTCCATAAGGCAAAGGAAAGAAAGAGCGACAATAATGCAAAACAGAACCAAATTAGGTGGTGATCTCAGGGACTGGAGTAAATAAGAGTGATAAACTGAAGCTCACATTGGTTTAAAAAACAATTAATTATATGATGCCTATGAGTAACTCACCTAAAAGAAAATCAAAGACCAGAGTAAAAGTTAAAAAAAAAAATACTATAAGGATAAGATGAGTTAGAGGAAAGCCTGGTCCCTATAAGCTCTCTGGCAGACCTATGATTGGATCGTAGACCCCCACATGGTTCCTCTCCCATTTCCCCGACATTAATCCATTTATGTCCTTGGAGCACTTATGCCTTCAGGCACCTGACCTCAGGAATTATACTTAATGCTCAATATTAACACCAACTAAATATCTATTTTAGATATCTGGGGACTATCTACAGTGAAACAAATACAAACAGCTGAGTCAAAATTTGACTTGAGATGCATCTTGCTGTCGACATTTATATAGATTCACTTCTTTTGGGAAGTGTATGGGGCTTTAACATAATATTATTATTTTAAAAAATATAATTACCATCATCATCTCTATCATTATATTCTTTCAATAAGGTGTCTGGAAGAAAATTAAGACAATTTTTCCAAAACTAAGAATTTAAATATCATTCGTATATAACATATAATTTTAGTCTTAAGTGGTTTTCACAGACTGTTAGTCCTAAAAGTTCGATATAAAAATAGATATATTTGAGTTCTTAATTATAGAGTCATGAGGTACCAGATTAGAGTCATTCAACATCAATAGTGTGCCCAGTGCTAAAACAGAAAATGCCACCAACATGTGGAACTGTACCAATGAAATACAATTAGACAGAACACCATTACACTGTATTTAAGTCATGCATAGTAAATTGTCTGGATTACAAAATTAGTACTTATCCAGTGACAAAAGAACTGTGATTCATTGAATGACCTTTTGCAAGTAAGACATAAACAAAAATAACAATAATTTCCTTCCTTTAAAGATTTGTTTTGTTCCAGGCTCCAGAGTTGAAAACAGCAACACCAGTGCAAATCATGTCAGCTCCCCAGTTTGATCCTTCCACACACTACAGGTTCACTCAAGAGGGGAGGTGGAGTGAGACACCCTGATGGCAATGGCCTAAGGCAATGTCCTTGGGTTTCAGCTACTCAGATTTCCCAGGACTATCCTGGGTCCTGTCTCTTTTTGAGACGGGCCTGGTTCATTCTCTGAAATGAAAGAAAATTAAGTCGTGTCTGACTTGCAATCCCAAGAACCGTAGCCCGCCAGGCTCCTCTGTCCATGGGATTCTCCAGGCAGGAATACTGGAGTGGGTTGTCATTTCCTTCTCCAGGGGAACTTCCCAACCCAGGAATTGAACATTGCAGGCAGATGCTTTACCAACTGAGCTACTCAGGAAGCCCTGAAAGAAAATTAGTATCCTTAAAATGAATGCCTTTACAATTTCCAAGTTAGACTTTCAGAAGAAAAGGGATTAGGTTTTGTGGATTAGGTTTATGTGAGGCAAAATGCCATGAGACTGATTCAGGTCTAGGCTGAAGAAGTAGCAGCCCATGATGCATGAGGGGTCAACAACTCTTAATAATTAACCAGCTTCACCAGGTGGCACTAGTGATAAAGAACTCGCCTGCCAATGCAGGAGACATAAGAGCCGCCGGTTTGATCCCTGTGTTGGGAAGATCCCCTGGAAGAGGACATGGAAACCCACTCTAGTATTCTTGCCAGGAGAATTCCATGGACAGAGGAGCCTGGCAGTGTACAATCCATGGGGTCGCAAGAGTCAGACACAACTGAGTGACTAACACTTTCACGGAAGATGAATGCTGTGAGGAGCCAGGGAACTGGTTCCATAGACCAATTTGAGGGACAGAGAATGGCCCAAATTGCAGGATAGGATGATTGCTTCTAAAGATACAAATGACTAAAAGGGCCTGGGGTAACTTAGAATTACAAGTTCAAGTCTCAAAATCCATACCTCAAGGCAGGGGCTTTCTTTTACTGTCGACAGCTGAGACCACCTAAAAACCAAATTTGGGAGGTTGGGCCCAGCAGATGGTGAATTACAAAATCTTCTCCTTGGGTCCAGACTGTGAAGCTGGAGCACAGATGGACATGAGCAGAAGCAGAACAAGGACAGAGGGGCCTGGAAGGATCTGTGGATGCTCTGACCCTCCCACCTCCCTCACTGCAGGAAGCCCTCCCTTCCCACACCAGCTGAGGCAGCGAAGTGAGGCAGTCAGGCATGGTCAGGGGTCCCTGTGCCTGCAGCCAGGATGCCTGAGTCTGAATCCCAGCTCCACCACTGACTACGAGACCCTGGGCGTCCTCCTTCACCTTGTGGGGTCCTGATTTCCTCCTCTATAAAGTGGTGTAACAAGAGCATCATGAACAACTGAATAAGCAACGGTGGGCAAAGTGCTTAGAACAGTGGCTGCCTGGCTCTTGCATGCATGCCCAGTTGCTTCACTTGTGTCCAACTATTTAAGACTTTATGGACTGTAACTCACAAGGCTCCTCTGTCCATGGGGATTCTCCAGGCAAGAATACTGGAGTAGGTTGCCATTTCCTCCTCCAGGGGATCTTCCCAACCTAGGGATCAAACCCATGTCTCCTGCATTTCCTGTATTGCAGGCAGATTCTTGACCACTGAGTCAGCAGGAAAGCCCTGCCCGGCTCTTAGAGGAGTCTCTATCTATATCAAGGAGGAGATGGTGGTTGTTTTTGCACCATCACCATTATTATTCAAGAGATATTTAGTAATATTTCTACAGCCTTGATTGGAATAACAAAAAACCTCAACTCAAGAGGGCCTAGGGGTAAGGTGGAGAATTCAAGAGAGAAAAAATTGCAAAATTATTGTAGAAGTTCACTAACATACAATTTTTGGCTTAAGGCACTCTGAGCTGTTTTTTTTTTTAACCCTTCCCAACAACAATAAAAATTACTAATACCTTGGGATTTAAATTGCTAATACCGATGTTGGTTGCCTCAAGATAGATCTGAGGGTGATGCAGAAGAGCCAAGTCTGCCTTAGAAAGCCACTGATCCCTCATTCAAAAGTTGTTGAATTGTTAGGTGGCACTGAATACTGTCATCTTTTGTCTTTGGGGATTGTATCAGGATCCTACCAATGCCAGAGCCTTAAGAGACTTCCAGGAAAAGGCCAGGGTTAGACTATATTGCATACGTGTGTGTGCTAAGTAGCTTCAGTGTGCTCGACTCTTTGCGACGCTATGGACTGTAGCCCGCCAGTCTCCTCTGTCCATGGAATTTTTCAGGCAAGATTACTGGAGTGGGTTGCCGTGCCCTCTTCCAGGGGATCTTCCTGACCCAGAGACTGAATCTGCATCTCTTAAGTCTCTTGCATTGGCAGGCAGGTTCTTTACCACTAGCGCCACCTGGGAAGCTCATATTGCGCATATACTTCCTGCTACTACAATAAGGTCCCATAAGAAACAGATAAGCTTTGATCTAAGCTAAAAGCAAAGAAAGAACAACACCATGTCTTGATAAGGGCAGCAAACATTTCTTGCTGTATCCTATGATCCAAGATGCTAAATTATTAGATGGGAAACTTAGCAGGAGAGGCAGGGAAATAGTAGGTTTCATTCTTAACCCTGCTTTCAGGAGGAGCACTGTCAATTCAAAGGAGGGAATCAATTCAGTTCAGTTCAATTCTCAGTCGTGTCCGACTCTTTGCGACGCCATGGACTGCAGCACGCCAGGCCTCCCTGTCCAACACCAACTCCCATAGTTTACTCAGACTCATGTCCATTGAGTTGGTGATGCCATCCAACCATCTCATCCTCTGTCATCCCCTTTTCCTCCCGCCTTCAATCTTTCCCAGCATGAGTCTTTTCCAATGAGTCAGCTCTTCACATCAGGTGGCCAAAGTATTGGAGTTTCACCTTCAACATCAGTCCTTCCAATGAACACCCAGGACTGATTTCCTTTAGGATAGACTGGTTGGATCTCCTTGCAGTCCAAGGGACTCTGAAGAGTCTTCTCCAACACCACAGTTCAAAAGCATCAAGTCTTCAGTGCTCAGCTTTCTTTATAGTCCAACTGTCATATCTATACATGACTACTGGAAAAACCATAGCCTTGACTAGACGGACCTTTGTTGGCAAAGTAATGTCTCTGCTTTTTAATATGCTGTCTAGGTTGGTCATAACTTTTCTTCCAAGGAGTAAACGTCTTTTTATTTCATGGCTGCAGTCACCATCTGCAGTGATTTTGGAGCTCCCCAAAAGAAAGTCTGCCACTGTTTCCACTGTTTCTCCATCTATTTGCCATGAAGTGATGGGACCGGATGCCATGATCTTTGTTTTCTGAATGTTGAGCTTTAAGCCAACTTTTTTACTCTCCTCTTTCACTTTCATCAAGAGGCTCTTTAGTGCTTCTTCACTTTCTTGCCATAAGGGTGGTGTCATCTGCATATCTGAGGTTATTGATATTTCTCCTGGCAATCTTGATTCCAGGTTGTGCTTCATCCAGCCTAGTGTTTCTCATGATGTACTCTGCATATAAGTTAAATAAGCAGGGTGACAATATACAGCCTTGACGTACTCCTTTTCCTATTTGGAACCAGTCTGTTGTTCCATGTCCAGTTCTAACTGTTGCTTCCTGACCTGCAAATAGATTTCTCAGGAGGCAGGTCAGGTGGTCTAGTATTTCCGTCTCTTTCAGAATTTTCCACAGTTTATCCACACAGTCAAAGGCTTTGGCATAGTCAATAAAGCAGAAGTAGATGTTTTCTGGAACTCTCTTGCTTTTTCAATGATCCAGCAGATGTTAGCAATCTGATCTCTGGTTCCTCTGTCTTTTCTAAATCCAGCTTGAACATCTGGAAGTTCATGGTTCACATACTGTTGAAGCCTGGCTTGGAGAATTTTGAGCATTACTTTGCTAGTGTGTGAGATGAGTGCAATTGTGCAGTAATTTGAGCATTCTTTGTAGGAGGGAAAAGTCACCCTCATTGGGATGAGCTATCCACTGGGAGAAAAGATATTTGTTATTGTAATACTTATTCACTTTGTCAAGTCAATAATGCCAATTAAAATGAAAATATTTGGGGCTTCCCTGGTGGCAAAATTGTAAAGAATCCGCCTGTAATTCAGGAGACACAGGTTCGATTGCTGGGTTGGGAAGATCCCCTGGAGAAGAAAAAGGCAACCTACTCCAGGGTTCTTGCCTGGGAAATCGCATGGACAGAGGAGCCTGGTGGGCTACACAGTTCATGGGGTTACAAAAGATTTGGACATGACTTAGTGACTAAAAAACAACAACAAATTTTGTCAAACCACCAGACTTTAGGTCCAAAGTAGGACTTCGAAGGTTGAGTCCTTGCTAATGTTCTCACTTGAATGATCTCTGCATGTTCACAGGAAAAGACCCCCAAAACACTCAGTAGTTTAAAGTGTGGGAGAGCAAAGGACTTCCAGATTGGCTTTATCAAAGTAAGATTTATTAAAATATTCATTAAAAATATTAATGTATCAGTAACTAGACAACAATTTCTCTTTAGTGGTTTCTACATTCTTAACACTAGTCATCTAATCTCCCACAAAAGGGAAAATTTGCTTCTTGCCTTTTCCAGTATCCCAAGGCCATCATACTCCTTCACTTTCAAAGCCAGCAGTGCAGCACCTCTAAAGTCTCTTTGATTCTCACCTCTGCTCCCATGGTTACCTCTCTCTCCCAAACTCTGACTCTCCTCCGTCTTATCAAGACCTGTGCGGCTACACTGGGCCCACCCAGATAACCCAGGCTAACCTCCCCATCTCAAAATCCTTAATTTAGTCACTTGTGCAAAGTCCCTGTTGCCATGTAAAGTCACAGCCATAGGTTTCAGGGATTAGGATGTGGGCTTCTTTGGGTCCCATTATTCTGTCTACTTTAAATGCCCTCACCATGTTCCTCCTCTGTGGGACCACTTATCCATCTCCCCGCTAGCCCGTAAGATTCCTGAAGACGGCATCGGCCTTTACAGAACTGGGAGCATGTCAGGGGTGTGCTGCTGAGTGTTCACCAGCAGGTTCTCTACAAGATCAATAAACAAAAAGGCTCTGCTTTGTAGCATTTTTAATTTTTATGGTTTAAATACTTTTATTATGGCCAATTTAAGCTAATGACTTCACTGAATATAGAGCTGAAAAAAGATACATAGCTGCACAGCCCCTGACACCCCAAGAGCATAGGTAAGAGTAAAATGAGGTAAAATAGCTAAGATGTAATGAGTTCTGAGTATTACTTTTGTTACTATTTTAATCTAATCTGCTGGTTTGTAAGTATATACATGGGCTTCCCAGGTGGCCCTAGTGGTAAAGAACCCGCTAGCCAATGCAGGAGATGTAAGAGACACGGGTTCAATTCTTGGGTCGGGAAGATCCCCTGGAGGAGGGCATGGCAATCCACTCCAGTATTCTTGCCTGGAGAATTACATGGACAGAGAAGCCTGGTGGGCTTCAGTCCATAAGTATATACAAACTAATTTTAAAAATGTGTTTGTTTAACAAGCAGCTTACAAACTTCTTAAAAATTTAACAACCAGCTCTTATAACTGCCTCCAGAACACCACTGCAAGGTAGGCATGCAATAAGTAATTTTTTGGATGGAAGAATGAGTTAATATATCTCTTGACAGTATATTAAAATGTATTCAGCTGTTAGTCATATGATTATTTTGTCATTTCTCAGACATTAGTGCTAAACTTAAAAATAAAACGGTGTCTATTCTAATTTGAAAACAGGAAATACTAAATTTGATTATTGCCTTTACTTGGATCTCAAGGTGTGAAAAACACATTTAAAGAATTTAAGTTTGGTTTTAATTCGTATTTTTAAATTTTGTTTAATTCTTTAGCTATTTCTCAACCTTGATGGAAAATATGTCGATTTAGGATATTCAAGATACTTAACTGCTTTATAAGAAATACATACTAGGAGTTTAAATATGAAACAAGCATTATGAATATGCTATTACCTTGGTTTGGGAATTGTTCCAAGCACACAGTACATTAATAATAATGTATAAGTCACTACTGTATTGTTATAAAGTACTAACTTACTATTTTTTGAAATTGAAAATTGAAAAATCTCCTGAGAACTTCTATTTATAAGCTTAATGATAGTAAAACAATTTTTTAAAAATATTGACCAGGAGACATTTCATGTTAGAGTATCTTAGGTATTTCAACTTGGCTGTCTCTATAATCTTATTTAGTATAAAATACCTAAGAACCAAGTTCGACAACTTTCCTGGCAACCTTAGAGCTTCCCACCAGATCCAAACCACAATGACTGGGTGAGTCAACTAAACTCGACACTGCTGAAACCACAGACACCATTCAGAATTGAAAATGTTAATTCCAAGGTGGTGGAGGGTGGGAAAAGCTATAAAAGCAAGATGGCACATGACAGTGGAATAATCAGAGATAAAATATCTGCCAAGAAAGGTTTCTAAAAAGCATTCTAAAGTTAATGAGGCTTTTCCTAGTTGCTAATAAAATCAAATTATTGGCAGAGGAGTTAACACTTTCCAGTGAAGGGTAAGGAGTAGATGTCCAAGCCTGTGTAGGTCATAACTATTAAGTGGCAGAGATTATGGAGAAAATATGAGCATGCAGAAGGAAAAGAATTTTACAGAATGGCACATATTCTATAGAATTACATCTGTTAAATTAACAAGAAATATCAGATAAATGGAATGAATATCTATACCTGTATTTATAAATAAATAATATGATTTTCCTAGGGCAGACGAGTAGCCAAATATAGGATTTTCAGTAACTTATATGAAACTAAATAAATAAACATATCCAATTTATACTATCATGGCTTGAAACCATAAAATCTATGTAGACATTTTTATAACCACACTTATCAATTTTGATTTGGATCAAAATTCAGAGCCACAGTCAATGAAGATTACTTCCGACAGCCATAATATAAGAACCAGCTTTCCAAGGCAGCATTAATTTCATGATTTACTTACACACTTCCTGTGGTAGAGCTGCTATCAGTGAGGAAAGATCCATTAGTCCTTTCCATTTGGGCCAGTCTGAAAAACGAAAATGAAGAGGTTAGAGAATGTGGCCACATAGGGTACAGTTGATTGGTTACAGCCTCAGTGTTTCTTAAACTGTCCTAATTCCCACAAAATCCAGAACAGCTCAAATTCCCTAACAAGACGTTGAAATGAGAACAACATCTAATGTTGAGTTCTATTTCTATTACCACCGCCTTCAGGCCTAAAGACTTTTATTTTACATCATGTTATGTAGTTTCCTAGTGAACCATCTCTCAGACTCTTAAGTCAGTCTTCACTCTCTCACACATCTGATTATGTCCCTCTCCCTCTCATCTTTAAAGATTCTCCTTAACTCCTCTTTACCAAAGGACAGAATCTTACTCCTTAGCAAGTGAAAGTGAAAGTCGTTCAGTCGTGTCCAACTCTTTGCAACCGCATGGATGATACAGTCCCTGGGATTCTCCAGGCCAGAATACTGGAGTGGGTAGCCTTTCCCTTCTCCAGGGGATCTTCCCAACCCAGGTATCGTACCCAGGTCTTCTGCATTGCGGGCAGACTCTTTACCAGCTGAGCCTCGAGGGAAGCTCAGGAATACTGGAGTGGGTAGCCTTTCCCTTCTCCAGGGGATCTTCCCAACCCAGGTATCGTACCCAGATCTTCTGCATTGCAGGCAGACTCTTTACCAGCTGAGCCTCGAGGGAAGCTCAGGAATACTGGAGTGGGCAGCCTTTCCCTTCTCCAGTGGATCTTCCTGACCCAGGAATCGAACCAGGGTCTCCTGCACTGCAGGTGGATTCTTTACCAACTGAGCTGTTAGGGAAGCCCATCCTTAGCAAGTGGGCCCCACAGTACTGGACTTTAGCTTCCGTCCCTTCACTGTGACTGTCTTGTCCTTGCCCCTTTCTCTACTTGCCATTCTTTAAATAAACTGTATTCTTTCCGAGCTCAATGCTTTTAAGCATGTTTTTCCACTTTTTCCTAAAATTTCTACTTGGCCTAGACTCAGTTCAAATGTGACTGTTTTTATTATGTTGCTTAAACTATAGCCTTTTATTTATTTATTTTTTCAGGTGTTATATTTGTCCTTAAGATTTTTCACACCTTTTTAAAAAAACTTTTCATTTTATTTTGAAGTGTAGCTGATTAACAATATTGTGATAGCTTCAGGTGGTCAGCAAAGGGACTCAGACATACATATACACGTATCCATCCTCCTCCAAACTCTCCTCCCATCCCGGCTGCCACGTAACATTGAGTCGAGTTCCCTGTGCTATACAGGAGGTCCTTGTTGGTTATCCATTTTAAATCCAGTAGTGTGTACATGTTTATCCTAAACTCTCTGACTGTCCCATCCCATCATCCTTCCCCTCAGCAACCATAGGCTGAACTATAACCTTTTAAAGCATAGCCAGTTACTAGCACTGTCAATGCCTAGTACATATTTGTTAAAAGTTTGTACAATCCAATAAGACCAGCTTATACTTTTATATTGTTTGGGAACTCCAAAATAAACCTCTGTGGTAAAGTATTAGCATACATTTAATTACATATTGTAATTCATACGTACACCATCTCTTGAGAACACTTTCAGTACTTTCATTCATTGAAACTGGGTTACATTATCTAAATCCTGTTTGTACAGTGTTTGCATTCTCATGAGCTCACTAATCACATCCCATGGAGATTTACTCAGTAGAATATATTGCAAGTGTTTGGTAAAGTGCAAATTACAGTATAGAAAGATGAAAGCCCAGATTTCAAATATAATAGAATCATCACTCCTGCAAAACTACATCTCTTAAATCAAGGCATGTGAATGATATAAGATTAATACAGAAAGAAATACATTCTGGGTGGCAGTACGGTGGAGGGATCCCAGCAGAGTTTCTCACCGTGTAGCATACTGTTCTATTCTTGAATGGGTATCATCATGAAACAGCTGAGGAGACTGCGAAGGGCTGGAAGAGAGAAAGCAAAGAAACAGATTTATGCCCAAATATTGACAGATGTTACTATTACGAATGTTAGCTTAGTTAAATCATGAATTTGACATGCAAACAAACCACTAGGATTGTTACCCAGGAGGCAGAACTATTATTTTAGGATAAGAGTTTAGTAATCACCCCATGCTAGTAAAACTGATCAGAACATCCGTCTTGCGCATACGGAGCAGTGGATACTCACTCATACTGCTCCGGCCACATACTGATGAGTGTGATAGGGCTGCAAAGAGGGCAGAAGGAGACAAAAGTCATAGAACAAACACTTTAGAGCAATTTAAGATAAAAGCGGTCAGTCGGAGGGTGGGGGGTGGGGTACAGTCTCAATCATCTTCCACGCCTGCATTTGGTTGCCCTGAGGTCCACCATGAAAGAAGTCAAAACAAACAGAAATGACTGTTTATTCTAGAAAAGCTGCTATGTATCCAAGTGCCTGCAGGGGCCTTTTCACAGATATTATAGGATATTTGTTATAGACAGCAAACACATTTAAATAGTCTGATTGGAAAAAGAAAGAGAATGCTCTAAAATAGCTCAAAATTATGGGATAATTTAAAAAGTAATGTTTCAGAATGTACTGGACAGAGGTGCAATCATATTTTTGTTTTTCCTGCAGAAGAAACTTGATCAGAAAGGTAAAGTTAAATACCAAGGACTACATTACATATTGATGGCAGAGTTGCAATAAAATGGAAATGTTCTGAATCTCTGCTTAATTTTATTTATCTTTCAAAAACATATTTTCCTGGCTGCAGCACATGGCATGTGGGATCTTAGTTCCCTGACTAGGAATGGAACCTGCGCCACTTGCATTGGACACTCGAAGTCTTAACCACTGAATTGCCAGGGGAGTCCCCTTTCCCCAATTTTAAATAAAATCCAAATAAAGGTGTACATGGAGTATCTCAACCTCACAGATACACTGAAAAAAGATACAGCCTAGATGCTCTCCTCTACACCTGGCCAAAATTCTCGATTATCCATAAAACTGAAAGTAATGTTGCTAGATCATGATACACTTTTATCAAACAAAATTTTATCCAGAAATTCTATCTAAGAAACTGATAAAAGGAACACTGTCTACTAGAATCAGAGCTTGAGACTGGAACTTAATTATTCATTATCATTCCTAGCCCTGGAGATACACTCCAATCTCACAGCACTGCCTAGAAAACCCCAAGTCTGTAAGAAATGTTTGAAAACAAATGATCCTAATAAAAAGTTAGTTCAAACCCTAACCCTTTTTTATTGGGGGTGTGGGGAGGTGTGGGGGAATACTGATGAATGTGGAAATTTACAAGCCTAAAGAAAATTAGTTGTCTAATTAAATAAAGTCTCCTGCAAAAGCTAATGCTGGTTGAAACAAAGAAGAAGAGAAATTTAAATTATTCTAGATCTACTTGATTCTCCTATTTCTATTATAGATACCTACTTAAGAAAAAGTTAATGATCTCATTATCTCCCACTGAAAAGCAAAAGTTGATGTCTACAAAGCAAAGATTAAAAGGACGGAAAGTCATCTTACTGGTGTGGAAAACTGAGATTCTTAGGACTTATTTCAAAAAAAGGCATTTATTTGGTCTGTGTTTGTCAGAACATTTATACTGTAAATAGACTTAATAACCCATGTATAAAATAGACATAACAATGAAAGAAAACAGTATTATTCAATAGTTTTTTTCACATCACTAGAAGTGAAGTGAAGTTGCTCAGTTGTGTCCGACTTTTTGCAACCCCATGGACCGTAGCCTACCAGGTTCCTCCCATGGGATTTTCTAGGCAAGAGTACTGGAGTGGGTTGCCATTTCCTTCTCCAGAGGATCTTCCCCATCCAGGGATTGAACCCGGGTCTCCCGCATTATAGGCAGACGCTTTACCGTCCGAGCCACCAGGAAAGTCTTTCACATCACTACTTTTCATTAACTCTGAAATACAGATGTTAAGTGTCAGATAAATGATTTTCTATACACTTTCCCTGGTGGCTCAGATGGTAAAGAATCTGCCTGCAATGCAGGAGACCTGGGTTCTCACTTTCAACACTTTCTAAAAAACACAGGAACTGCCCCAGAGATCATTTCTAAAATTCAACTATACAACGTTTGCTGTGAGCTTTAAATGTAAGAAAAATACGTGTGTGTGTGTGTGTGTGTGTGTGTGTGTGTGTGTGTGTGTGTATTTAAATCTTAATTGAACTCAGAAAAGCTTTGTGAAACTGCTTGACTGGTTCTGATAAAGTTAATTCAGTTAGTACAATAGTGATTCATTGAACTAAGATAAGAATGGCAAAGGCAAAAAGCTGAACCGAAGAGTGTCTCAAAAGAAAGCTTCTTTATATATTGTGAAAATTTCTGAGAAAAGAAAATGATTAAAAATAAATAAAACTTTAGGCTTTATTGACTTCAAAGCACTTTGATTTGTAGAAAATATATTAACTGATAAGCTTTTTCATTTAATTCCAGAAGAAGAAAACTGGGCAATATTCTCCCTGAATTGTTAGAATCCATGATTAAAGGGGGTTAAGAAAAGACCAATCTCTATGTTAACCCAGACTTCATAATGCTGCCTCTCAACTGTGTTCCAGAGTGGTGTCTCAACAGGGTGTTTTGGCTAATCACACACTAATACATGAGACTCTACTAAATATACCTAATGTTATAGGAAATGCAATCCAGACTTTCTTTGATGAATTTAGAGACTTTTCAGCACCTTAAGTTCTCAGCAGACTTCTCACACTTCCCCTCTGTTTGTCTTCAGAAGTCCATCTGTCCCATAGCAAGGGTCCCAGCGGCTCTAACAGATGAAGCTTCAATGCCTTCTTCCCTTCTGCTCTTGCAGACTACAAACATCTTCACCTGCTTTATAAGACTGATCATGATCTGCTTCCTGCTTTCCTTTCCATTCTCATTTCTCCTCACAGTTCTCAACTTCTCATTCCAGTTTCCAAAACAGGGTTGTCTTTCACCTTTTGAAAATGTTTGCCTTGCTGGGAAACTCTCCCTCTCCTCCCCGGGGTAGCAAACACTGAGTTTTGGGTCCTACTGATCTTTCAGTTTGGGGATGAACTGTCACTTCGTCCCAGTCCAATGCTCCCACAACCATAATTCCACTTACTATGAGATGGTTCTTGCTACAGTACGAACTTAAAAAACCAAGAAACTCATCTATTCCACCTTAACCAATACACGCGGTAGCGGTGGTTTAGTCGCTAAGTCGTGTCTGACTATTGTGACCCCAGGCACTGAGGCCCACCAGGCTCCTCTGTCCATGGAATTTCCCAGGCAAAAACACCAGAGTGGGTTGCCATTTCCTTCTCCAAGGGACCTTCCCAACCCAGGGATCCAACCTAGGTCTTCTGCATTGCAGGTGAATTCGTTACCAATTGAGCCACCAGGGAAGCCCAACCAATACCAGGGAGACGTGCCTATTTTATTCCTTTTAATTTTCAGGGAAACTAAGCTACCTTTTTAGCCAATAAATCTCACTCAATTCTCAAATTACTTTGTCACCCTTTGAGCTTGTTTCCCAGGTTTATTTTCAATGGTAATAACTCTTTCATCAAGCTCTACTCATTTATTTTGATTTATTTTTTGTGAAAAAAATCTTGCATAGTTATAAAATTAATTGAATAAACCTAAGCATGGGTTTGTTTACCTCCTTTTAGTAATAACTAATTTTCCCATAAATCCCCTCCATGCATGCATGTAAAATTACTGGATAGGGGATAAGACATTACATTTTGCAGGGATGAAAGAGAAAGAAGCAAAAGGAAATTCTAATCAGCTTCATAAATAACTTCAACACATTTACCACTTCACTGGTTTTTCTCCAATGTTCTCCTCCCACAAATAGAATAAGTGAAATCAAAATTTTTACTACCTACTCACATAAATTGTTACACCAGAAGATTAAGTGGCCCTGTACTAGAAAGGGCTCAGTAGAAAAATGAACTATACCGACTCTAAGAATACGTTCTAGGATTAAAAAAGGGAGAAAATCTGCCCAATGTATCCAGTAGCTCATAAATCTTTTTCAAAAAAGGATCTCATGACATCTGATTTAATCTTACACTCCTTTTCTTTCTCTCATTTTCCTCTCACTGAAATGCTGGTACATTCATCTTTGATGAAATGAAGCATCTTCAGCGTTACAGCCCAAAATCAGCACAGAATTACTTGGCACACACTTTTATGTTCCCTTTTCCTTTAAGTGAATCACTCAGAATTATTAACGTCAGTCATTATTTTAACAGTGAAAGGCAAATTATCAAAACTGCTTAAAAGCAACTTAAAAGATCTATCTATCCGCATGACTCATGCAAGGGATGTAGCTATTTGGAACATAAAATGCCAATGGTTTATCCAAAGAGTCAAAAGCACATCACTATTTCAAACCTATCAAATTATCTTGTAAATAAAACCACTGTGTGATAATTCTATGCTTCAGGCACTTACTCTAAAGATTATTTAGATCTGATACCAAGATAAGCAACACTTTATCTTTATTAGGTATTCAGCATAGTTAAACTATATGTTAGATACTAAAACAAATAGGAATGTATTATTATATACCTTTCGAAAGAAAGGGAAAATAATCTATCCGCAAAACAAAGACAGGATCAAAAATATACCTTTCTTTACAGATTTTAAGTGTTGCAGGCATTTTCTTTACCAGCTGAGCCACTAGGGAAGCCCAAGTATATTCGAGTGGGTAGCCTATCCCTTCTCCAGTGGATCTTCCCGATCCAGGAATCGAACTGGGGTCTCCTGCATCGCAGGTGGATTCTTTACCAACCAAGCTATCAGGGAATCCCAAGTATTTCAATAGTGTGCCTTAAAATAAAATCATTTCAATAAAATTTCTTCTAAAACGTACTGTGGAAAAAAATGACTGGGAGGCATATATCTTAATTGTATGGAATTTGATATCAAGCAAAGTTATCAAAAAGTTTGAAGTTTTTGGTATGCTTTAAATGAGTATGTGGTATTTTTGGACCTATCTACATATATAGCCGTGTTGTATTTCTTTCTTCATGTACATCCATAATATTACCTATGGAGGGATAAAAATACCCACTTTACTTTGTCTGTAGTCTTTTTATTTCTTAGTAGTTCTACAAACTAAAAAAAAAATTGCATATAAATGTAGTAAAGCCCGTGGTCCAAAGGGTTTTATATGGAAAAAAAAAACTGAACTAAATAGTCTATCCCTCTATTTTGACATCTTTGAGACGTGGACTGTCATAATACACTGGACTGCTACTGTTCTCTGATTATCTCTCATATACACAAATAAATTAACTATGAGTTTTGAAGGTTAAATGTCAACACATTTTTATAGTTCTTACTTCAGTTTTCTTTACTTTATAATGTAGAAAACTCCACCCTTCAGAGCTTCTCTTCTATAGTTACTTGAGAAGGAATATTTCTGTAACTAGAACTCCACTATTCTTTATGACTAGGAACTCTGGTGATGATTAGCAATAAAACTTAATTTTCCCCAAGATTCAAGCATAAGAAAATTGCCTTGGCAGGCATATTTATGCTGATATTTCAAAAAAAAAGTAATTCAAAGATTTAAAATCATATTTATTTTGATCTTGACATATAATTGCTTAGTAATTTAAATTTTGTTCTTGCATTTATTCTGGCTCATTTTAAAATTTCTTTTCATTTCAGGCTATAAACTATTATCCTTCATTTTATAATCCCAAAGTAATTTTGCAATCTGAAACTTTGTTTCATTTATGTTTGTAAACTCAAATGATATACTTTTAAGAAAACTTTGTCTATTACAGGTTCTATTTAAAGCTATCTCATTTCACTTCCATGTTCAAGAAAAAAGGAAATTAGAAACGCAATGTGAGATTTTGATGAGATTTCATATAGGTATATATCTGAAGCAAGGAATTAAGCATTATTAACAAACATATTAAAATAAGTAAAATGAGTGCAAAACATATAAGAAATAGTAAAAAAAAAATCCCACAAAGAGAGGAAAATGGAAAATAAAGTAATGAAAGAGCATAAATACAATAATTTGCTTTAAGTATTTTTAAAAGAGATGACCAGTGCAAAGGCGGACATATTATTACATATTTCAAAAGTTCAGGAAAACATGCAAAATTAAACCTGTGCTGACAAAAACAAACAGTCAAAATTCATGTTGCAAAGACTGATTTCAAGTTTATTTTACCTCTTTGTAGATGAAACATTTTACCAAAACACAACTTCTTTTTTGGTATCAGATTTATCTTTTGTCACTAATATAAAAGTATCAGGTATAAGAGCATATACAGATACAAGTTTAATAGTAAAATTGAACTTACGTCTCTAAGTTGTCACCTTCAAGAACTGTCTGGACAGGCAGATAGCCAAGCCGAGGATGTTTGGCAAAGTATTTCTTCGATCTGAACTTATTCTTCAGCACCTTTGTGAAGTCCCGTACATCTTCCCCAGATGTTGTCTATGCAGTTGAAAAAAATTACACTTTTCTCATTAAAATGGAAGGAGAAAACTATCTACAATCAAATTAGAGCAGATGTAAATTGATGCAATTAAATGACAACACTTTCAGTAGTTTTATGTATTTTTGGAATAGCACACAAGGTCATGAGAACACATGGCAATCAAGACTCATCATTAAATATTCCCAGCAATCCAGCAATTAGCTTATAATTTTTAATATTCTGTTGAGAATAAACAATAAGTAGATCATTTCCCCAATATGTTAAAATCAATTTTGGCAACGTTATTCATTGATTCCTGTCACTAAAAAAGCTGCAATTTGCTATTAAACACTTGATGATGATGTACTCTAGATATTATATGATTTTAGCTAAGTAATGAGGCACACACATCCTCATAATTCAC
Source organism: Cervus canadensis (assembly GCF_019320065.1). Lineage (NCBI taxonomy): Eukaryota > Metazoa > Chordata > Mammalia > Artiodactyla > Cervidae > Cervus > Cervus canadensis. The sequence goes on along the minus strand of NC_057418.1, from coordinate 17,277,248 downwards.
AGAAGCCAGCACAAATTGTTATCTAGAAAAAGAGAAAACAGTACACACGAGAGAAAGAACAGGGCCACGTTGGTTCTCTGTACTGCACGGAATACTCTCAGATTCTTTGTTCTTTCCTGTCCATACAAACGTATAATTATTTGACATGGGACTTTCCAGGTGGTACAGTGGTAAAGAATCTGCCTGCAATGCAGGAGATGTGGGTTCAATCCCTGGGTCCTGAAGATCCCCTGGAGTAGGAAACACCAACCCACTCAATATTCTTGCCTGGGAAATTTCATGGATACAGGAGCCTGGTGGGCTACAGTCCATGGGGTTGCAAAGAGTCGGATACAACTGAGCGACTAAACTACTACTACTACTTGATTCTCTAACCTTGCAGAGCAGAGAGAAAACATAAATCAGCCCAAGCTATGTATATATCAGTTTTATCTTTATTTAAAAGAATATGTATAGCAAGCAAAGCCCACATTATCACTGGACCTTGCTATCAGACCCACAATGTCAAATCTTTTTCTGAATAACAAAGAATAAACTACATAATACCTGCATTATATAGATACAGACCCTCCCAAAGATAAAGTGTAGAAGATAAGCTACTAATGGAAAAAAAGAAAAAAAAAGAATCCAAGGCACTCTACACAGGGAAGAAGGTTGCTATGAGATGCTGGTTTGGGGGTATTTATGTCTAACCAGGCAGAACAGGGGAGAGGCGCAGATCACAGTTGGGAATAAAGAAGGCAATATTTAGAGACATAGTGCCTGGTCCTGAGAATAAAGCCAAAAGGATATAAAGGACTGCTATAAAGGACATTTGGACTTTCAGCAGTGGGTATCACAGCCGCAGATCATTAAGTTTATAGATATGTTTATCCTGAATGTTTTGGTAAAAAAAAAAAAAAAGGGAAGAGGCTTTCCACGATAGAAATACAAAAAGAAAGAAGGCCCCATGCAAGAATAAGCATTTATGACCCAATTTATTTCTATGTCTGCTCTTAACACATTGTTAATATACAAGGAGATAAGGAAGTAATGGCCTCCAGCTTTTACTTGGTCTATTTTCATCAGGCAATAAAAGAGTTTATATTGCTCGGATGAGTGATTTTCAAGCCACATCCAGGTCTCTAACTCAGGCAACCCTGAGTGGGCGGGTGGGAGAAAGGTCAGGTGGGCAGGGCACCTCCTCCAGGACAGCCTACAATACAGGACCCTTAGGTATATTCTCGGTGGTGTGCAACCATCATCACCATCTAATTCTAGGATAGCATCATCACCTCCAAAAGAGAGCAAGCCTGTACCCATTAGCAATCATTCCCGCCCCCACTGCCACCCCCATCTCCTCCCCTCAGCCCCTGGCAACTGCTAATCTACTTTCTGTTTCTATGGATGTGTCTATTCTGGACATTTCTTATAAATGGAATCATATAATATATGGTTTTCTGTGACCGGCTTCTTTCACTAAGCATAATGTTCTTCTAGCTTATCTCTATTTGGGTTTCAGCGTGAACTCTTGATGGGGAAAAAAATGACATATCATCTAAAAGTACAAGTCCCGTTCCACATCACACATTCTTTAGGTAAAGACATTCACGATATGGAAGAAGAAAGCAAAACCAGCCAAGCAATAAAAACCCTTCTCTCTCCCACCAAAAAACAAACAAAAAACAACTACCTGCCTCCCAAAAAGTTATAGAAGGGGTTTCTGATAACGCTCAAGTTTTAGTTTTAGAAAAAAATCAGTGCATTCTCATATAGAGACTGCTAATGAGGAGAAAGTGCCCTCGTAATCTAAGGGCACTAAATTTGCTATCACCGTAAACTTTGCGCAATATTAAAAGAAAAAGTGAAAAGTAATTCATCCCACAGGAATGTGATTCCTTAGTTGAGATAGAACCAAGAAAATGAATTATGCCTATTTTCTCACCAAAAAAGGTTAAAATTTATTTGTACATATGTGGTCTAATTTGCTATCTAATGATAGTACCTAATATTTCTCTGTTTGAAGGTGCTTGAGCAACAGTCTGGTAAAAAGGTCAAACAGAGGACCAGCCACCTAGCATAATCAATATCATCAAACTCAACTCCGTCTCCATGCTAGAATGGAGAGTTGCTCTTTTTAAAGCAAACAGCTATGGATAATATGATGTGAAGATGAAATTGAAAGGACCATTCATTACTACACAAATTATCCAGCGTTTTAACTTATCCACGCATTTCCTGAAAGACTAGGTTTTCATTTATTGCTCTAAGCAAAGAAATAAAAAGAACACAAGATTTTGTAGAGCTCAGTAGATGTAATGAGGGTGATGCGTTAGCACAGAAGTCTCACCTTACAAACAGCTTTCCTTGAATTTCTTTTTACTATCAAGTGTGATGAGACCGTCACCCCTTTTTTGACCCAAAAGGAAAGTGACACTAAGGCTTAGAGGGATTCGGATCAAGAAGTTCAGGAAAATTTGCAAACCTGCATCTGTTCACCAGACTGGCACTGTGTCACCTCTCTAAGAAAAACTAAACAGTTTTAAGTTTTGTAAGAAAAAGAAGTCACAGCTATTGATTAAAATATTATAATATTCTGAATTTCCCCTTTATTTTAAATAAAGTCCTACCAAGATACCCTGTGGCTGATTTTTACAAAATTTATATTGAAATGTCACTTTCTAATTTTAAATTGCATATCTCAGAAATGTTCAGTGTAAGTACAATTAGAAAAAAATACACATGAAAGAGAAAAAGAAACATTAAAATTACCAGTTCTTCTGTCACCCAGAGATAATCAGTCTTAAAACGTTTGGTACTGTTTTGAGTTATTTTTATTCCTTTTTATGGCAAAATAGAACACACATATAAAACTATATACAACAGACATATGGTTTAATAAAATAAATTATATGGTAAATGCCATCAAGTCAGGAAATTGAACTTTGTTGGATATTCCAGAAGACTTGTTCCAGTTACAACCCCTCCCCACCTCCATAAAACCATCATCCTCATTTTTGTGACAATAATTTCCTTGTGTTTTAAAAGTAGTTTTATCATTCCAATGTCCGTCCTTAGATACTATAGTCTAGTTTAGCTCATTTAAAAAAATATGATATATTTAAAGTCACTTATAACCTACCAGAGTTCTTCTTCATAGTGTGCATTTTCTTACAACTTACCTGTTGGAAACACAGGCAATTCGACTGGTAGCGTTTTTCCTATTGCCTAGATTTTGCTGGTTGCACATTTTTGGTGCAGTTTAGCATGTTCCTTCCAATTGGCAGCTGGATCCAGAGAATACATGAAACTCAGGTTTGCACTTCTGGCAAGATTATTGGTGGTGTTTCATAGGATTATAGGAGACACATGATGTCTGGTCATCTCGATTATGTACTCCTAGCACCTCTCATGGGCTTCCCTGGTGGCTCAGACTGTAAAGTGTCTGCCTGCAACGCGGGAGACCTGGGTTCAATCCCTGGGTCAGGAAGAAACCCTGGAGAAGGAGATGGCAACCCACTCCAGCACTCTTGCCTGAAAAATTCCATGGACTGAGGAGCCTGGTAGGCTACAGTCCACAGGGTCCCAAAGAGTCGGACACGACTGAGCGAATTCACTTCACTTCACTTCAGTACCTTTCATGCTAAATGCCTATATCCATCCAATGAGGACTTTTAAATGGTGATATTCTATCATTCATTTTTAGTTTAAAAAATTAAAGACATCCTCCCCATCTGTTTAGTTACTCAGTGGTGCAGTTCAAGAAAGCAAATTACATGTTTGATTTTCTCTTTTATTGACCACTTTGCTCTGTAACGGATTGGTTTCGTATCATCTTCCAAAGATGACCAATTTTTAAATTGTTTCAAAATATCATTATGAACTCATAGATTAATATATTTATGATTTTCATCTATTGATGAAAGGGTCAATTACAGTTGACCCTTGCACAACATGGGTTTGAACTACGTGGGTCCACTCATATACGATTTTTTTCACTGAATATGCAGGATAGCACTACACAAACTATGAATAAAGAGGACCCACTGTAATGGATTTTCCACTGTTCAGAGGGTTGGTACTCTGAACCCCTGAGCTGTTCAAGGGTTAACTATATTATCATTACTGAAGCTCAAAGTGTCCCATCTTTGGCCTGTAGGGGCCTCTTCCTGGTTGTCCTGTTTAAGTTCTAGTAAGCTGTGTATATGTTAGTCGCTCAATCGTGTCCAATTCTTTATGACCCCATGGACTGCAGCCCGTCAGGTTCCTCAGTCCATGGAATTCTCCAGGCAAGAATACTGGAGTGGGTAGCCATTCCCTTCTCCAGGGGATCTTCCTGACCCAGGGATCAAACCCAGGTCTCATGCTTTGCAGGCAGACTCTTTACCATCTGTAACAATGTATTTAATGTTGTTAATCCATCAGTCCCTAGGATGTTATTTCTCTAGTTACTTTAGTTATCTGAAGTCTGGTCTCTAAAAAATTCCCCAAGAAGTGTTGATAGAACCAATATTACCTGAGTTCTTACATGTTGATGACAGATGTCCTGTGTTCTTTGCTAGTTACTAGAAAGTTGGTTTTTCTAGATATAAAATCCTTGGCTCATATATTTTTCCCTTGAGTTTCTTAAGTATGTTCCTCCATTTTCATTTATATAAAGCATTGGTATTGAAAAGTCTGATGGTTATTTAATTTTCTTTCTTTTCTAGTTCAGTTTTTCCTTTTGTTTAAATGACCAAAAGACTTCATTTTACTTCAAAGACCAGTAATTTTACCAGGATATTCCACAGTGTTGGACACCTCAGGCATAATATACTCTTTCAGTATAGAGATTCACTTTTTCTTTTTTTTGGTAAATGGAAAGATTTTTCTCTAAGAAATAATTTTGGAAGTAGAATTGATTAGTTTTCCTTATTTTCTGGCATTTTTATTACTAGTGCTTGTTCTACTTTACCTTGGGTTTCTTCTTCATGGACTCATATTTGTCCATATTTTCCATTTTTTCTTTTCTTTTATGACTATCTTCAGTAGTTGTCATTTTCTCTTGATCCTTTATGTTGCTTTCTTCACTTCTCTTAGAGGTTTTTTATTTTTGCTATACAGTATATTCTCACTAGTTATGTTTTATACACAGTATCAACAGTATATATATGTCAATCCCAATCTCACAATTCAACCCCTTCCACCGCCCCCCACCCCCTGCTTTCCCCTCGGTATCCTTACGTTTGTTTTCTACCTCTGTGCCTCTATTAACTTTTCTTTGAGCTTTAAAGTTCGCCTCTTATTTACCTTCTATTTTTTTATGGTATTTATGTGTTCTGTTTATTAAGACTAAAATTAATTAGTTTTAACTTTCAAAATTATTTTTCTTTTATTTCTAATTTTTTCCTGAGTTCTATCACCCCAAATATGACAAAAGGGCATACCAATCAGTTGTTAAAGTTACCTGAAAACAGCCAGTGCTACTGTTTATAATAGCCAGGACATGGAAGCAACCTAGATGCCCATCAGCAGATGAATGGATAAGGAAGCTGTGGTACATATACACCATGGAATATTACTCAGCCATTAAAAAGAATTCATTTGAACCAGTCCTAATGAGATGGATGAAACTGGAGCCCCTTATACAGAGTGAAGTCAGCCAGAAAGATAAAGACCAATACAGTATACTAACACATATATATGGAATTTAGAAAGATGGTAACGATAACCCTATATGCAAAACAGAAAAAGAGACACAGATGTACAGAACAGACTTTTGGACTCTGTGGGAGAAGGCGAGGGTGGGATGTTTCGAGAGAACAGGATCAAAACATGTATATTATCTATGGTGAAACAGATCACCAGCCCAGGTTGGATGCATGAGACAAGTGCTCGGGGCTGGTGCACTGGGAAGACCCAGAGGGATCGGGTGGAGAGGGAGGTGGGAGGGGGGATCGGGATGGGGAATATATGTAAATCCATGGCTGATTCATGTCAATGTATGACAAAACCCACTACAATATTGTAAAGTAATTAGCCTCCAACTAATAAAAATAAATGGAAAAAAAAAAAAAAGAAAACAGCCAGTGCTAGAACACTCTGACCCCCCTCCTCTTTGTTCCCCTGAAAGCAGGAAATCACCTCCCATGTAAAACGTAGTCTCGCTGCAACAGGAGGGACAGAGACATCCTTATCAATGGAAAGAGGGACTTCAAGGCTGAGAAAGCTGTGTAAACCATCTGCTTAGATGTGTCACTAATTGGCACCCAAGCCTAAATTTCTTTGCATTATCAGTTCTTCACAAAGTTATTTTGCTGGTGTTTGCTTGTCTTAAAGGTACAGAAGCTGCTGGCTCTGGTCACTTCTTTGAGTCTCTCGTATGCACAAAATTAACATTAGATTTTCTGCTGTTAATCTATCTCATGTTAATTTAATTATTAGACCAGCCAGAAGAATCTAGAAAAGGAAGAGGTAAATTTTTTTTCCTCCCTGACAATATCTTGCAAGTTTTGTGACTGGTATGGCTTGTTACCACCTAAATTTATTTGGGGGATATCTCACTACCTAGTTTTGTTGTAAATATTATCCAGAGGTTTGGTATTGCTGTCTATCTGCTATGTATCTTTTTACATAACCACTTTACTAATGGGAGGAAAATGGCAAAGGCAAATAGACTGAAAAACTCTGAAGCCATTGCTACCACCATCTCCCCCAAATCCTTCTGGATTGATTTGTAACAATTATGTAAGAACTCACATATTCAAACAAGGACTGTCATTCAAACTGTCATTTTTGGAAATCTAATGAAGGTGAGTCACTGTGAAAAACATTTTAAAACTGAACCTACACAGACAAGTGAGCACTTACGTTTTCTTTCACTACTATGCAGCTATTAAGTAGCAGTGAGATAATAATGAAAACTTATTTGGATAATAGCAAGTAATTAGTTCTTGATTTGGTCCCTACCAACTAGTACAAATCAATTATTTAAAATGTGTTACTGAATTATAAAAGGTAGCCTGCAGTAAGTCTCTACCAAAACCCCAAAAACTCCTGTGTAAGCTGGTATGAGATGATTTTTAACTCTTGAATTCTACTTCAAAAACCAAAACTATATTCATTTTAAATCTTCTAAAAATTCCTTTGGTCAATTCATAACTAGGGATAGCAGTATTATCTAATTCTTTACCAAATACTCCCAACATCATATTTTTAACTTAACTACATATATGCATGAACAGGCTAACAGAGGAAAACAGGCTAGAACAAGGAGGAAAATCAAGGTTACATAAGAAACAATATGATCTTTGGCACATGAATAGAATAATTAAATAATATTATCTAGGTCATTCACAAGTACAAAAACCACTGTTGAACAAGATTCTCATTAGCAGGATTTACTTCTTAAATATATAGTCAATAGTCTCAAATGACAGATGCAAAGTGTAAAAAGTACACTGCATTATCATAGAGCTAATCTTCAAGACATTCCAATAGTTTTTTAAAAAATGAAAAACAACCTCTCAGCTTCGCTTTAAGTTTCAATGATTTCAACAAGTTGAAATTCTGATACACCGAATTCTATAGGTAGGATGAAATTAGTAAGACAAGCTTCAGAGCATTCTCAGTTCTAATGGAAAAATATGAAACTAAAACATTAGCATTAAAAAAATCATCAAGGGGTCAAGAATAAGTAGGGTAAATGAGTCATCCAAACAATAGATTTCGTTCAAATGTCACCTTAAAAGTGAACAACGCAATCTAAATGCACTCAACTTACTGGGAAAACAAAGGAGACTGGGCAAGAACTAAAAAAACCACTTAGGATGCTGAGGACAGAGAAATAGCAATGATGGTGCATTTTTAGCATATTGGCAACACCCCAAGTCTCAGCCGAAGAAGTAAGACTGCCAGAAACAAACTACACTAACTCAGTGGAGAGCTTCCCAAAGGATGAATCTGCATTTTCTATATTTGATGTTTACAGTCCTACGAATACATTGATGTTGGCAGGAGTAGGGAGGGGTCGACAAAACAACTATTTCTGTTTTTTTCCCTTTGTTCTTCTTGTTTATTTCTTGCCAGTGACATATTGTTTGTAAAGAAAAGAGTGATTTCACTTTTAGCTTTAAAAAGAAAACTTTTTCTGTTTTTTTCAGTAGGAAACTGATTTTTCTATACCTCTAAAAACACTGAAAATATGAAATTTAGTTTTTCCCTATATGATAACCAATAGTGAGAAGAACATTCTTGAACCTGTTGCTTTAAAAGTAACATACACTTTCTAAAAAATGCAATACGTTCTAAGTGTTGCTAACTTTTAATAGACGGTTACCTATCCTCCTCTCTTCTCACCAGGAACTCAACATGACTACCAGAACAAACTAGTCCTGTCCAAACCCAGCATGTAAGCGAGAATTTTGCCTTGATTCCGCTCCCAACAATTTGAATGCTGGAAGTAGCTGATGTTGCTGACTTTGCTAGAAATAAAATTTTACAAATATCTCATCCCTTCTCCCTAAGCTAACATGACTCTCAAAATATCTTCCTATCTGGGCTACTGCTTCAGTTCCTGATATCTGTATTTACCAATGAGCAAGCACTCTATTCACTTTCCCCACTTTCCCAACGTGGATCAGGCCACTGTCCACAGATGCACACAGCCTCTATCTTTTATTTACTTTTTCCCTTTTAGCTGTTAGTGTGGATTCTGTATTTTACTTATGAACACATTCCCCTACATCTTGTTCATAACTGCAATTTCAATCTTTCTCTTTCAGTAAATACTGATGCTCCCATGACAATACCATCTCCCCTACAATCCTTTCCATCAAGGACTTATACAATCAAACAACAAGAACAAAGGAGGTCTGTGCCATTTCCCCCTTAGCCTCAGCCTTAGTACCTATGACCAATATGCCTATCTGTTCCCCGTTGACTGCTCTTGGCCAGATGCAGCTACCATCGGCCACTTTTCTAGAGACATACTTATGATCTTCTAAATGCCATCTCATCTCTAAAACCTCCTATATCGCACTTCTATCATACACTGGGGGCTGGCCCCACCTCGGGCTTCATTCTAACTCAAAACATCTTTCAAACCTGAATTTTTAATTCATAAAAACCTTTCAGTAACTCAAACCTTCTGACTCTTGCTCCTAACTTCTTGGCCTCATTATCTTGATCTAGAGCCTTTGGTTTCTTCAGCATGAGGTTAGCCCAGATCAATTCTAGTATCATTAATACCTTTGAATCACACACTCCCTTGGCCTTCAATTCTACCTGCCATCTTTTAATTCCAAACTCACTAAGCAGTGATGGAATCACAGACTGCAAATCCTTGCCAACCAACCTCAGCTGCACTCTGTAGCAACAGAGCAATTTACTCATCTCTCGGTGACTCATGCTGGCCTCCAGTAGCGTTTCCAAATGTTTTGCTTCTCATTCATATTTAACGCTATCCAGCTTCTCTCACTGTCAGTTATGGCACGAACTCTTATAAGTCATACATGAAATACATCATCCCCCTCTCTAATTTAAAGAACTATCTACTGTGTGGCCTAACATAAAAATGTTTCTAATTGGAATTAAATTTGGTTACTTACAACAGAGAACATAGACTTTTTAAAAAAAAATCAAATTACGGTAATTTTCACTGTGAAATTAAATGATCATTAACTCATTCCAATAAACAAGAAACTTAAAATTTGAGTATCTTGCATATAAAATGTAACTATTTTTAAAAATAAATGTTAATCCAGAATTCAAACATACAGTACACAGGTAACAAGAAAAACATGTATTATCTTAGTCTATAAGCTTATTCTTTCTTAAAAAAATATTATATATAGTCCTGTTGAATTTATCTACATAAAAGCCTTTTTTCTCTCTTTGGTTATATTTTTTCTGTATCTCTAGTAACAAGCAAAATGCCTGGTATACTCAACAAATATAATATTCCACCAAGCATACAGAAAACACTGTTTGTTAATGAGCTAACCTGTATATATATTTCCCAAATGTGGATAAATCACTAAATCCATGCACTGACTTTAAACAAATCACTTACTTTCTCTAAGACTTAGTCTCTTTTTTTTCAACTTAGTCTTTTTTAAAAACTGAGGATGAGTTAGGTATTTTCTTAGACTCTTTCCAGCTTTAATACTCTATAAATAGTATTTATGATATCAGGTATAAGCACATTCAGTTTTTGTGTACCAGAATTAACTACGCATATTAGGAAAAGTATGAGTCATCCATGTCCCAAGGAGTGAAAAAGATAGTTGAAGAGGCAAAAACACCAACAGAGAAAACAATTCAAGATAACACAGAATCAAATACCAAATAGTAAAGCAAGGGCTAGTAGTCAAAACCACAGAATGACCTGTTTTGTTGAGCAGAAGGCAACAAAATTTGGGAAGATTTCACAAAGAAAATTAGAGTCATGTTTTTGTGAAAAAGTGGGATTTTCAAATGAATGGAGAGATAATGGTAACAAGCATTAAATATAGTTTATGTCATGCTGTCTATTTTAGATGAACTCTTTTTGGGCCTCATGAAAGAACTTTAAATGTACAAATCTGGATTATAGAATGGTGGAGAGGAAATAAGAGTTTTAAAAAGTCATTTCCTAGCAAAAGAAAAATTCTATTTCATTTCTGTAGATAAATGCTTTAACTATCAATTTCATAAAATATCTTCATAAATTAGGATAGCTAATTCATACACTATTAGTCATTCTACATCTAAAGACAAACACTGTCATAGATAATACAGTGTTTTTTCAAGATACATTTGAAAAAATATTTTTTGAGCTTTGAGGGTTTAAAATAAAGCTTATAAGCTTTGGAAAGCTTTTACCAACAGAAACATTCAGATTCAGTTGAAAAACAAACTTGAATGGGAAAGAAATCAAGTCAGTAATGTGATTAGGGCATTTTCCTAACCATAAGTGGAGATGTACTATAAGAAATGCCAACATCAGGATTTATACAGAAAGGTCTAATCCATTTAACATTTAAGCAGTGCTTACTATGACTGTATTGAAAAATTCACATTTGAGTTCATTTTATAAGCAGACATCAGATGAGTTGACGGAACACTGGATAACAGATACCATAAATGAATAAAGCTCACTGAAAGAGAAAGAAATTTTGGAAAGCAGTTATATCAAGTAATTCATTACTACTTGAATTTAACAGTAGGTCTTTCAAAGATTCAATTTATGTATATTTTTAGTCATTTTTATCAAAAGTTGTGGGGTCAAATGCAGAAAATAACCTGCCCTAAGAGGTGACTGATGAGGAGGCTGCTGATTAATATTGCTATGCAAACTTCAGAAAGGGGCAAAAAACCCTTCCAGGACACATCTTCAAAAAGGAAGCCATTCTATATAATGCAGGGCAAGCTGTACTCTTAAGCATGGTAACAGTGATTTTGCAAAGACTAGCAAGCTTTGGGTAACAGATTTTATCCTAAAATGATAGCCAGAGAGTAAAATTCATCAGTGTATCCGTGATTCTCAGGTTCACCCCACTGACCACAGATTGATGCTGAAGAGCTGTAGATTTCAAATTGTGGGTGTTTGTCAAAATCTTTATGAGTTATTATTAAGAATCACTATGAAGGCCAAGAAAAATAGTAATTTTAAACACCTTTATTGAATTCATTGTTGTTGTTTAGTCTCTAAGTCATGTCTGACTCTTTTGTGACTCCATGGATTGTAGCCCACCAGGATCCTCTGTCGATGGGATTCTCCAGGCAAGAACACGGGAGTGGGTTGTCATTTCCTTCTCCAGGGGATCTTCCTGACCCAGGGATCGAACCTGGGTCTCCTGTGTTGGCAGGCAGCTTCTTTACCGCCGAGCCACTGGGGAAGCCCTGCTGACTTTGCTGTTGTTGTTCAGTCGCTCAGTCATGTCTGACTCTTTGCAACCCCATGGACTGCAGCACCCCAGGCTTCCCTGTCCTTCACCATCTCCTGGAGCTTGATCAAATTCATGTCCACTGAGTTGATGATGCCATCAGATCATCTCATCCTCTCTCATCCCCTTCTCCTCCTGCCTTCAATCTTTCCCAGCATCAGGGTCTTTTACAATGAGTCAGCTCTTTGCATCAGGTGGCCAAGTATTGGAGCTTCAGCTTCAGCATCAGTGCTTCCAATGAATACTCAGGACTGATTTCCTTTCGAATTGATTGGTTTGATTTGCTTGCCATCCAAGGGACTCTCAAGAGTCTTCTCCAACACTACAGTTCAAAAGAATCTATTCTTCCATGCTCAGCCTTCTTTATGGTCCAACTCTCACATCCATACATGACTACAGGAAAAACCACAGCTTTGACTGTACAGATCTTTGTTGGCAAAGTAATGTCTCTGCTTTTCAAAATGCTGTCTAATGACTTTATACATCTTAAAATGTGTAGTCACTTTTATACATTTTAATGTGTATTTACTTTATGATTTTCCCCATGTTGACATTAGTCCTTTATAATCAGTTTCCTAAATTTCTAACTGTAATTATGTGAATTTCAATATTTGTGATGTGCTGCCCTTAGCTGCTTCAGTCATGTCCGACTCTTTGCGATCCTACGGACTGTAGCCCTCCAGACTACGCTGTTCATGGAATTCCCCAGGCAAGAATACTGGAGTGGGTTGCCATGCCCTCCTCCAGGGGATCTTCCCAACCCAGGGATCGAACCCAGGTCTCCCACATTGCAAGTGGATTCTTCTCTTTTTTTTTTTTCAGTTCTACCAGTTTATTGCTACCAACCCATCTCCCTCCACCCTCGTGCACACATGCTCAGTCATGTGACCCCATGGACTGCAGCCCGCCAGGCTCCTCTGTCCATGGACTTTTCCAGGCAAGAATACTGGAGTGGGTTGCCATTTCCTTCTCCATGCACGTGGATTCTTTACCATCTGAGCCACAAAGGAAACCCAAGAACACTAGGTTGGGTAGACTATCCCTTCTTCAGCAAATCTTCCTGACCCAGGAATCGAACTGGGGTCTCCTGCATTGCAAGTGGATTCTTTACCAACTGAGCCACCAGGCAAGTCCTTCAATATATACTTCTCCCCGATCCAGAGACCTTGTAGTGATCAGCAGGGGTCTGCACAGCCTGATAGCTGCATTTCTCTTTAATCTCATCTCTTACCTTTCTCATTGTCTCTTTTGTGAAGGGAGAAATTCACTCTTCCTGAAACTCACAGTTTCTTTCTGTTCCTAGCCTTGCTGGTCTCACCTCCTTCCCAACCCTAGGGCCAGCTCTGTGGTGGTGTGACCTGTGCAGCTACAAAGGGGTGCACGCTCAGAGTCTCCCTGAGCTTGGCTTAATGCTCTGCTGTTACCATCTTGAAAGTCTTAGCAAATTTTTAGCAAGGGGCCCCATGTGTTTACTTTGCTCTGGGCACTTCAAATAGCCAGTGCTACCTACCACACTCCCGTTGTGCAATAATACACTCCATTTTCTTCTATGCTCCAGTCATGCCAACCTCTTCCCCACCTCTGGTTCCTCTTTCCAAAATACCCTTTGATACCAGTTCTTTACACATCCAATTCTTTCTCATCCTTCAAGCTCAACTAAAATGTTAATTTCTCCAAAAGACCGTCTGTGATTTCTTTATCTAAAGTGCCTCCTCTAATCTTCTACCTCATTATCCATTTATTTCTTTCGAGGCACTTACTGCAATCTGTAATGATCTCATTTATTTGTTTCCTTGTTCTCTGTCACATATCTCCTCCTCCCAAAAAGAAAGGAGTAAGAGAGTCAGTGATCTTGTCTATCTTAGTAGTACACTGAAGAATTACCAGAGCCAAAAATAGCATCTGACACATGGCAAGTCCTCAATATTTATTTGCTGAGTGAATGAGCATGCTAATCATAGTAATAAATGGTGCTTCACAGATTCTCTTGGCATTTTTTTCCTAAAGTTATTATGCACTGCATTCCATCTATTATAATTCAGCAGCATTCTAGAGATTTTTTTCCTCCACATATATGGTACTTATTTATTTGACATCAGATACCTAAGAATGTCAGTGAGATTTATGTGTGTATTTTCTAAGTATTGCTGCCTTTCTGTCAATTTATGACCCAAAAAGTAACTCAATTCCCTAAGCCAAAGAAAATGTACAGCTCTACGAATAAATTTTGGTTCACTATTTGGAAAGAAGTTGAGAAATAGTTATTGACAGAAAAAGAAGATAATGTCAGAAAAAAATATTTCAGATCAAAGGAACAACAGGAATCAGTATCCAATACTAGGTGAAGCATTAACAAAGTGTTATAACAATGCAAAGTGGTGAAAATATTAGTTGCTCAGTTGTGTCTGACTCTTTGTGACCCCATGAACCCACCAGGCTCCTCCACCATGGGATTCTCCAGGCAAGAATTCTGGAGTGGGTTGCCATGCCCTTCTCCAGGAGATCTTCCCAACCTAGGGATTGAATGTGGGTCTCCCACACTGCAGGCAGATTCTTCAGCACCTGAACCACCAGGGAAGTCCAATGTAAAGTTGCATAAACCTCTTCTGAAAAATAACTTGACATGAAGTATTTTGGCCACTGACTCAGATCATCTACTTCTAAGTGCTTTATTCTATAGAAATGTAATTTATGTAATATATGGAAAGTTATTTTCACAATGATATTTATGAATGTTGCTTATAATATCAGAAAATTGAAAACAAACTAAAGGTTGAAACCTAACGGAATGGTAAAATAAATTATAATAATTCACTCCCACATTCTGTAACTAGGAAAAATGATACTGCATGACAACATGTGGGAATACTTATTATATAAGATGTTCAGTGAAAAAGCAGTATCAAAATCACAGAAATATGAAAATAAAGCCTTAAAATCAGAGATATAGAAGAATATTGCAAGGTAGTTTATTCAGCAGCTAGATTTATGACGTTTTTACTTTCTCCAGTTGTCTAAATTTTGTTAATGTAAATACAATGTTTAGTCATGTAAACTATTTTAAGTATGTCTAAAAAAAAACAACTTCTCATCACAGTATCATTTTTAACGTAGGTCAGTGTGAGCTCTTAAAAGAGTTAGCTACTAAGAATGTTAAGTTCAAAGTCAAAACATGGATGTAAATAAAATTTAATAAGTTAATTTTTCTAAAAAAAGAGTATAATTATTCTGTGCTAAAAATTTCAACACAGATGTATTTGCCTAAAAAAAAACAAGAAAAAATTATGGTTAAGCAATTTTGAAATGGACTTTTTTTCAGACAATATTAAAACTGAATAATTTTAGACACTAATGAATGAAACAGCAGTATGTTAAAAAAAAAAATAAGCAAACAATGGTTCAGTACTCACAGGTATACAATATTCCACCATTGGATAATGCAATTTGTGACCTTTTGCTGTTCGACCCGAAAAAAAGCAACTCTGGCAAACATCATAGTTAAAATGCTTCAAGCTTCTATACCTAGAGAGAGAAAAAGAAAATTCTTTGCTTTGCAAGCTTATTATATAGCCTAAAACACTCACTTGTGGTAAGGAATTTCACTGATCTGAATCACAGTGAAACTAAAAGTTATATTGGCCAGAAATGTATAGAATTTGCTTTTATAGTATTTTAGCTCCAAATTAGGACAGAAAGAATCTTAAATTTCACAAAAGAAATTAAAGAAACCATCTCCTAAGTGAGGAGGAAAAGGCAAATTTTTGTAGATGAAGTCTCTAAATCATGTTTTCATCTGTTTCAACATAATGAGATGACAAATATCCATGTCAAAAGATTTTCTATAATGTTGAATGTGAATGCAAAATGACAAAGAAAAAAGTTACGTTTATTAGCTTGACACATCAAAATTTAAAATATCACCTTTACCATCAATAAAAAATGAATCTCAAAATTCCCTGTCAAAGACTCCTTGTGTGAAAGTTGGGTTAATCTCCATCATATCAAACTCGGCAGAAGTAACATGAAGTAATCTGATTACTTCTCAGTTAGTATTTAAATGCTACTTCTTGTTTACCAAGTTTGATCTCAATGGTCTTAGAACATCACCAAATTCCATCAGGGTCATTATATACATAAAGAGTCATGCAAAATATTATGCACATGGACACTTCTGTGACCTATGTAAATATAAATTCAGAAAGATCTCTGCTTCTGGAGCCAAACAATATAAATAAGAACGATAAAAAAATAAGCTTCATGTACTGGCTAGTCGAGGGAATGCTATTTTCAGACAGATGGTACATATCAAGCATACCACTTCTTTAGGAGGCAACCCCCCCCCCCCCAAATGGGAACAAGTGGGAAGGAATAATGGACAAACACTGAAACTACACAAATGGAACAGAAAAAAAGCCTCCTGGCACCACTGGTAGTGGAGCACCCTACCTGAATCCAACAATTGGACATTCTTTACAGATGTTGCATTTGGCCTGATGCTTTGCAGTCTCAGCTGCTGCCACGCGATGTAGAACCGGCAGCCAAACCATGGACTGTGGCTCCAGACGCATCCAATCTATAAACTCTTTCACACTTATCTCTGGCTTGTTGTTATTCTGGGCAAGAAACAAGTACATTAAAAGTGAAGAAAATGTCTCCATTTAAACTGCAGCAACTGTTGCTGCTTCAAACTCTTCTGAAAATCTGTATAGAAGTAAAAGGAGAATTACAGAACTCTTTCCAGGTCACTTAAATCACAAAATATTTAAGGTTCATCAGGGAAAAAAAAAAATTCTAGAATTGGAAAAGAGAAAAAGAAGAAATTGTCATATACGAAGAAGAAAAAAAGTCTCAATATCTTAATAGACTCAGATTAAAAAAAAAAAAACCCAAACTCATATAATTCTAGGTGCTCTTCACACAGACACTTTAAAACTATAAAACTCATTCATCTAAGACTGCAAACACTGAGAAAGTAGACTCACTGATAAGTTCCCAAACTTGAAAGCCATTGTGAACGCTAAATAAAAGCTGTTATTTCTACAGTTCTCCAGTTTTTCTTATAATTCTTTGATTGTTTTTATGTGATAGAAACAAAACACTACAGATAAAGTTGAAGACCTAATTTTTACTTGCCACTCTCCTCACCGCATTCACTTTCCTTTTTCTGTAGAAGAAACCGCTATCATACATTTGTATATACTTTTTTGGTCTTTTTATAAATTTTACTTCACATAAACAAATCCATGACCCCCAAAACTGTTATTTCTCTGTTCTTTTTCAGTCCTGGTATAACATCACACCAGGAGCACATTACCATGAATATATTTTGCAGGATTTCCAAATGTATTGTGATAAATTGTATGAAATGTCTTGGTGTCTTTTTAAATCCTAAGACTAAGTAATGTTCACATGTGCAAAATTTAATTTGTACCAACATCCATCTCCTGCTGTTGTCAAGGTCATTCTATGAACCAGCACATATGAGAATCATATTTAGAATTTTCATTTGGTATTTTTTGTTATCTCTAAAACAACAAATGGGGCTATTATAAAATGTAATAACCCATAACATCAATTCTCCTTAAAGAGATGGTGTGAGCATTTTTTCCTCAGCAGTGATAAATCACTGGATATGGAAAAAATATCTACAGGCTTTTACTTTATGCATATGCATAACATCAGTAGTAACGTTCCTAAAATGCTTTTCTATACAATAAGCATCAGAAAGAAACAAACATGCTTTTCCTGTTTAATAACACTAACTTAGATCAGTATAAAATTTTGTATATCATTCTCCTTTTGTACATATGTCTCAAAGAAAACAATGCAATTTTAACACATCTTAATATTTTTTAAAAATCTTGCCTATAAGGAGCTCAGGGCAATTTCATTCATTTATTTAATAAACAACTATTAAGCAGCTATGATGTTCAAGACACTGTAGATAGTGATACAACAGCAAAGAGAAACAGCCCTTGGTCATGGAGGTTTGTTGTTGTTCATTTGCTAAGTTGTGTCTGACACTTTGAGATCCCATGGACTGCAGCCCGCCAGGCTTATCTGTTCATGGATTTTTCTAGGCTAGAATCCTGAAATGAGTTGCCATTTCCTTCTTTGCTGATCCAGGGATCAAACCTGTGTCTCCAGCACTGGCAAGTAGATTCTCTAACACTGAAGCACCAGGGAAGCCCTCATGGATCTTAGGTTTATACAAAAGAAGAATAACCCACTAAATCACTAAACAGATAATTATATAATTCAGTATGTAATTATCAATTTTAATGAGCATGTGAAGAAGGCAGAGGAGATTCAGGTGAATATAGCAGGCATACACAGCTTCATCTGAAGGAGTCAGAGGTTTTTCAGAGGATGTGAGATTTAAGGGAAGATCTAAAGAATGAATAAGGATTAGCAATGAGAAGAGAGTTTGTGGGTAGAGGGTAAAGAACATTCTGAACAGAGGGCACATGTCCAAAGAGATGAGCACCAGAACGAAGGAACTAAAACAGCATGACTGGACAACAGACAGTTAGGGGACCAGTGGTACAAGGTGAGGCTGGGGCAAAGGCTGGGCCTAATCATAGCAATCTAGTGGTGCGTGGTCAGGATTTGAGGTTTTATCCATTGAGGGACAGTGAGTCTCCTTGAAAGGGTTGCTGTTTCTTGAATCAAATGTGCTTTAAGAACTAAAATATACACTTCCTGGGATGGTACCCAGCGTCTTCCACCACCTGGGTCCAGCCCAAGACCCCTGTTTCATTTCTCAGAGCATCCTCAGTACCACTCCCCACACACTCTATACACCAACGATCCTTCCAAAACGTTCACCTGTTGGAAGCAGCTGCGAACACTGGGCTCAATATTACTGCCCCCGAAAGCTGCTACCTCCCCCAGCTGCCGAGGGATCTGGATCGCATCGTGCAGTAACAGGCCGAGCTGTCTCTGGTCACACATTTCCGTGGGCCCCGCCACTTCCTTAAAGAGATCTACAAGGAAGAGAGGCAAGCGGTGAACCTCCCATACTGATCTTTTAAGTAAAATATACCTTTGGTTGTGTGGGATGAACGATGCAGACTGAAAAGAAAACTCATGGGGACGTGCATTACATTACTTGTCTCCTGCACTCTGACAACTCTGATATTCTGTATGTTTGTAATCAGGAACTGGTTAAGTACATGTTTCCTAGAACACTCTACTGTAGTATATGAGTAAATATGAACAGACCAATAAATACAAATTTCCTTTTTAAATGGCCAATGTATGCACATGGATTCATTCAACGGTTTCAAATAGGTTTCCCTTCTGACTGAAAAAGAGAGAGCTAAAACCAAGTTTTCTCTATGACTTGTCAAAGGAATGAATGTACCTGAAGCAGTAAATCTTTAAATTTTAAAAGATTTGTTCATCAACTTTTTGTGTTCACTTCTAAATTCAGTATTTATTAAACATATGTATTTTAATTTCTTTTAAAGTTTCTAGACTCACATCTACTTTGCAAAAGAAACATTAAACAGTACAAGGAATTGTCTTTTTTTTTTTAGGGTGTTTTTTTTTTTTTTTTGCCCAGTCTCTCATTCCTTATCA
Source organism: Cervus canadensis (assembly GCF_019320065.1). Taxonomy (NCBI): domain Eukaryota; kingdom Metazoa; phylum Chordata; class Mammalia; order Artiodactyla; family Cervidae; genus Cervus; species Cervus canadensis. The sequence goes on along the minus strand of NC_057418.1, from coordinate 17,257,779 downwards.
ATGATAAAAATTATTTTTGTTTTACTTCACTTTATGCAACAAACTACATTAATTCCAAGGTAAAAGACTTAAGAAAAATACATACTTTCATAGTTCTTAGGCTTTGCTATTCATTTAAAAATGTTTAAAAATTGTTAACATATTTCCAGCAACAAGGTTAACATACTTAAACAAGTTACTTTTGGAGTAGGGAGAAATTTCACATAAAAACAATCCACTTCATTATAGAAATGAATACTTTTTGGAAAGAAAATTTCAAGTTCTAAAAATTCAAAATTGTACAGATTCTAATGGGTTTTCATATGAGGTTTTCTAAAAATAGAAGAAAGGAGACTAAATATTTTTTGGATCCTAAAAACCATTTTCAAACACCTGATAAATGAGTATCAGATCAAAATGTATCATTCCTCTGCCCTCCCCCCCTTTTCAAAGAGAATAAGACTAGATTTAACACTGTCAACAGTAAATTTTCAAGCAAACAAACCAAGCTCAGTGATATTGACACAGTAATTATAATGAAATATGACTTTAATTAAAAGCATACATAGGGAAAGCAAATTCAATTAAAATAAATTTAATTTTTATCATTTGTTCACTTAGATTTGGTTAGAGTTTACATGTTTCTTCTCATTTGTTAAAAATAAGACCATTCTAGCCAAAATTATTTATCCAGAGTTCTTATGTTTTAATTAATTTATTTTTAATCAAAAGATAATTGCTGTACAGAATTGTCTTGGCTTCTGCCAAACATCAACATGAAACTCTCACTGTTTGCAGATGACATGATACAATACACAGAAAACCCTAAACATACTATCAGAAAATTACTAGAGTGAATCAGTGAATTTAGCAAAGCTGTAGGATACAAAATCAATACACAGAAATCACTTGCATTTTATATGCTAACAATGAAAAATCAGAAAGAGAAATTAAGGAATCAATCCCATTCATAATTGCAATAAAAACAACAAAATATTTAGAAATAAATTTACCTAAGCAGACAAAAGAACTGCATACAGAAAACTATAAGACACTGATGAAAGAAATCAAAGACAACATAAACAGATGGACAGATATTTCATGCTCCTGAGTTGGGAGAATCAATACTGTAGAAACAGCTATACTACCAAATGTAACCTACAGATTCAATATGATCCCTATCAAATTACCAATGGCACTTCTCACAGAACTACAACAAAAAATTTCACAATTCATATGAAAACACAAAAGATCCCAAATGGCCAACCCTGAGAAAAAAGAATGGAGCTGGAGCAACCAACCTTCCTAACCTCAGACTATACTACAAAGCGACCGTCATCAAGACGGTATGGTACTGGAACAAAAACAGAAATACATAGACCAATGGAACAAGATAGAAAGCCCAGAGATAAACTCATGCACCCATCGGCACCTTAGTTTTGACAAAGGAGGCAAGGATCAGCCTCTTTAGTAAGTGGTCCTAGAAAAACATGTAGCTGGACAGCTACATATAAAAGAATGACATTAGAACACTTCCTAATACCATACACAAAGATAAACTCAAAATGGATTAAAGACCTAAATGTAAGGTCATAAATTACAAAACTGTTAAGAGGAAAACATAGACAGAACACTCGATGACATAAATCAAAACAAGATCCTCTGTGACCCACCTCCTAGAGTAACGGAAATAAAAACAAAAATAAACAAGCGGGACCTCATAGAACTTTAGAGCTTGTGCACAGCAAAGGAAACCATAAACAAGGTAAAAAGACAACCCTCAGAATGGAAGGAAACAATAGCAAATGAAACAACTGACAAAGGATTACTTTCCAAGATATACAAGCAGCTCAAAAAAGTCAATATCAGAAAAACAAACAGCCCAATCAAAAAGTGGGGAAAAGACCTAAACAGACATTTCTCCAAAGAATACATACAATGGCTAACACACACATGAAAAGATACTCAACACTGCTCATCATTAGAGAAATGCAAATCAAAACTACAATGAGATATCATCACACACTGATCAGAATGGCCATCATCAAAAAGTCCATAAACAATAAATGCTGGAGAGGGTGTGGAGAAAAGGGAACACTCTTGCACTGTTGGGAGTGTAAACTGATACAGCCACTGTGGAAAACAGTATGAAGATTCCTTAAAAAAATAAGAGTAAAACTACCATATGACTCAAAATTCTTATGATTCTCAGAGTAAACCTGTTCCTGGGATGAGGCCTCTGAAATCAATAGAGTTGATGCATACATGTAATAATAATCTCTAGAGACAGTGCACATGTTCAGCAAGATCCATCCTGCCCACCTTTCCCCTTTAGAGGAAGACAGCTACACTACTATGCCACTAGTAAGGTAAAACTACACGCAAAACAGAAACAATTTCCTAACATTCCGACATATTTCTGAAGTCTTATAGAAGTTCACATTTTGATGTTACAGTCAGATACAATAAGGAGTGTCAGGATGTGGCGATGGATCATAGGAAAGTCTCAATCTAAATATAAATAAGCAAAAAAGAGATGCAAAAGGCCATTTGAAAGCATCTTTGTAAATGTGCTCTGATGAGGCCAGGAAACCACTGAGCTATATAGCAGGAAGGCCATGGTGCTGTTAGAACCTAATCAAGCGACATTCCCAGGAAGTCACAAAGAGAAAGAGGGTGTCACAGGGTAAACACACTGACATGACCATTGCAAAATCAATGTTTAGATGGATACCAATTCACCCAGAAGAGCAGCTCTGCCCCTGAGTGTGGAGAACAAATTGTCCTGAATATTAATTCCAACAAAGAAAATAATAATGAGAAAGTGTTCTGATACCACCGGGGAAATCACAACTGGAATCAGAGATACTAAGGACCTCAAAGTAAAAAACAAGCAAAAAAACAGAGAATATTCTGAGTCTCAACACTCTCAAGAAAGATTTAAAGATTTCAACCCAAAGATTTCTTATTTAATTTCTAAATGGCATGTGTGTGCACGCTGTGTGTCCTCAGTTGTGTCCAGCTCTTTGTGACCCCATGGACTGTAGCCCACCAGGCTCCTCTGTCCATGGGATTCTCCAGGCAAGAATACTGCAGTGGATTGCCATGCTCCCCACCAGGGGACTTCCTGACCCAGAGATTGAACCCGCGTCTCTTATCTCTCCTGCATTGACAAGTGGGTTCTTTACGACTAGTGCCACCTGGGACGCCCCCTAAACGGCACACTTCATGGATTAAATTAAATATCAGAGGTTTTCATTGCAGGGCTTCCTCTTCCCCTGCCACAATCTGAAACTTTAACGTTGAATTATACAGAGTATTAAGTTCAACGATATTTGTGGAAAGTGTGTCCACTGTAGTTCGACTGTATCACTACACATATGCTGAAATACCTCCTCAATTGAAAGATTATACATTTCAGAAGTATGTGTGAAGGTATGTGTGTAGATAAGAGATTTTTTTTTTATATATTGCATAGAATTTGGTTTCTGCTCTAAACCTACAGCCACCATGTTGTAACTCTTTTGGCTTTAGATGACTCTCATAATCAGCTTAAAAAATAAAAGGAGGAGGAGGAACTATTGATCTAGAAAAATAGATCACCATTACATTTTAATAGTATTCATGACAAACTCTGCAGTTGTATTTACACTATTTTCAGAGTAGGTTAAGCCCCATGACATAACTGTAACTTTTCAACAAACCCTAAATTCTTTCAGGAACACATGAAAACAGCAAATCACAGTTGATTTTAAAAAGTCCTTTTCTAATCTGATACACTGATGATTTCATTAACATTTTTCTTTCTCACTCATTATAGTAACAACATTTTTAGCTTTGAAAATGATATCTTCTGACAATTATGATGCTGAAGACAATTTAAATTCTAGATAAAGTGCCACCACGCAAAAGTCTGGGTAAAGATTTTTTCTGCATGGTTTACTGAGTTCTGACTCCATCAAGGCACCTCACCTCCTGATCCTACAATCAGCTTTTCAATTCATACAGATCCACGTCTCTTTTCATTGGCATTCTTTCCAAACTGTGTAAGAACAAGCCATCATGATTTAGCCCTGGAATTCAAAATCAAACCACCTCACAGCCGTCCCAGAAAATAAATGCATTTTAAAATGTATTCATGTTCAGAGAAGATGCAAAACTAAAATTTATAGAAGCTGAGGTCAAATAGTCTCTTGTCTGTGGTATCTTCCATTCATGAAATATCCCCCTCTCCCTGTCCCTCGAAAGTATGGATAGACGTATCTATACAGAATCACATGAGGCTATGCAAGACATAATCAAGTAACTCATATTTTATGGATGTAATTAAATCAAAAATTTTACAGTAATTTGGAGACATACAGAGTTTGGAGACATAGCAGTATTTACTACCATTTATTCAACAACTGCTATTTTAGGTAATTATTTTCAAAGCAAGAATTATTAGTTTCACTCTTCAGTTGAAGATTTGCTAAGTTTCAGCTTCCTGAAATGTGAAATGGGAGTATTCTTACTACCTCTTAGCTGTTGGTATTCAGTGGAAATACCCAGCCACTAAGTGGTAGAGCTGAGATTTGAAGGCAGGTCTTCCTGGCTCCTAAGCCTGTTTGTTTCCAAATGCCAAGATGCTGACCTTTATTAACTGATGGTTAAAAGGTCACCACTGACTTATTTGCTGAATAAAAACAAATATAACAAAAAAATTTTTTAATGTACTACTTTTAATTTTTCCACACTATAAAATACAATTATTTGTCTCACTATAACAGTTGTAGTCATCCCAATTTTCTTAAGCATTGGAAATATATGGAAATAGAAAAGGCTGTAGGTTTAGAGTCAGAAAAATCTACAATCTAATTCTAGCTCCACAATTACTGTCTCTGCAGCCTTAACTAGATTCTTAACCCAACCCCAGCATTTTTTTTTTCCAGCTGGAAGATGGACATCACAATGCCTATATTATGGGACAATCATTCTAAGAATTAAATGAGATATAGTCTGTAGTTGGTTCTTACTTCATCAAGGCACCTCACATCTTGATCCTATAAATCAGTTTTCCATTTCACACAAGTCCACATCACTTCGCACCAATACCCTTTGTCTAGCCTAGTACATGTATAGTCAAGGTTTTTTAAAAAATGGGAACCATTATTACTAGCAAATCACAAAAGTAAGTATCCAATAAGTTGTTATTATTATTATTACTAAAAACAGTACTGGTAAAGGAAAAGTCTTACATACATCTGTATTTTTCTTCTAACAGGCCTTTGGAGAGAGCGATCAATCCAATCTTCAGACTCTGCACTCTTATTTTTCCAGTCCGGCCCCTGAAATTGTAAGAATCTCAGTGTGTTAGATGCCTTTAAAACTTTATAGAGTATGTTAATTATTTCTGGATGTCTATTTTCTTGAGGGTAAACCATAAAAAAGCTGCATCTTAATGCAACTTTCTATTCAACTTTATTAATTAATGTGAAGCCCATACCATAAGTTCATGACAAATTTTAACAGTATATTTGACTTAGTCTGGAAGAATATACAGCCTAAAATCACTTTACACAACATAGGAACTAGAAAGAACAAAATAAAACAAAATGAAAGTGCTAATTATAAAGCTAAAAAGATTTTATTTTTATAAACACTGAATTAAAATTTGTTAATAATTATATATGCAATATACAAAATAGCTACTGATATATATAATATGTATGTGACAATACAGCAAGAAAGGGATAATGATGTATCTAAAAACAGATGTAAGGAAATTGACTGGAAAATTAGCTCTATATTGAGGGTTTATAACTTGCTGAATACTTAAAACACTTGGTCTTCATTGATTTTTTTTAGCTCTGTCAATGCAGTTTCTATAAATTACTACTGCAGTTATAATAGTCAATGATCTTAAAAACACAGGTGTGCAATCTTTATTTGGGAAAGTATCAAATTACAATTAAACACAAAATGTATTTAATTAACACTAGGAAATAGCCTCATATTATGCCAATGAGAGATCATTTCAATTTCACATATACTTTGGCTAGAAGAATAACTTTATGTTTAAAAGCACAGAGTTTTATTTATTTTTTTGTTAAAGAATTTTAACAAAAGTTAAAATCTTTCGTTAAAGTTGTATTTATTCTTTTGTTAAAGAACAAATGAGTTGTTTTATCAGATGTCACACTGCACTGGATCTTGGGGCTGTGGAAAGGAAAATGCAGAAGCTACAAACATTAATAACACATGATCCTTGCTGTGAAATAACACACAGTCTCAAAAAAATAAAGATAATAAAGACTGCTATCTTTACTATTTCACATAAGCAGGATCAGTTCTCAATTTCAGTTTTGGTTGTGAATTTTCTTGTTTTCCATACACAAATACAACACATTCAAAACCTGTAACTAAATGTTTACATAATTATACGAGTGCATAAAATTCAGTAATTCATAACATTTAAAAACATATAAATATTTGTCTCATTTAATTTTAGATAGTTTATTGTCAAACTGGACTTAAGTCTGACTTATTGATATTTTTATTATTAATGCTAATTGATATCTTTCATTCTCAAATTATAAATACTCAAGTAAGTTTCTGTATTCACACAATGACATATAAAGTATAAAATAAATTTATAAAAAGGAAAACATGCTTAGGAATTAGTAAAATGTATTTTCAAATAGTCCCTTGTGGAAATTCCTTGACTGTCCAGTGGTTAGGACTCTGTCCTTTCACAGACGAGGACTCAGATTCAATCCCTGGTTAGGGAACTTAGAGTCTGCAAACTGTAGGGCACAGCAAAGAAAAAAAAGTCCCCTGATAGCCTAGAGTTTATAACCTGTATTAAATCATACCCAACAAACATACTGAACCCTTGCTATGTATGTGTACAACATTCAGAACTGACCTATGAAATAACTAATACTTAAATTTTAAAATAAATAAACCCATTATAAGCAGAAATCTAAACTTTACATGCACATTCCAGTTTCTCACAATTATAGAAGTACAGGTTTCAAATTAGCCTTAAACTAAGCCATGCTATGAAGAGTGTTTCTACTTCATATTTTTAAGGTCTTTCCTAATTATCACATGAAAAGAAGACCGTGTCTGTTTTTTACCCTCCAAAACTCAGGATATTATATTCTCTGGACAATAGACTTGCAGAAAATAACAAAAGGCCGTGCAAATGGACTAGCACTTGAATATGGCTAAGGACAAAGTAAGCCCTTAAGGGGAAAAAAAAAAGATCAAACTCATACATACTGGAGGCTGACCTCCAGTCAATGGTGACAGAACAACAAAGCAACACCATCAGGAAGACTATTGAAAATGTCAATCACCCATTCATCGCACCACCAATGCTTAGGAAGGCTTACTGAGATCCCAGCACTGTTCTGTGTACCGTAAGACACGGTTCCTACCCATGCCTAGCTGGACAGGTGAGACAAGAAAACAGATAGAGAATCATAAGGAAATACAAGACCGATCTTACGCATGGAAATAATCAGGTACAAGATCACTGTGGCTGACTAGTCGTTAATGATTGGTGTTTAGCCTAAGTCGTTATTAGCCTCACAGCATTTGATAGAGAAGTCTAAAATCAGACATTGAAGACATGACATGGCTAGACCACCCTGACTAGGAGAAAGCAAATTACCATAGGAAAAGCCCAGACAAGGGAGGGGACAGAGGAAGGGGATGTGAGCACTAGAGTCGAGACCCATCAGGTACAGCAAGAACGTGCATCAAGGGTAAATGACTGATAATGTTGCCCAGGTTATATGGAGCCAGATGATAGAGGGCTTTGATATTAAATATGTTACAGAATTTGAAAGAGAATAGGGAGGCAATAAAATTTTTTAGTGAGTGACTATATTTCAGTATTTAGTTCCCTGCTAGTTTTCATAAGTTCTCCTGAAATTAATTCAGCCAGAAAGATATGTATTATACCTTATAAATAAAATTATATGCACCTTGGATAGTGGGGAAAATGCATCAAATGAGATTAATATTTTCTGCAGGGACAAAAATATTTAAACCAAATAATCCAGACTACTGCTTTAAATCTTGATTTAAATAAATTTGATTTCCATTAAATTTAAAAGGAAGATTGTAGAATTAAGACTTTTTAGCCCAGGAAGATTAAGACTGAGTGAGGCTGTGAACACATAAATGGAATCAATCTTATCTTTATATTTTCTAAGGTACTTTCTAAATATACTAGATCATTTGCCCTTCACAATCACTTATATATGAGAAGCAGAGGAGATATTTTTATCTCAGCTTTTCATCTGAAAAATTGAGATGCCAAAAATTAAGTGGTTCCCAAGTTGTAAAGCAACCAGAACCAAAAATTTGAATTCTTATCCTCCACAACAGAAGAAAATAGACTTTTTTCAGACAATTCAGAATATTAGAAGGTGGCACATGTTAAAAGCTGAAAGAAACAGTAAACAATATAATTTATAAAGTCCCATTTTTCTTAGATATGGCAGTATAGTAGGAAAAATCAAGTGATCATCAAAAAACCTGAATACTAGTTACATATCTACCACTAAAAATATACAATAGGTAGCTGTGGATAAATTGTCTTATCTCATTGGTTCAGTTTCTCAATCAGTAAAAAAAGGACAGAATGGAAGATCCTTGAAGTCCTTCTGCTTCCAGAATTCTAGGACCTTCGGTCTGTGCATCATTTGTTATTTCAAGAGCTGGCTGAATATATTTCAATAGCTGAAAATACCAGGTCTTGTTGCAACATGCTACACAAAGCAATGCAGTTTAAATAAATATATAGAAGAATGTCAGATTAACTGAATGAATAGAAGAATTTGGTCATGATACCATTTCCAAGGTTCAGAGACTTCTTAGGGGTCCATAATATCCTGGTGCATTGGATGGAGTAGATCACAGTTCTATTAGTTTCTCAAAGGAAACTAATGACTTGAAAACAGCTAATAACTCTTGTTTGAAGTGAAGTGAAAGTCACTTAGTCGTGTCTGACTCTTTGCGACCCCATGAACTACACAGTCCATGGAATTCTTCAGGCCAGAATACTGCAGTGGGCAGCCGTTCCCTTCTTCAGGGGATCTTCTCAACCCAGGGATTGAACCCAGGTCTTCAGCATTGCAGGAGGATTCTTTACCAGCTGAACCACAAGGGAAGCCTGATATCTCTTGTTTAGATAAATGAATAAGTCATAGTTGCTACAGAAATTTGGGTAATTAACTCTGGCCATCTGAGACTACCATCAGAGGAGTAACTGTTTTTTCCTTAGCTGAATTAGTGGTGCTTCTCTTCAAAATGGAAAACTCAAATGGATGGCCACTGCTCTAACCCAGCATGGTTGTTGCTGTTTCTTTGGCATGCTGTTGCTGTTCAGTCACTAAGTCATGTCCAACTCTTTAATGTCTCCTGGAGTTTGCTCAAACTCATGCCCATAGAGTCGGTGATGCCATCAACCATCTCATCCTCTGTCGAGCCCCCTTCTCCTTCTGCCTTCAATCTTTCCCAGCATCAGGGTCTTTCCCAATGAGTCAGCTCTTCGCATCAGGTGGCCAAAGTATTGGAGTTTCAGCTTTAGCATCAGTCCTTCCAATGAATATTCAGTTGATTTTCTTTAGGATTGACTGGTTTGATCTCCTTGCTGTCCAAGGGACTCTCTTTGGCATGGAAAGGGGATAAATCCTAAAAGCTCTTTTCTTTTAAAACGGAGAATTTCAAAATACTGTCTTTCTAAATAAGAAACACTTATCTCTGTGTTGCATTTCTCATGTGTTCACATTTGACGGTAGAAAATGATAATATGCCAAAATTTAACTCCCTGGAATATGAATCACAACATTTCACACACTGCTTCCTTCCCAATTAATGGCACTATTCCCTTTGGGCGGTCCAGTGAAAACAGCATATGTACATGTTACGGGCTGAGCTGCATTCCCCTAAAATTGATATGTTTCAGTCCTAACTCCCAGTACTTCAAGATGCAACTATATATGGAGAGCCTTAAAACTGGCAATTAAGTTAAAATGAAGCATATAGGGTGGGCTCTAATCCACTATGACTAGAGTTCTTAAAGAACATTAGGACACAGATAGACACAGAAGGAAAACCATGTGAGGACACAAGGAGAAGAAAGCCATCTAAAAGCCAAGGAAAGAGGCCTCAGAAGAAATGAGCCCTGTGAGTTTGGACTTTCAGCCTCCAGGACTGCGAGAAATAAATTTCTGTTGTTTAAGCTACCTAGGCTGTGCTGTGATACTTTGTTACGGCAGCCCAAGCTGACTAATACAGTGTGTTAGAGTCATAGATGATGCCGAAAAGAGGGCAATTTAACATATTCCCCAGTTCTTCCTTACAATATAGACCAAAATGCACACCTCTATCATACTCCACAGAGCTAAGGAAGTTCTTAACTATAGCTTTCTGGGACATAAAATTAAGTGAAACGTTTTGTAGATAAAACACCTAATTGATCAGTTATTTTAGTGAATTTACTACAGAAAATGTCTCTTATAGGTTTAAAAAAATTGAAGATCAACTTAACAGTGAATTAATGCTAACAGGCATGTTTTATCCAGGAAGCATAAAAATTGGAGTTAAAATGAAATGCATTAAAATGTATTAGACAAGGAGAGAGCAAAGCCCATGTTCATCATGGTAATGGAGATTCATGCTACCTGTTCTTCAGGGAGTTTCTTAAGAGCTCTCAACCACACAATGGCAATTTGATTATTAAAAAAGGCTTTGCTATGATATTCGTAAGTAATGAAAGATAAAAGATTTTTCTAACCCAAAGAATAAATGAAATGTTAATTAAATCATCCTGAAAGCTATTGTAACTATCATTTACTTCTTATATAGAATCAATCAGCTGCTTGCATTTATGAACTATCATCTATTTCCTTTCACTCTAAATCAAATAAAAAACTGACAAGCACAAATTTTCATATAGCTAATTAATGGAAAATAACTTTCAGAGTCTGAGAGAAAAACAAAAGTTCTAATTTTCTTATTTCATCTTTGCATACTTTAACCCCCTACCAGAAGAATGAATAATTCCTAATATTTCAGAAATGTCAGCCCACAGCAGGGCTTTCTAGAATTGATTATTTCACAAATGCATTGTCACATTCAAGAAAGTCAAATTAATGGCAAATGAGTCATGCTGGAAGTAGGGAGTGCTCTCTATGTAACATTAAGTATCTAATTAAATTACAGATATTAGAGTGGCCTAAAGCATATGTTATTTAAAACACAATATATACACATAACCACAATTGCAATAAATAAAGGCAATACCAAAAGAGAAATTAAATCCTTTTAACTGCCATCCAAATTGCTCTTAAGTAGTCATACAAAAAAATGCAGAGTGGATTATTATGAACCAATAAATTTTTAAACTCAAAACAATAAATATGAAATTTCATCTTTTGAAAAAATACTCTAAAAAACTGAGGAAGGAAATCAGACTTTTTTCATTAGGTTTCCTCTAGCACAGAGACTAAAAACACTACAAATCTGAAACTGAAGCAAGATCTTAAAATCATAGATGGACATTCTTTTTTGTTCCATTGTTGGTTAAGAACTCAATTTTTGGAAAGTCATTCCTTCTCAACAATTAACGTAAATATTTCCACTGGGAAAAGTACTTTGAAAGTACTTTCTTAAAAATTCACTTACAAAAATTCAGATATTTTACATTGTCAAAAAATTTCATCAAATGATTATATTTTAATGGAAAAAATGCAAACTTACGTATCATATACATTGAGTAGCCAGTTGAGACACATATCCACACAGAGAGGAACGTTGACCAGATTCTTATGCATTTGTTCAAGGCCATCATAAGTTGTTGTCAGACAGTTGATGACATCTGGAACACTAAGAAGCTGATCATTTTGGTTCAGTTTGTGCTGTTCGAAAACTTCGTTTGTTGTATTCAACTCTAAGAGATCCACTAATCAGGTGAGAAAAAGGAATATGTACAGTCACTACATTACAGAACAACATTGAAACAAAGTCCTTACAGTCTTAGTTTTTAGCTTGATTCTTCAATTTAAGAATCTATCCTTTTTAGCTAATTCCAGTTTTTAAAGAAATAAATAGCATTTCCATTTGTACATCTCTAAACTCTTCTTTTATCCACATCTCTTACATTCACACTTTTGAATCTATATTCTTGACACTTCTCAATATGACCTCATTTTTCACTCTATAGAATATTAGTTTTTCCTACTTTATTTTTCTGGTTTTCCTCTTTTCAGCCTCTTTGTACTTTTGAATGTAGGAAAGCATAAATCTCTAAGTCTATTCCTTATGGGGGATGTGTGTGTGTGTGTGTGTGTGTGTGTGTGTGTGTGTGTGTGTGTGTGTGAGTGTGTGTGTGAGAGTGTGTGTGTGTACTCAGTCGCTCAGTCAAGTCTGACTCTTTGTGACCCCATGGACTGTAGCCCACCAGGCCTCTCTACCCATGGTATTTTCTAGGCAAGAAAACTGGAACGGATTGCCATTTCCTAACCGTAACAGATACAGAGATCTTCCTGACCCAGAGACCTAACGTGAGTCTCTTGCATCTCCTGCATTGCCAGGCAGATTCTTCACCACAGTACCACATGGGAAGCTCTATTCCTTATGGTAGAACACCTAGAATATGACACTGCTCTTTTTCAAACTCCTGAGAACAGCCCACTCACCACTCTCCCATTCATTCTTTATATCACTGTGAACCTGATCATTCTTAAATAGTTTCTCCACATGCACATCATTAAATAAAAAGTTCACTGAAGATATTTAGTGCCTAAAATAGGTTCTGTAGAAAAATAATAGCTCTCCACTGCCTACTGAGTCAAGTCTTATCTATGTTCTAAGTCGCTTCAGTTGTGTCCAATTCTTTGTGATCCTATGGACAGTAGCCTGCCAGACACTTCTGTCCATGGGATTCTCCAGGCAAGAATACTGGAGTGGGTTGCTGTGCCTTCCTCCTGGAGATCTTCCCAACCCAGGGATCAAACCCATGTCTCTTATGTCTCCTGCATTGGCAAGTGGGTTCTTTATCACTAGCACCACCTGGGAAGCCCAAGCCTAATTTATAAGGCCCTCAAAATCTGGTGCCAAAGTGGTTTGCTTTCCATGACACTTTGGCAAATAAGTAACTTGTAACTAGGTAGGGATAAAAGAGGCTCACAGGCCAGGACCCCCAGCCATGACTCTCATGTATTTCCTTCCATGGCTTACTCTTCATGGATGGAAACTCTACATGGGCATGGCTGGTGCTAGAGCATGCAGAGTGGGCACAGAGCAGAAAGGAGAAGAGCCCTGCTCTCAAAAATCACCAGTCTGAGAAGGAGGATAAGCATTCTGATGACTTAACTGAAAATGCCCTAAGAGAAGACATGGATTTCTACAAGAGCTATTACTGCCAGGGGAGGAGAAGCAGCCTAGAGAAAGCTCCCTGGGAAGGTGGGATTTGAAATGGACCTTAAACAATAGATAAGACACAAGAGATCCATGTACAACAAGGAAAGAATTCCAGGAAGAGAAAATTGCTTGAGAAAAGAAAAGAATTCAAAGAAGTCTAGGCAGCTCCAAGAAATGATGACGGCAGTATGATGGTGTGTGGTCACACACGGGGCGGCATATGGTTACTGTGAGGCAGACACACAGATGGCAGGCCATGTTGGCCCAGGCGAGGCCTTCCAAGGCCAAGAGGAAGAGTTTGGACAAATAGAAGAACTTTAATCTTTTCTTTTAATTCACTTTGAGTCAATCAGTAGCTAACCGAAAACAGGAAAGCATGTTAGATTATCAAACCACCACATATCTATACATCTATTGAGTATGGAGATGACATCTAAATATAAACCTGTAGGTTTGGAAAATTACAGAACCCATGTGAACTTAAGGTTTGCTCAGGGAAACTACTGTGTTATAAAATTCTTCCCCAATCGCCATACTTAACTTTTTATTTTTTCATACTTAACTTTTTAACATTAAAAAATAAGCTTCAGAAAAGTTTTTTTATATGTAAATAACATTTTCTTTTTGCATAATACAAAATTGTTCCCTCAAAAATATGACCTATTTTGACAGTTTAATAAAATAAACAAACAGCTTCCTTTGTATTTTTTTAACCATTGAATAACCAGTAATTTTTGACTTTTAAAGACATTTATGAAATGTGTCTACTTTAGCTGCTTAAATACCATAGAATGATTTATTTTTTTTTTCCTAAGCTATCTACGGTGGTAAAGAACAGCTTTAAAATTGTACAGATTAAAATGATTTCTAAATCAACAGAGAAGTCATTTCTTTCAACAGAGAGAGAGAATATAAAACACACACATCTAGATAAAAGATGAATCCATTTCCTTCAGATAGTAAAATTTCAGCTATTACAAAAGTAACCTGTGTAAGCATTCTAGATGGTGTCAGAAAAAAACATAAAGAACCATCTAGAATTTTCATCGTCGTTTTTACCCCATTTCTTGGCACGGTACACTATTTTCAATTATAACCTTGAAGAGGACAGGAGTAAAATTCAAATTTGTTCTTCAGAATGCTTGACAAAGAGAAGTGCGTAATAAATGACAGAGCCATAGAACTATAATTCCATACAGATATAGAGAAACGTATTCAAATGCTGCCAAAATGTTCTAAGTTTTCTGAATTCCAACACTGATTCTGCCAGCAACACAGCACCGCTATTACATTCCCACATGGCATGAAGTGACAAAAGACCGAATTCCAAAAAGACCATTTCCTGGATCAGGCTGTCCTTGAATTTCTTCTAGAAAAGTCTCCTTTGTGATACACTTTGTAGCTGTGACAGTGATTTGCCACATCCCACAGACTACCATGTCTTCAATTTTTAGTGATTTATTCTGACACTTTACCTTCGTGCCTAAGCCAGGAATACATCTCCCTGAAGTATGTCACATTTAGGTACCTTTAACGACAGACTACATTTTAATCACAGAAAATGATGCTTTTCTCTTTTCAAGGAGAGACAAATGACGGCTCAGTCATGCAGCAAATGAAATAAACAGAAGAATCATTTTCTACCAACTTTAAGGCTTTTCTTTAAACCCACAATGAAGCAGAGGGGGTTGAATGGAACTGGATCACCTTTCTTCGGCTCTGCAAAAACACACACTTTAGCATCCGACCTTGGGCTTCTATGACTCTCCAACTCTTGAAATGTTTATCCCTTCATAGCACCTTTCCTAGCTCCTCTTCCCCAGACATCTCAGGTGCTCAAGGTCTCATGTCTGCCCTTTCCCTCTATAAGCCTGATGCTCTCATTCACCTTCATTACTGTGGTTATTACTTCTCTCTGGAAGACTCTAGATTCTCTTCCTCATCTCCTGCTTGAATATCCGATCCACATTCCTGCTGCTTTGTTCCCAATCAGAGCTATACTATCTTCTTCCAGGAATCTCCACCTTAATGCACGCAAATAAAGGTCTTGCCTTTTCATGACATAGAAATCCAGAGATGGTTAGATAGGAACACTGACTTAATGGGCATGAATTTGAGCAAACTCTGGGAGATAGTGGAGGACAGAGGAGTCTGCCGTGCTACAGTCCATGGGGTTGCAAAGAGTTTGACATGACACGAATTAGTGACTGAACAACAAGGCTGTTACTACCGTCCATAGATCACTAGTCTGTAACTCTCGAGACACCCTAACACTTTCTTTTCACTCTCTGCAATCTATCAAGTACCAAGTCCACCAGTCCTTAGTTCTCCCTCCTGCTCACAGATCTGTGTTCTCATCTCCCCTCCAACAATCAGCTTTCATCGTCTTTCACCTGAGCGCTTACTTGTCCTCTGTTCCCTTGGTACTTTGATCTCAGACATCGCCTAACACGTACACCCACGAGTGGCTCTATCTCCTAACTTACGCAAAACAGAAAGCATTCTATAGTATCTCAATCTATAAAGAAAATATCCAAATATCAAATATAACACTGTGAGAGTCTGAAGAACAAACAAGTGTCACATTAGAAAAGAACTGAATCTATGAGATGCAAAATCAGGAGTGACCTAATTTGGAGTAGAGTAGCCAAGAAAGCCTGCTTAGAGATGCATGACAGTTAAACTAGGACCTAAAAAGAAAGGGAATGAGCTCTTCAGGCAGGAGGAGCAGAAAACAGAGCTTGCCCTTTCAGCATCCTCTCGAACTACAAGGGTCCACTGTGGGCCATGATGAATGAGGAGGATGGAGAGACTGGCTGTGGTAAAGGCCATTCCATGCGGAGGGCAGCAAGGCTGTTGGAAGCAGGGGGGTTGTGTCTGAATTGACATTCCTTGAGTGTGGGAACAAAGTCTCTACTGTTTTATCCCCTGCCCAATCTGGAAGCCCAATAAATGAAAGAACAATGTTAGCAACGACAGCATGCCCTCTTGGTGAGGACACTATGATGGGCGGAGATTTACACAGAGAGAGACAACTGTTGATTCAAAGCAGGTGTTGATGCAGACGGCGCAATCCTCCTCACATTATCTGTCACACAAAGGCACGCGAGGGGCGCTTGATGGGAGAGAAAGTCGTTACAGGCCATCATAAAGTTCTGGAAAAGCTGGAGGCAGGTGGGATTAGCTTGTAAATGTTTCCAAAAGAAGTAAATTTTTAACAGCATTGGAAGGGAATAAAGGGTTGCAGACAACTGCAGAGGAAGGGTCAAGGCATTTCGAGTAAACGGAAAAGATGGGAGAGGAAGGAGCAGATTAATCATAAACAGGTGAGCTGGACCAGGAGTGCCAAGGACTCACTAGGAGCTCAATGGGGGCTGAGAAAGTGGAGGCCAGGTGGCCCTGAGGACATCACCTCGAACATTCGCAATCAAACACAACCCAGCCCATTTCTAAGTGAGCACCACTAAAGGTCATTTAGTTTAGAGGTGGGAGGCATGTCTCTTCTGCTCCTCTCCAGTTTGAAGGGATGAGTTGAAGGAGAGAGTTTTTTCTTTAGGACTCAGAGAACCCACAGAAGAAAACAAGTAAATGTGTTTAATCTGTTTATCTGCCCACAAGTATTACTGAAAACTGGACCCATGTTCACAGTGATACAAAGCCATCTCCTGTCAATGGAGAGGCTTCCCTGATAGCTCAGTTGGTAAAGAATCCGTCTGCAATGCAGGAGACCCTGGTTCAATTCCTGGGTCAGGAAGATCCCCTGGAGAAGGGAAAGGCTGCCCACCCCAGTATTCTTGGGCTTCCCTTGTGGCTCAGCTGGTAAAGAATTCACTCGCAATGCGGGAGACCTGGGTTCACTCCCTGGGTTGGAAAGATCCCCTGGAGAAGGGAAAGGCTGCCCACTGCAGTATTGTGGCTGAGTCATCTGCCCTCATTCTACAGCTCATCCGGCCTGAGAAGTCCTTCCAGGTCTGTCAGCTGGACACCAGACCTGCAGCTGAGCCTTTTTCAAAACTGCTGGTACCCTGGCCCGACTGAGCTCCCTGAAATCCCTTCTGCGTGCTCCCAATTCACTTCCTCTTCCCTTCCGGCTGAACATACAGATCACCAGAGTGCACAGGCTTTCTATTTGGGAACTGGTCATTCTGCCATCCTTGCTGTGACCGCTACAATCTGCCAATCATCGTTGGCGCTCTGAGGATGATGGGCTTCCAGGCCATGTCAGCCTCTTGTCCACTCCCTCACTTGGAGGTTTTTTTCAGCCCTTCAGACAGCTCTTCCACATGTAGCTTCCACCACATTAGTCACTCAGCTGGGTCCAACTCTTTGCGACCAGACTTGCGACCAGACTTGCCAGACTCCTTTGTTCATGGGACTGCATGGGACTGCATTGTCATTCCCTTCTCCGGGAGATCTTCCCAACCCAGGGACTGAAACTACATCTCTTGCATATCCTGCATTGGCAGGTGGGTTCTTTACCAGCTGAGCCACCAGGGAAGCCCAAACATAGCTTAAGTGTTTCTTATTCTAAAGCTTTGCCTTGCTATATTTTCTTGGAATGGTTCTACACATCTCTTTCCTCAACTCTCCTCATATAACCAGCTTAAACTGTACTTTTAATTTTTACTGACCTAGCAGATTTTTAACCTTAATATATCATTTCTAAGGGTAACCTGCAAAGCTTCACTGAATGGCCTAGACATACAACAACTGTTAACAAAAGGTAGCAACAAGAATATTTGGAATTATTCAAGTTATGCTGTTATAAGCATTAAGGCACATGTCACTTTCCATATTAACTACCTGATGAGGCCCAAAAGTTCTCTAAGTAGACTCAATCATTAAAGCAAAAGAATAGAAGCTATAGATAGAATCCAGGTAGCATGAATCTATACTCTGTTGCAAAGCATTCATATTGATACTTAAATTTAGGTTATGGGAGAAGGAATAATCCTTTAGTAAAACTATCATGTGTGTGTGTTAGTCCCTCAGTAGTGGCCGCCTCTTCACGACCCCATGGATTGCAGCCCACCAGGCTTCTCTGTCCATGAGATTTTCCAGACAAGGATACTGGAATGGGTTGCCATTTCCTTCTCCAGGGAATCTTCCCAACCCGGGTCTCCTGCACTGCAGGCAGATTCTTTACCAACTGAGCTAAAAGGGGAACCCAAAACTATCATAGATTACCATTATGAACATACACTCTACAGGTTAAAGTTCATATTGATAATATTAATTGTCTCAAGACACTGTGTTACATGAACACAGAGCTCTAAATGCACACAGAATTAGGGTGCTGGAGAAGACTCTTGAGAGCCCCTTGGACAGAAGGAGATCAAACCAGTCAATTCTAAAGGAAATCAACCCTGAATATTCATGGGAAGGACTGAAGCTGAAGCTCCAATACTTTGGCCACCTGATGTGAAGAGCTGACTTACTGGAAAAGACACTGATGCTGGTAAAGACGGAAGGCAAAAGAAGGGGGTGTCAGAAGATGAGATTGTTAGATAACATCACTGACTCAATGAACATGAATCTGAGCAAACTCTGGGAGATGGTGAAGGACAGGGAAGCCTGGTGTGCTGCAGTCAGTGGGGTCACAAAGAGTCAGACAAGACTTAGCGACTGAACGACAACAATGGTCAATTCAAATTTGGATCAGGAATATAATTTTTCAGTATTTCTTTATTATATGATTGCTCTGAATTAAACTGTTCCGAACCCCATGCTCCAAATGAATCCTACAGATGAATACAAAGTACTAAAAAGGCAATGATCTACTACTTCAATTCCTTGATTTAATCCTTTTAAATTGGGTGGCAGCATAATTTTTGAAAAAGCTTTTTATGTGACTCCTGTATTTTGGTTAATTTTGTTCTCCAACTGAGAATGGCGTATGTTCATTTGTTTTACTACTGCATGTTTGCTGATGGGGCGAATAGAGCATTCACAGAAACACAGCCAACTCCTTGAGTGAGGTACACTGAAAATCAGATTAACTCGACAAACACATCACCCTCTTCATTTATCTTTGTCTTAAAAGAAAAAAAAAAAACAAGAAAGGCAATCCAAACAACAGAGTGATTAAATCTGGCAGAATAAACTCACAACATAGTGCTTTTTGGAGTCTTCGGATTTTGATGGCTGTACGGTAGGCAGAGAAGCGTACGTTATTCAGGTCAGCTGAAATGGAAAATGGAACACATTCAAAAAGCGTGCTTAGGATTATTTAACTTACACTGAATGGCAAGAATATATCTGTTCACTTCAATGATGGAAAATCATTATGTCTTTTCACATGAAAAGGTCTTTTCCTAAAATCCACAGCGTTTACAAGAAAATAATCAAATGTTCATTAGAACCATGGTGAGATACTTTCCAAAGCAATGCTCTATAGATCTCAAGAAAGCATTTTCAAACAGGAAAAGGAGGGAAATGAGGAAAGGGAAACATGGCTTGTTGACTTTCCATGACTTAATAAATACATCACACCACAGGCTGCCTTCTCTACTGCTAAGAGGGATTCTCTTCCAGGGCATTTCCCCACAAGGGCAATCGGTTTTCTGCCACCTAGGCGTCCATCTCACTACTCACAAAGCACATCTTATGTCTGTGCTCCTTCTGTCCTGCTCTATTTGCTTCTTCCACCCTTTAATCAATCTGGTTAAAATTATACAATAATCAATATTCCAATCTTTAGAAATGATAGATTAACTCCAGTTAATAATACCATATTGCCTATTCAAAAGTTGCTAAATGAATAAATCTTATAATTCTCATCACAAGAAAAAGAATTATGTAACTATGTTTGATGATGGATGTTAACTAGACTTATCATGGTGATCATTTCACAATATATACAAATATCAAATCATTATGCCGTACACCTGAAATTAATGTAATGTTATATATTATCTTAATTTAAAAAAACCTGAAAGATTTAGCATCAAGTTGAGAAAAAAAGACACTGGGATTTCTTTCTTTGTCTCCTAGAGTATCCATAAGAGAAATTAGAAGAGTTAGTCTCTAATTCTTGACATTGGCGTGCTCATTTTACAAACTAAAACAATCCAATGGTTTGTCTTTTGCTTGTTCAACCTTTGCAATTGTCCTCACTCATCCAAGAGAAAGCTCACACAGAAGCCTGATATATAGAGAGATAAAAGGAGTGCCCCCTCCTTGCTGAAATGGCAGTGTGAATGAGAGCCTTGGGGTGCCACTCCCCTTCTCCAGTGGCACTTTAGATCCCCTATAAGGAAACTCTTTCAAAGCCACTGGAACGACCTAAGAGAAGCAGTAATAATAATCAGCTCACAGCCATAGTCTACTAGAAATCTACAATGTTAGGATTCTCATCTCATGTGTTCTCATGCATTTTTATTAAAGTGAATTTAGCTTTTAATGACTAGTTAGAATGAAATTAGACAAACTAATTTAATAATATTTACTAAATAAACAGTGAGCAAAAAGTAAATATGAAGCAGTGGATTACAGGCTGCTGTACTCTATTGTTTTGTTTTTACACAAAGCTGAAGCTTAAGATGATACAATATGAGGGAGGTAAAACCAATTACACTTCTTTTAAAATCAACCTTCTTGAATTCATGCTATTGTGAACCATACGTTCTCTTAAGAAAAGTAAAATCTGTTTACTGCATTGCCCTTAGAAATTCAACTGCTTTTACATGCCCATGACATGGTCCTTTAAACATAATATGCCACGTATGGAAAACTGGTGACTAGAGTCCATTTAAGAATATACAATTCTCAAGTTGTTGAAGTCAATTAATTACTATTAACTAAAATAACACTCACCAAGGGATTGAAAGAGTTCGGTCATTTTAGGATGATCCCAACAGGTTGTCTGTGTTTGATGACTAGGAAAAAATAATAATACATTTAAATAAAAGACTGTATAAAATAGTAATTGCTATACAGAAAATATGCAAACAGAATTCTTATTCAAATTTTTAAGAATACATACAAAATTATCCCCTTGATGGGTCACTCAGGCTTATTAATGTTTTGGCCAAAAAGCTTGTTTGGGTTTTTCCAGTTATTATTTAGCCCAGTTATTATTGTTCTGGCCAAAAAGCTCATCTGGGTTTTTCTGTAACATCTTATGGTAACCTGAATGAACACTTTGGCCAACCCAATACTTAGTATATGAAACAACATTAGATTTTTGCTTGAGCAATTATATATATAGATTATATATATGTAATTATATATATATATACAGACAGTATAGATGTATAAATATGTTTTATCTGTTTCAAAAAGAATTGCAACTAAAGATTAAAACCTAGGTATAAAATGTGACTGTCACGGACCCTGGAGCCTCAGGCTTGATGTAGCCAGACAGATGTAGGCTCCAAAATAACTGTACCTGTGTCCGGCTGATGTAGATTCTCATTTAGAATAAATTCTCTGAGAGCAGAAGTGCTCTGAAGAGCCGCTTAACTTTAGGAGTCCTAATCAAATTCCCAGAGAGGGAAATGAGGAGAACTGTGAATAACACCTGCATCACACAATCCACTGAGTCTTCCTCCTCTTTAACCTCGTCTAACCCTGTGGGGATCCACTCAGACCTCACACCCTTAGAGTACAAAGATTAGTACAAAGATGATCTTAAGTTGAAGACATCTGAGAGTCAACAAATGGAGAAAGAAGCTTTGTCAGAGCTTCCTTTATCTGACTTAAAGTAGTATCTTCTAGGAAACAAGGCTCTCCAAGAAAGTCTCTCCAAGAGAGTTTCAGGGCTATGAAAAAAACAGAAAAAAACACTCACACCTGCACAAACAAATACTGTCACAGACGTTCTTATCTCATGTTTGTTCTCCTCAAGAAACACGTGTGTTTCCTAAAGAAACCTGCTGGGTCTTCTCACAGGAGCCTTTCTCTACCCAATTCTTTTTCCCTACTGCACTGGGTACATAAGCCCTAAATGCCAACCACTTTTTTGAGTTACTCATCACTGTATGCAGACTGCATTCATAAATAAACTCTTTTCTCCTGCAAATTTGCCCTTTGTCACCTCAATTCACAGGCCTCCAATAACTGAACCTGAGAGAGTGGAGAAAAAGTTGTTTCTCTTCCCTGATACACTCTTCATGAACATCTATATTCTTCACTCCCCTTACATATGCATTTCTCTTTTGCTATTTTAATTTCATACTCTTCTTTCAGCCTCCTCCAGTTAGCCAGTATTTTTTATAAGTATTGAGCAGTTTTTTCTCATGATCCTTATCCTTTACTTTAAAAGCAAGTTTTTGTACTTCCTCTTTTTCAGTAACTTCCAAAACTAATTAGAAGTTTGGGGGAATAAGGTGAGGGTAATAGAGATCAATGCAGTGCTTAAATTAGGTTCCTTCTTTGTGTATATATGTGGTGAACAGCTCTTCAGTGGGTCAGTGGCCTTATTTAAAATAGTTTACTGTTCATTATCTAGGTCAGAATAGAGTAATAACATTTAATAGTACTCAAAAGACTTCGTAGATAACACTCAGTTCTTATAAAACTGTTTAGTAGGCTAAGTAAAGTCGCACAGTACGCAAGAGACAGTGATATTAAAATACTCATACAATCAAATGTCAGGGAAATTATTTTTAAAGCTTAAGTAATATATCAAGAAGTGAGGCATGTCACTGGAAAAAGAACATAATCAATGCTTTTGTACACAAGTAATAGAACTCCCAAATAACTCATACTTTGCTTCGAAAAAACATTTCAAGTTTAGATTTGAAATTGGGTATGTAAAATGTCCTAGAAATTTCAAAATCTCAAACAAAATAACATATGTTCAATGTGAAGGTCTATCTTAGGAAGAGTTAGAAAGTTGTCTGACTCCTCTACCTGGTTCCTGATACCAACGTGAAGGCAAATATCTCCAAATACTTTGCTACTAAACACCAACCAAATCATTCTACTCTTTGACTATCTAAATTATTCCAAAGGCCATGGAAAAAGTACCAAAGTTATGTGCCCTGAGGCTTTTTTTTACTGTTCATAGTGTGGCCTGTACTGAATTGAAATGCAAAATCTCAGATTCCTAAATCGACTGAATCAGAATCTTCATCTCATCAAAATCTCAAGTGATTCATATGCACATTCAAGAGAAGTACTGACCTAAAAGACTCCTAATACAAACGAAAGTAAAACATGAAAAAGATACCTCCAAATTTTGCTAATAAAACAACTTCCTCCCTATTACCAATAAGACTTTTAAAAGAAAAGGGAAGAAAAAGAATTAAAGAAGGATTTGCTGAAAATAGAGTGCAATCCAAAGAAATTCATCACAGGTTCCCAGTTTTTAAGAGAGCCTACTAGGATTCACTGGAGCTCTTGTCTCCTCCTTGGAGTAATTTCAATCCCCATGGCAACACTACTGCTTAGAGACAGACACCCCATCGTGAAGGACCAAACCAAGGCTCAAGAACCAAACTAAAACTATGAGTAATGCAGAGCCAAACTTTATACCTAAACAACAAACAGACACACACTTTCTCTAGAATCACAAGTGTGGTGCTTTGGCAAACAACCTCTATGGAACCACAAGGGAAAAATACCAGCAAGCAGTCAGACAGAGGACTGAGAAATCAGTGAGAACACCCGCCTGCTAATGGCTCTTTTTAGTGAAGCCACCACTAAGAGTTGAGGGAACACACACATTTGGCAAACAGATGGAGGGCGGGAAACGGCACCTCCCCTTGTGAATTCAATACCAGTTGATTCATTAGGCAGAACTGCCAACGCTGAATATAAACACAGCCTCTGGTTACAAAAGTAAAACTGCAGCTTACCAAACAACAGTTTTTTAAAAAAAGTAGTAGATGCAATTGACTGTTGGATTTTCTTTCATTCTTTTTTTTAAGTGGGGGGAGGGTTTTAAAGCAAAATCCACAATCAATCCAAAGGCTCAAAGTATTTGAACAGCTGCAGATTGCTCAGTTCATCCTGCCAAAATGCTCCCAGTCCTCCCAGAGGAGGCAACCAAAACAGAATAAAAGTAGCATTTTCCCCCCAAAATAACAACAGTTTAGGTTCTGGCCAATCTCAAATATGAAAGAGGAGTAGAATTTAATATTGTACAACTTGACAAACAATGAAACAAAATTCCAATTTTGTTACTAAAAATCCTCTTTTTAAGAGGGAACCAACACAGGGTCTAAGAATAAATGAAAAATAAAAAAAATCCACCAAAGCAGCAATTAGGAGTTAAGTTCAGATCATGTGATGCAAACAACAACGAGAATATGTGACATATAACTAAGCGGTGCCTAGCCTGCTCGCGTCAGGGAAAACTGTGAAGGCCTTTGATGTGGGTCAGAAATTAGTGAGTTATACACCTGTGTGGCTGCGATTATTTTTAAGCTATTTTAAACTCTACAAAATGAAGAAAACCGATAGTAATGCAAATGATTTTTTGTCCACAGAAATGCAAATTGTGTCCACTCGAATGCAACTGATTATTTTCCTGATGGATACTGACCAGTTTCTCAGCTTTGCATCCATTGTTAGTTCATTTCAGCATGCCTTACTTAACTATAAAGACTAATATTTAGTATTCTCCTTGGAACCTGCTAGAACTTTTTATCCATTCCCTTATTATTTAGTGAATGCTCTTTTTATATTTGTACAAGTCAAGATTTTCCACAGTTTAAATTTTTTTTCTATATTTAAATTTTAAAATTTTTAATTTTTTAATTGAGATACAATTCGTGGTGACTCAAGGATGAAAGAGCAGATAAAATCAAGGAGGTTCTTGGAATGCAAGAATGGAAAGACCAGACCGTTATCGCCTCCCCCCCATGTTGTAACTATTAATGGATTTCAGGTCTTCCTGAGCAGTATAACCTGTCTCCCCTCCTGCCCCATAGGGAGAAGGTATTTGTCTTACTCTTCCCCAACCCAGTACACATGCCTCATCCAGTTAGCAAATGACTTACAAGACCCCCATCCCACTCCTTGTACCCTGGGTATAAAAGTAGATTAAGGACCCCCACTCAATGTCGGTTCTCCCTAGAGTTGGCCCGCTGTTCTAACAGCATCTCCCATTCTAATAAACTTTATTTCCCTCTCATTCTGTCTCATATCTGGAAATTCTTCTCCAACCCACACCTGGACCATGACATAACGGACAAACAACACTTTGTAAGTTTAAGGTATACAGCATGTTGGTTTGATATATTTGTATACTGGAATATGATTACCACTATAGCATTATCTAACACCATTATCAGATCACACAATCATCATTTCCTTTTTTTGTGGTAAGAACATTTAAAGTCTAGTCTCAGCAACTTTCAAGTTTATCATACAGTGAAAGTGAAGTCGCTCAGTCATGTCTGACTCTTTGCGACCCCATGGACTATAGCCTACCAGGCTCTCTGTCCATGGAATTTTCCAGGCAAGAGTACTGGAGTGGGCTGCCATTTCCTTCTCCAGGGGATCTTGCCGACCCAGGGATCGAACCTGGGTCTCCTGCATTGCAGGCAGACACTTTACCGAGCCATCTGGAAAGCCCTTATCATACAGGATCAGTGTCTATAAATCCTGTACTGTGCATTAAATCTCCATTACCTAATTTTTAAAATCATCCTTCAAAACCTGGGACAGTCCTGGATTATACCTGCTGCTGCATATAATTATTAAAGTGTCCCTGTATCCATAAGTGTTCCAGTTGGGAAAACATATGACTCTATATTTTATGGACTTTGATGAAATATTAAACCAGTATGGTTAAAAAGTAGCATATGCTTCTAGCTATTATTATTCATAATGTGTTCTCACAAGCCACAGAAAGGTAAACACAAATAAGACTGTGCACCAATGAAGAGAACACAAAAACTGTTGGGCCACAACACTTGCCCAGTAGATAATATAGTGAATCAATAGCACTTTACACATAATGTCAATATGATTCTGATTTCTAGGCAAAGACTGCTCTGGGGAAGATATCTGTTGAACCCATTTGTTCTCATTAGAGTGGTCTCATTTTTTTCATCAAAACATGATAAGATGGGATGCTGGATATTCAAAACCCAACACACAAACACTTTCTTGTTACTTATCTATCCAATTTAATGTTTGAAACTGGATTTTGTGGGTTTGCTATTTATCATTCCATTCCAATTTTAATTATAAAGGCTTATAAGAGAAAAAGCTTCCCAAGTGGTGCAGTGGTAAAGAATTCACCTGCCAATGCAGGAGATGTAGGTTTGATCCCTGGGTTGGGAAGATCTCCTGGAGAAGGAAATGGCACCCCACTCCAGTATTCTTGGCCTGGAAAATTCTATGGACAGAGCAGCCTGGCGGGCTATAGTCCATGGGGTTGCAAAAAGTCAGACATGACTGAGTAACTAAGCACATACATAAGAGAAAAGAATTATCTTTAGGTGAGTTAGTTAATTAAAAATATAAAAGTAAAATATAAATATGTGTGAGAATATAACGCTCTGGCTAAGACAATCGCAGAAAGAGAAATACCCCGTCTTTGCGGTACACGTGTACATGTGTGCTCAGTTGTGTCTGACTCCTTGCAGCTCCATGGACTGCAGCCTGCCAGGCTCCTTTATCTATGGAATTTCCCAGGCAAGAATACTGGAGTGGGTTGCCATTTCCCACTGCAGGGTATCTTCCCAACACAGAGATCAAACCGGCGTCACTTGTGTCCCTTGCATTGGCAGGGAGATTCTTCAAGACTGCGACACTTGGGAAGCCCAATTGCTACACACAGTGAAACTTAATACACTAGGTGAGGATATGTAACATTCATTACAGTAATGGCCTATTATTTGAATGTGCAATTTGTACCAAGTACTCTCCTAAACTCTTTCTATATGTAAACTCAAAACCAAATAATAATTCTATGAGTTTGGGGCCAATATTATCCCCACTTTACAAATAAATGAACCCAGGAAAAACTTAGATAACTTGTTCAAGGTCATAGTTTGTAAATAGTAGAAAGGGAATTTGAACCCAGATGGTCTGATTTTAAGCCTGAGTTCTTAATATGGATGTGTACTTGCACATTGAGGTTTTAAAATATTTCTGATGAAGCTGTCTAAATTTGAGTCCGAGGTCCATCATTATAATCATTACAAACAACCTCATCTCCCTTGCTTCTCTCACTCCTGGCAAAACCCAAGCATGGATCAGCTCAATTACTTGCCTTCTCTGGACCAGAGCAGCTGTGCATGAATACAGCTGGAGAAAATCACTCAACAGACTGATTTTACTTTAAATGTTTAACTTCAAACCTCAAATGTCCAAGTGCTGGCAAATGCACTGCATTCCCTAATAAAGTGCTTCCCAGAGCCCAAGGCAACAATTACCACCGCCATCTCACTCCCCAAACCTAAGTAATTTCCCTGCCTGTCTTAGTATCATTTAACTCGATCTCACACTTTATTGAAAAAACTAAAAACCATCACACTAGAATTTCTTCATCTTCCCACCTCTAAATCAATAAGCTTCCCTCCATCTGCCATATTATCTGCTTTCCCCTTTTTTAAAATGAGGAGTGACCCCTTCTCCTATGAAAGGCCAATTCTTCCCAAAGATTTCTAAATAACTCTTGTGCTGATTATCAACTCCTCTCAGCAAGACTAGGTTCAGAATGCAGATGCAGAAGGGTTGGCCATTCTTATTCTCAACCTCTCTCTCTCTCTCTCTCTCACACACACACACACACACACACACACTCACTCACTCATAACCCTATCTTGAATCTGCATTTTCTGCCACCTAGGACCCCTTTTGTCTTCTTTACAGATGAAGTTTTCAAATGAATAGTCCACATCCTCCGGATTCATTCAGGACTTAAGTCACTTTATTTGGATTTTAACCTCACTCCACCCAAACTGGTCCTGTCAGAATTATCAAGGCACTCCATGTTGTCGAGTGGAATGCCTGCTTTTCTGTCTTCAGCTCATTAGACCTCTCCTCATAAGCAAAGAGAAATAGGGTAGAGGCTTCAGAAGTAAGTTATCCAGTGTAGTAAACACTGAGAGAAGCTATGTAAAAAACAGAATATCCTGAATGAAGTTGATGTAGGCAAAATGTACGCTATTTGGACACCTTCTTTACATATACAAGTTATATGTAGGGATCAAGTAGAGCTCCCAAGTAATCAAATTTGCATTCAGGTGACAAAAGCATAAATACTAAAACACATTTTGGCAACCTCATGTGATATCATTTATCTGAGTAATATCTTTTTAAAGATCAAAGAGGTGACATTTTGGAATTTATAATCCCCTCAATCTTGGTTTCATCATGCATGAATATACGAAGAATATGGAATACACCTGTCATAACGTTGATTCATACTTTGTGTGCATGCTTGTGCGTTTGTGTGTGCTTGTGTGTGTGACTAGGGTTGAGCGGACTTGGGAGGAGACAGGACAGTAGATTAGGATGCTGTGTGAGGGTAAACATATTTGTTTCTCTAGTTATATCTAACTTCTTAAATCTTCACTGATACTTTCTACCATTCTCTAAGCTTTTAAAGGCATAAAATCCAGGATTATAGTTTTGGAAATCTAAGAATAAATCTAAGGGGGAAAAAGTATGAATGTCAACATTTCAAGAAAAAAAAAGAAAGCCTTTCTGTTCAAAATCCAAATAAGATATATGATCCCATGGATGTCATACAACCATAAAAAATGCCATTTGTTTGTCATGATAATGAAGACATAGCTGTAAACAATGGATAATCTCTTGAATTCAATTATAAAATGCTATTACAAAGAAACAATAAACTCAAAATGGAGTCACTTGTGCTAAACCCCACCAAGACTTAATACCTAACCCAACTGCAGTTTCACCCTCTCCCAGGAGTGGAATAAACCATTAGTCTGAAATGTCCTGGTCAGCACTTGTGAGGGAATCTATATAAGAAGACTCTTACATTCCCTTCCCCATAAAATAAGATGACCTGGCCTGAAACAATCCTTTCTTTTCTTTGGCTAATAACTTCCTTGTTATCAGCTCCTTCCTTTCCCTCCAGTTTCTATAAAAGCCTTCCATTTTGTACAGTTCCTTGAAGCTGCTTTCTATTTACTAAATGGGATGCTGTCCACTTCATAAATTGTTGAATAAAGCCAATTACATGTGTACATTTACCTAGTTGAATTTTATTTTTTTAAAATGCACTTAAAAGTTCTCTCACGCATAGGAGTAGGCTCAAAGACACCAGCAGGTAAAGAGCTATACAGAAGCAGAGGCTACAGAATACCCCAAAATACACGTGTCAGCACCCCACGCATGGATGATGGAACAGTAAGACAAGGTTTGTTTGCGTGTGTTTAAGTAAAGTCGTAGGATTAATGACCAAAGTGGATGTGCCTGGGTGTGAGGGGAGATACAGGAGAGACAGGTGACAATGGTCTTAAGGCAGTGGAAGACTGACTGCAAGAATAAAACACTTGACAAATGCAAGAGAGCCTCCACTTTGGTGATATCTCTACGTCAGCCCAGAACTCAAAGGAAGCCCCGACCTCACCCAACTCTACCCTCCTGTCTCTTTAAGCCCTCAAACTAGGGAGAATCAGACCATCAACCAACACATAACCAACAGAAGACCCACAGGTCATCTGGGGGGCACTGGCCCTGCTGTGTCTGCCCTTGCCTGAGGATGTTAACCTCAGGTTTCTGCTCCTACCAGAGTTCAATTTATTGTTGTATCCTTTAAGTTCTGTTTTTCAAAGCTGAACGTGTATCATTTGGTTTTTTAAACAGAACTATTTTTTCTCTTTCACATTTATTTTTATTTTTTCAAAGATTTTTTTTTTAATGTGGACCATTTTTAAAGTTTTTATTGAATCTGTTACCATATGGCTTCTGTTTTACGTTTTGGTTTTTTAGCCCCGAGGCATATGGCATCTTAGCTCCCAAGGACCCATACCCCCTGCACTGGGAGGCAAAGCCTTAACCACTGGACCATGAAGATAGTCCCATTTCACATATATCTTAAATGAGAAATTAATTCTAATTTTTACTATAGGGTTGTATTGAATCTTTTACTGTTATCATTTCAGGTTATAATCAATACAGATAAAGATACTCTATTTATTTCACAGTTTATTTGATCATTATTACTTCTGCATCTTTGCTAATTGTAGTGACTATTTAAAAAATTGAATCATTACAAATTCAAGTTCAATATCATTTTTTTTTCCTTCCCTTAATGATCCCTCAGTGATCCTTCCTATGCTATATGGTAAGCCTTTATTAATTGCTTCCCTGACCCTAAAAATCAAAATGTACAGTACAACTGATGGTGCTGTTATAAATCAATGAAGCTGAGTAATCCAGAAGATTCCAAGCCAAAATTCCACTTCATGGTTATAATATCTCTGGCACCAGCAACGCATGGATGAATGACAGGAAAGATATCTTCTCAAGTCCTGAACTAGTCAATATATTTCTAAGACAATGTCAATTCCACCTAAATCATCTCAAGAAACTACTTACACTGGTAAGTACTCCAGAAGGTGCCCATTTGGGGCTGCTGCGGAGCAGGCAGTCTGCTGCTTAGTTTTCGAGTGAGCTAAGCTTCACTCCTTTGTCTGAAGCTGCCCCCAAGCCCAGGAGGTTAAGTGATCCCAAGGTACTTCATTCTCTCATAAAGCAAATTCATTCTTACCTCCTCATCAGCAGATTTGGCCCAGTGAGTTTTAAATATTTTATTTTCAATAAAAATAAAGTCACAGATCATTTCTTGTAAAACCAGACTCTCTAGGACATTCTCTTATATTTCTATTTCATTTATTTCTTTATCATCAAAATCAAAAACACAAGCCCCATTTCTGGAAAGAGACTCAAAGCATGTCCCAAGATTTCTCCACTTAAAATTCTGGAACCAAAAAGACACCCTTTCCCATCCTGATGAAGGAGGAGAGAGATGAAGGCTGCTTTGGGAAGCCTTTCAGAGAGAATTGTATCTTTCATTGTTAGAAATATCTTTGTTGTGGATTTATTTTGCTTTGGGATGAGCTTCCTTAACCTTTAAAGATAAAACGTTTTATGTTAATTTCTTTTTTGATGTTATACCTTTGTTAGCTGTGAGTTCCTGGTGAGGCTGGATATTTGAATCTCCCAAGCTGCCACTCCTCTCTGCTCTTATTAAAGGGAGAAATATTTCACCTACATCATCTAAGCAGGGTTCACAATTCCTTTAAAGAAATAAGCATTAATTCTCTCCTTTAGACTGTACATACATAATGAGACAAGTATATACAGTTTATGCAAATAAATTGCATGACTGCTGTAAAGAACAACTACTTGCTCTCCAAGATTTCATTTACAACTATAAACTTCACCTTTTTTTCTAGGAATTGATGAATTAGGGCAGCAGAGGGTGCCCTTGGGAGGCAAGAAAGGGGTCCAAAACAGTACTGCAGGATTACCCATAATGAACACAAGGATGGAAAAGGAAAACATAAAAGAGGTGTAATAAATGGAGGGAAATCTTGATTTAGACCTATTCATAAGGAGGCTTTAGAAAAGGCAGAGACTGCAAGGTAGTGGTATTTGTAGCTGAAGATTCATTTGTTCTGGTGAATACATTGTAAGATTAAGGAATGTCAGCTGTAGGGAAGGTGACAGGTATTATCTACATAATCAGAGATGACTAAAGTCTTCATGTTAAAGTTGGGTGTGACTACATTAGAAAGAATTAAACTTTGTACTTTAGATTCTAATGGGGAAAATAAAGCTATAGAACTGAGCTGTGAGCTTGAAGCTGTCATAAAGAGCAGAATCATCATCATCTGTACCAAGACTAAGGCTTACATGTGGGGTGTAGAGAAGCCACTGCAGAGAGAGAGGAAAGCTCTATTTCCTAACTACCCCTCGTGAAATTCTACGAACCAGGATGGCTTACTTAACAAGCTAAATAAGGTGGAGCAGCAGCTATGCTAAAAGCCCCAGGGGACCTACAAGCCAGCTTTGCTGGCCATGCTCCTCACAGATGGAAATCACCCCAGTGTCAGAAACCTCCAGACCCTGTGCATGAGAAAAAGTAGAGGAGGGCCAGACAGTCTTCTCCCCACCACCTCCGAACAGTCCCCATCCCACTGGCAGGGCCGTGGCGAACGACATTCGCTGCCTACAGAAGAGCACCTTAGTCTATTGTCAGACCACAGTGTGAACTTTCCTTAATCATATATTGTTGCTGAATTGTGTTCAGCACTTTTGCGACGCCACGGACTGTAGCCCTCGGGGCTCCTCTGTCTGTGGGATTTCCCAGGCAAGAATACTGGAGTGGGTTGCCATTTCCTTCTCCAAGAGATCTTCATGACCCAGGGATTGAGCTTAGAGGATGCCAGTTCAATCAACAGGCGGATTCCTTACTACTGAACCCCTAGGGAAGCCCTAATCATACATCAGGCCTACTGAAAATAGCTTATGGAGAATCCTATGGAAAAGGCAAAGTGCAGCCTGGAAGAAAGCAAGGCCTTACGCTAAGACAGCCCTGAACTTCACTGTTGACACATAGCAAGTGCACAATAGATGGTAACCAGTCTACAGTATTTAAGAAAGGATGTTTGCTCCTAATTTCTCCACTTGACTGCATTCCCTAAATATAATCTTTCATCCCACCCCAATTTTCAATGTACTAAAAATTTCTGTTCTCTCCCTCTTCTAATACAGAGAATAAGAGGCAGTAAATGCATACCTGTCAAGGATTCAGGCACTGGAGTTTGAATGGCAGCTCTGACATTTACCAGTTATGTGATCTCAAGCAAGTTATGTGTGTACTTAGGATTTAAGCCTTGTCTATAAATGGGGGTAATGATAGTACCTATGGGCTTCCCATAGCTCAGCTGGTAAAGAATTTGCCTGCAATGCCGGATACCTGGGTTAGATTCCTGGGTCGGGAAGATCCCCTGGAGAACCTGGAAAATCCCATGGACAGAGGAGCCTGGT
This sequence comes from Cervus canadensis, assembly GCF_019320065.1. Classification (NCBI taxonomy): domain Eukaryota; kingdom Metazoa; phylum Chordata; class Mammalia; order Artiodactyla; family Cervidae; genus Cervus; species Cervus canadensis. The sequence goes on along the minus strand of NC_057418.1, from coordinate 17,224,443 downwards.
GGGCTAGAGTCCGTGGGGTCGCAAGAGTCGGATACAACTAAGTGACTAAACCACCACCATAGTACCTATACTTCACTGGGCTACTGTGAGAATTAAAAGAGATAACCCAGGCACAGGCATTGGCTAGCAAGTTAATATTCAAAACATATCATTTATTACAATGATCATTATTATCACCCTCTATGACTATGAATTAATATTATTACTTCTGCATCAAAAAGAGAAGAAATGAGTTTTACATGATAATTATGACATATTAAGAAAATTCAACTCAAGGCTTTTATTCACCGTTCCCTTTATACCTGAAACTCTGTGGATGTTAACTTTTAGTTGAGGAAATGAACAACTTGTACAAAGCACAATGCAGAGCCAAAAATTCACAAAGAAAGAGATCTTGATTTTACAGTATTATTGTACACTGTGAAGGCAGCAAGAGCCATTTCAAATTTTCTTAAATTGATGAGTTGGCATTGGACTATAGTAGAAAAGAAAAATAATTAGATCAGCTCTGGAAAGTCTACCTTATAAGCAGCAAGTATCATTTAAAGATATCAGCTTCAACTTAAGATATGAACAGAGGGATTTATACTATACAGATTCTTACAGTTCAGATCTATATCCTATCTTTTTCTAGAAACAAATAAGTCTTGGAACCATGGCAGTTCACCTCAAAATATTAATAGAGAGAAAGAAATGCATTGAGGAACCACCCAAGGATGTTTTAACTAACCTATAAAATTAAAATACAAAATAAAAACAACTTGTCCCTCGTATTCTCTGCCAACTTTCTTACTCTAGCATTAGAATACATAAAACTGTATACTTAAATACTGAAAATATTTAATATTTCTACTGGAATATTACTTTCTTGTTGGTCAAATTAATATATTTTAGTATGTTCCAGGAAGCTCTAGTTGCGTGACAATCATGTAAAACATGTTTCTAACATTTTTCTTCTACTTACTTGTGCAACCATGCAAAGGGAAGTATATATTAAAATCCTTTTCATTCATCATTTACTTATTAATTTATATGGGAAATAAATTTTGTTTTCATAATAATTTTTCATCTGGAAACACTGGCCTACATAACTTTATCTCTAGTGATTGATGTTCCTTCTTTATGAGGTCTAAATAAACTGTTAGGTTTCACAACAGAGCAAGTAATGGGGAACAGTCTGGTTGAACAAGTTTTCTAAATATAAGAGAATTCATTCTATATACACAGGCAGAGTTTGAAATATTTGAAAATTCTAAGACATTTAACACTAAAAATTTAAAATACTTAAGAAAACACAATCTTTCACTAACGGCATTCAAAATATTTCAGGATGCTACAATCCTACAGGCCACATTAAAAATATGGGCCATCAATGTGTTATACTTATTTTGAAATGCTAGTTATGCACCCTAGCCAATAAAATGCCAGAGAAACCAGCCTTCACTTTACCTGCCTGCCCTGTAAGAACTTGTAGACTGGGCAAGGAAACGATTCTGCTAGATTCTCCCCAAATTATAAAAATATTGATCTAGTGAAATTCTGACTTAGACAATGTAATGCTCAGGCACATTTAATTGACATGAACATACAAAAATTCCTTTTCATTTAAAACATTTTTATTCTTATTTGCTGCAAAAGTCAAAGAAAGGGGATGTGCTCTCAGAGCCTTCTGAGAGAAACACAGCCCTGCAAACCTTGATTCCAGCTCAGGGAGACATGCATGAAAATTTGTTACAGTAGCAATAGAAAACTAATACATGTACCATACATACAAAATCTAGAAGTCCATACAAATACAGTCCATACAGTCCATGCTGTAACAAATTCTCATCCATGTCTCCCTGAGTTGGAATCAAGGTTTGCAGGGCTGTGTTCCCCTTGGAAGGTTCCGAGAGCATATTGCCTTTCACAGCTTCTAGAAGCTGCCTGAATCCCTGGATCATGCCCACTTCTACATCCTTATATGACCTAACCTATTCTCTTCCAGGGGTCAGGAAGTGGGCATCTGTATATGGCCAGATTCTGCCTACTTCAGTATGTCACATTTATATCAAGACCTGTAATATTCAAGTCAATATTCACCAAGCAAATTAAAATTCTCTAATACTATAACTATCATTATTATCATGTGGAATAAAAACTAAAATGACACATTTGAATTAGATGATCACATTTTCTCTTTTTTTAATTGGAGCAAAACTGCTTGACAATGTTGTGTTAGTATCTGTTATACAATGATGTGAATCAGCTATATATACACACATATGTCCCCTCCCTCTTGGACCTCTCTCCCATCCCCTCGCCACCCCACCCATCTAGGTCATCACAGAGCACACATCTGAGCCTCCCAACCTAAACATCCAGACAGAAAAATGAATATAGAAAATATGGTACAGAGGAAGAGGATGGGGAGACCACTTTCTCCCCAACAAATTCATCAAAAGATCATTTAAACGCTGAGCAAATACCACAAAACAACTTCTGAACCCTGGCGGGGGACACCAGGCACCCAGAAAGGCAGCCCATTGTCTTCAAAAGGAGGTAGGATAAAATATAAAAGATAAAAAGAGAGACAAAAGAGTTAGGGACGGAGACCATCCCAGGGAAGGAGTCATAAAAGAGGTTAAGTTTCCAAACACCAGGAAACCCTCTCACTGGCGGGTTTGTGGAAAGTTTTGGAATCACAGAGGGCAGCATAACCGGGAGGAAAAAGTAAACAAATAAAACCCACAGATTATCCGCCTAACTGCAACTCCCAGCGGAAAAGTAGCCCAGGGGCGTTGAACAGGGAGGTGCAGGCCGAATTGCTCAGGGTAAGGACCGGGCCTGAATGCCCTAAGGACAATCTGAGGGAGCTAATGTGAGATAGCAACCCAAACTGTGGGAGAGCCAGAGAGATAGAGACAAAAAAAAAAAAAGGAAAGAGAGAGAGAGAGAACTTTCCTGCAAAAAGCTCTAACCTAAGGCATTGTTGGTCTGCTCACAGAACAAAGGACTGAGTGAATACCAGAGGAGAGCTAGCCAGCAGCAAACCAGCCCATCCCCTACTGGAGGCAGGGAGGCAGCCAGAGCCCGAAGGCAAGGGGCAACTCGGCCCTAGAGACGGCATCCTCTACCAAACTGCGAGCAGGCTCCCAGTTGCTAACTGAGTCTTCCTGGGATCCTGGATGGTTGACATCTGCCAGGAGGATCACAGCCAGAGATCAGCTCCCCAGAGGAGAAGCAGGACACACCTGAGATGGCGCTCCCACTGCGCCCCCGGGAAACCGAGAGGCTGGGACCAGGGAGGTGATAAGATGCTCCACTCCACCTGGGGAGTGTGCGCTCACCAAGCACCTGGTCACCTGAGCTGCTCGGACCTGGGGAGGGCACAAAACGCAGGCCTAACCGAGTCTGTGCCTTTGTGGAGTACCCGAGAACCTGAACCTGAGCAGCTTAGACCTGGGAAGTGCACGCAATGCAGGGCCTGATTTAGACAGTTTCTGCAGAGCAACCTGGAGCCTGAGCAGTGTAGACTGGGAAAGCACACAAACCATGAGCAGGGGCAAACCCAGTGTGGCCCAGACACCGCAAGCACTCCCCACACATGCCAGTGATATTTGTTTGCAGTGCTTCTCCACCCCACAGCACAATTGAACAAGTGAGCCTAAATAAATGACCACCTTCGCCCCCTTGTGTCAGGGTGGAAGTTAGATACTGAAGACACTTGCAAACAGAGGAAGCCAAAATAAACAAAGAAGAGAGAACCGCTTTGTAAGTGACAGGTGCAACAGATTAAAACCCCTGTAGTTAGCATTGACTCCATTGGAAGGGACCTATAGACCTTGAGAAGAAGTATAAGCTGGAACAAGGAACTATCTGAAACGGAACTGACCCCACACTGCCCTCAACAGCTCCAGAGAAATTCCTAGATATAATTTACTATTATAATTTTTAATTTTTTTAAAAAATTTTTAAGTTCTTTATTACTCCTTTAATTTTCATTTTTAACCTACTATTACCTTGCAAAAAAAAGGCCCTATTTTTAAAGCAAATTTCATATTTTTTTAATAACTTTTGCAATTTTGTTTTGTTTTTTGAATATTATATTTTTGAGAGTCTAAACTCTACTCTAGATTTTTAATCTTGGCTTTTTGGTATTTTTAATCAATTTTGTACCTTTAAGAATCCAATCTTTAGTACCCATTTTTACTTAGGAGTGTGATTACTGACTTGATTACTCTCTCCCCTTTTGACTCTCCTTTTTCTCCGCCAGATCACCTCTATCTCCTCCCTCCCGCTTCTCTTCTCTACTTAACTCTGTGAATCTCTTTGGGTGTTCCAGGCTGTGGAGACCACTTAGGGAACTGATCACTGGCTAGATTGGTTTCTCTCCTTTTGACTGCCCCTCCTATCCTCCTGGTCACCTCTACCTCCTCCCTCCCTCTTCTCTTCTCTATGGAACTCCGTAAACATCTCTGAGTGTTCCAGACTGTGGAGAGCAAACAGGTAATTGATTACTGACTAGACTGCTCTCTCCCCTTTTGATTCTCCCTCTTTTCCTCCTGGTCACCTCTATCTCCCTCCTCCCTCTTCTCCTCTCCATGTAACTATGTGAACCTAGATCAAGGGCAGGAGGAGAAGGGACAACAGAGGATGAGATGGCTGGATGGCATCACCCACTCAATGGACATGAGTTTGGGTAAATTTCGGGAGTTGGTGATGGACAGGGAGACCTGGCGTGCTGCGGTTCATGGGGCTGCAAAGAGTCGGACATGACTGAGTGACTGAACTGAACAGGAAGAAAAACTATTAAAAATACAAACATATGGAGGCTAAACAACACACTTCTGAATAACCAACAAATCACAGAAGAAATCAAAAAAGAAATCAAGATATGCATAGAAACGAATGAAAATGAAAACACAACAATCAAAAGCCTATGGGATAGAGTAAAAGCAGTGCTAAGGGGAAGGTTCATAGCAATACAAGCCTACTTCAAGAAATAGGAGAAAAATCAAAGAAATAACCTAACTCTACACCTAAAGCAACTAGAAAAAGAAGAAATGAAGAACCCAAGGGTTCGTAGAAGGAAAGAAATCATAAAAATTAGAGCAGAAATAAATGAAAAAGAAACAAAGGAGACCATAGCCAAAATCAACAAAGCTAAAAGCTGGTTCTTCGAGAAGATAAATAAAATAGACAAATCATTCACCAGACTCATCAAGAAAAAAGGGGAGAAGAATCAAATCAACAAAATTAGAAGTGAAAATGGAGAAATCACAACAGACAACACAGAAATACAAAGGATCATAAGAGACTACCATCAGCAACTATATGCCAATAAAATGGACAACTTGGAAGAAATGGACAAATTCTTAGAAAAGTATAACTTTCAAAAACTGAACCAGGAAGAAATAGAAAATCTTAACAGACCCATCACAAGTACAGTAATCGAAACTATAATCAGAAATCTTCCAACAAACAAAAGCCCAGGACCAGATGTCTTCACAGCTGAATTCTACCAAAAATTTAGAGAAGAGCTAATACATATCCTACTCAAACTCTTCCATAAAGTTGCAGAGGAAGGAAAACTTCCAAACTCATTCTATGAGGCCTCCATCACCCTAATACAAAACCAGACAAGGATGCCACAAAAAAGAAAACTACAGGCCAATATCACTGATGAACATAGATGCAAAAATCCTTAACAAAATTCTAGCAAACAGAATCCAACAACATATTAAAAAGATCATACATCATGACCAAGTGGGCTTTATCCCAAGGAAGCAAGGATTCTGCAATATTCACAAATCAATCAATGTGATACACCACACTAAAAAATTGAAAGATAAAAACCATATGATTATCTCAATAGACGCAGAAAAAGCCTTTGACAAAATTCAACACTCATTTATGATTAAAACTCTCCAGAAAGCAGGAATAGAAGGAACATACCTCAACATAAAAAAAGCTATATATGACAAACCCACAGCAAGCATTACCCTCAATGGTGAAAAATTGAAAGCATTTCCCCTAAAGTCAGGAACAAGACAAGGGTGCCCACTCTCACCACTACTATTCAACATAGTTTTGGAAGTTTTAGCCACAGCAATCAGAGCAGAAAAAGAAATAAAAGGAATCCAGATTGGAAAAGAAGAAGTAAAACTCTCACTGTTTGCAGATGACATGATCCTCTACACAGAAAACCCTAAAGACTCCACCAGAAAATTACTAGAGCTAATCAATGAATATAGTAAAGTTGCAGGATATAAAACTACCACACAGAAATCCCTTGCATTCCTATACACTAATAATAAGAAAACAGAAGGAGAAATTAAGGAAACAATTTCCTTCACCACTGCAACGAAAAGAATAAAGTACTTAGGAATAAATCTACCTAAAGAAATAAAAGACCTATATATAGAAAACTATAAAACACTGATGAAAGAAATCAAAGAAGACACAAATAGATGGAGAAATATACCATATTCATGGATTGGAAGAATCAATGTAGTGAAAATGAGTATACTACCCAAAGCAATCTATAGATTCAATGCAATCCCTATCAAGCTACCAAAGGTATTTTTCAGAGAATAGAACAAATAATTTCACAATTTCTATGGAAATACAAAAAACCTTGAATAGCCAAAGCAATCTTGAGAAAGAAGAATGGAACTGGAGGAATCAACCTGCCTGACTTCAGGCTATACTACAAAGCTACAGTCATCAAGACAGTGTCGTACTGGCCCAAAGACAGAAACATAGATCAATGGAACAAAATAGAAAGCCCAGAGATAAATCCATGCACCTATGGACACCTTATCTTTGACAAAGGAGGCAAGAATATACAATGGAGAAAAGACAATCTCTTTAACAAGTGGTGCTGGGAAAACTGGTCAACCACTTGCAAAAGAATGAAACTAGAACACTCTAACACCATACACAAAAATAAACTCAAAATGGATTAAAGATCTAAATGGAAGGCCAGAAACTATAAAACTCCTAGAGGGAAACATAGGCAAAACATTCTCTGACATAAATCACAGCAGGATCCTCTATGACCCACCTCCCAGCGTAATGGAAATAAAAGCAAAAATAAACATATGGGACCTAATTAAACTTAAAAGCATTTGCACAATGAAAGAAACTATAAGTAAGGTGAAAAGACAGCCTTCAGAATGGGAGAAAATAATAGCAAATGAAGCAACTGACAAAGAATTAATCTCAAAAATATACCAGCAACTCCTATAGCTCAATTCCAGAAAAATAAGCAACCCAATAAAAAAAATGGACCAAAGAACTAAACAGACATTTCTCCAAAGAAGACATACAGATGGCTAACAAACACATGAAAAGATGCTCAACATCACTCATCATCAGAGAAATGCAAATCAAAACCACAGTAAGGTATCTCACACCGGCCAGAATGGCTGCTATCAACAAGTCTACAAACAATAAATGTTGGAGAGGGTGCAGAGAAAAGGGAACTCTCTTACACTGTTGGTGGGAATGCAAACTAGTACAGCCACTATGGAGAACAGTGTGGAGATTCCTTTAAAAACTGGAAATAGAACTGCCATATGACCCAGCAGTCCCACTGCTGGGCATACACACTGAGGAAACCAGAATTGAAAGAGACACATGTATCCCAATGTTCATCACAGCACTGTTTACAATAGCCAGGACATGGAAGCAACCTAGATGTCCATCGGCAGATGAATGTATAAGAAAGCTGTGGTACATATACACAATGGAATATTACTAAGCTATTAAAAAGAACACATTTGAATCAGTTCTAATGAGGTGGATGAAACTGGAGCCTATTATACAGAGAGAATTAAGTCAGAAAGAAAAACACCAATACAATATATTAACGCATATACATGGAATTTAGAAAGATGGTAATGATGACCCCTATATGTGAGACAGAGAAAGAGACACAGATGTATGGAACAGACTTTTGGACTCTGTGGGAGAAGGCGAGGGTGGGATGATTTGAGAGAATAGCATTGAAACATGTATATTATCATATGTGAAAAAGACTGCCAGTATAGGTTCAATGCATGAGACAGGGTGCTCAGGGCTGGTAGACTGGGATGACCCTGAGGGATGGGATGGGGAGGGAGGTGGGAGGGGGATTCAGAATGGGGAACAAATGTACACCCATGGCTGATTCATGTGAATGTATGGCAAAAACCATCACAATATTGTAAAGTAATTAGCCTCCAATTAAATAAATTTTAAAAAAAGAAAATATGGCACATATATACAGTGGAATACTACTCAGCCATAAAAGGAACAAAAGTGGGTCATATGTAGAGACATGGATACACTTAGAATTTGTCACACAGAATGAAGTAAGTCAAAAAGAGAAAAACAGATACTGTATATTACCGCATACATATGGACTCTAGAAAAATGGTACAGATGAACTTATTTCCAGAGCATCTTCTCTTAATAAAGATGTCAGTTTGTTGACCCTGTGACTTCTTTCCCTTCATGCCTGCATACATTTGATACCAATCCACCACTTTGCTACCTTATACTAAATTTATCACAACTCAGTACATGGTAGATTATACACTGATAAAAGTATTAAGTTGTCTCAAGACAATGTAACATATATTGCTTATTATATTTGCTATGACTATGGCAAAATTATTTGTTTTTTTAAATATGAGGATATATTTCAGACCACAATAAAACCTTCATAGTTAAATGGCATTTTGTAAGCATTTTGATTTCACACACACAGTTTTTAGGAAGAGGGATACTGGAAAAATAGACTATTAGCCTTGGCACAAGTTTTGGAGATACCACATGACACTTTAGGAAAGATATAAAAGAAACTTGGCCGAGAGATCTTCACCTGACTTACCTATGGTCATAGGACTAATCTGAGACACAGTTAACTCTGGACAATAGTGAACTTTTTCTCTCAAAACGAAGCCACCATTCACCTTATATATAAAATACATTCAACTATGACTATAATCACCTTTATCACACTGTAAATCAATAACTTACACTTCAAGGGATTTCAGAAGATGTATTTTACCATTCTGCCCAATGACAACACACAGACAGGCAAGGATCATATCCTATGCAGACCTTGTGTAACTCATACAAAATTTATAAAATATTACATAATATGGAAAAAACTATGTAAAAAAGGAGAAATTGTCAAGTTGACAAGAAAAGTGTGAGATAATAAACTTAAACTAATTGCAGATAATTTCTACAAGTTGAGAAAAAACTTGAAAATATTGAACTTTTTAATGATAAAACCCTGTTTCTTTTTGGTGGACTAAAATGAGAAGAGTACAAAGTACTTTTTAGATGAATTTTCTGGAAGACAAAAATGGCTTAGAAGCAATACAGTTGGAGAAACTGTATTCATTATGTCAAGAATACTTAGGAATTTTGTCCTTCTCCCTGAATATATTAATATCTGCTTTACAAAAATATCACCTATATTACCTATTGCCTAATATAATGAATTACAAATATCAGTCTTATTTTTAAACTAATTTTTTCAAATATTAAATATATATTCTTTATATCCATATAAACATATAAATTCCTTCCTATAATAGGTTTGAAATCCGGTTTTTAAAGTTACGTGGGAAAAGCCTCTTAAGTTATTAACACAATTTTATTGTCTTGGTATCATAAAGGAGAATTAAAATCAACTTACTTGATGTAATAGGGCACTTTATTATGTGAAATGGATCTTTGCCACGGCAGCTGGACTGAAGCTGGAGAAACAAACCGAGGTTATTGGAAACACTTCTAACTCTTATGTCTTACGCCTTAATGCAAAACAACTGAACATGTTTATAGCAAATTCAATGAGAACTGCTGGATTCCTATAATTATGAAATATGCTAGGCCAAACAAAGAGTGGCTTTAGAGATTCATTTAAAGCTTGGAAATATGAAACAGTACAGTCTCAATTTCTAATGCCAACTCTAATCGAACCTGTTGATATAAATATTTTTAAAAATCACATTTTATTGTTTCTAACAATCAACATTTAAAACTTATTAGAAAATACATACGCTGTATAAATTTTGATTAAGCTTAAACCAAAGTTAATTTTACCTAGGCAAAATCTAGGTATAATCTACAATCTAGGTATACCAAGATTGTAAATAGATTTCTTAAGATTGAATTTTCCAGGTCACTAATAATACTCTTCACTTTGCTTCATAGGCACAGAATAACTAGTACAAATGTCATTTAAACAAAGTCAATTATATGGATTTTAAAAGAGGAAAATTAAACATAGCCCAAAGGTTTTAAAGAACTAAGGCAATTATCTAGATAGAATAATTCTGAATACTTATTTTCATCTGAAATGCACAGGAAATACAGTTCTCTACTTTTATACACTATGATTGAGATTTTATGTTTTGTTTTACTGAGGTACAAATTTTTTACAATTCCATTTACTATTTACAAAAATTTTATTCTACATTAAACTAATTATTTTAAGACTTATTTAAGTAGAATTGTACCTATGCATCTAGAACCTTTAAGGAATTTTGGTACATAAACTAAAAAAGAAGCAAATCCATCTAAAGTGTTGCAAATATCACTAGATTCTCATATAACCAGTTGTCGCTAATGTTTTTTTTTTTTTCTCCTGAATAGGGTGTCATAATCCTACTTACTAATATTTAGCCTTTTAAACTTTGCAAAGCATTTTCAATATGTCTGTTAATAAGGAAGCCAACAATGAGGAACTAAATATTAGACGTGAAATAACTCGCCCCAAAATAAATGGCTGAATCCAAACATGATTTCAGGATTTCGGACCACCAGTCAGCAATATTTCTATTCGACAACCCTTCCTCTCTTTCTAAAGTGTGAGCATTTCCTTCTTGAACTATGTCCATGAAAGACTAAAAGGAGGATGACAATGTGGAACTAGGTATATTAAATTTCTCATTAGAGCCAACCTCTTTTCAGCACTGGCACCAAGCTAATAGGTCAGTCTTTATTTTGTGCCTAACTAAACAGGCTCCTTTCATAACCATGGCTAAAGTTCAAGAAATTTAATAAAGCCAAAGATTTCAAGCAGCAGTGGATAACAATTACTAAATTTATTAATTGGGATTTTTTTTTGTACAATTCTCCATTCATTTTAATGATTGTTTTGATTTGAATAACTTTGACCTCCTGGACTGTCCATGCCAGGCAATGAAGGGCAATGTGCTGGAGTTTCACAATTTTTACAATGTTTCACTTGCTAAAGAGCACGAGCTTGATTTTTATTATGAAAGAATGGTTACTAGGTGAAAGTGTTCAGTTTCGTCAATACTAATAAATACATACACTGTAGAACTATACAGTCTCAAAGATTTGTTAAATTTCTCTTTACTTTGGTCTCAGCATATAGCTCTACGTTCCATAAAATTAAGTGCAAGCAATCTGGGGTAATTCATAGCTAATGAATAATGAAGCAAACCTATTTACTCATGAACATGGAGAGCATCCAAACTTTGGAAATGCACTATCGCATCCAGGTAGACAGCATATTCCAGGAAGGACTCAACATTTCAAAGATAGGCTACCTAAGAGCTCAGGTGTGTGAAACAGATATGGGAGTGATGGGGTGAGAGGGACCAGGGAGAGACAGGGAGAGATGAAACAGAGACACAGACACACACTCAGGAGAGCTGGCTTGAGCACTAGAGCCGCGTAGGATAGAAGGATCAGGAACGACTGATTAGGATTCTTGAAATTGTGAGAGTAAGAAAAGCCTGACCTTGAATTGAGGCAAAGCAAATTATCAAGCATGGCAAATATTAAAAGAAAACATAAATGCAATAAATTTAGTTGGAAGACATGATATTATTTCAGTTTTCTCTATGACTGTAGATACACAGGTACCAGAATTGGAAAAATTAGCTTCACATTAAGTTTCAACCTTCACTTATTAAATTAAACTAAGTGTTTGCTTACACATGTTTTCCAGAGACAAGGAAAGGAAAGGAGTAACATTTAGAGAAAACCCTGGTGCCAAGAACTGTGCTAGGTGTTTTGTGTAACTTGGTATGTTTTCTTATTTAAATCTCAAGGCAATCAGAGAAAATAAGTATTATTTTAGTAACTTTAAGATAAAAAAATGAACCTTCAGGACTTCACAGTCCTGGTAAAAGGGAAAATTAATATTTTAATCTCAATCTGGGTGACTCTGAATCTTATATTCTTTAATTTCCTTAGCAGTGAGTGATAAAGAGCTCAAATTACTTATTAAAGATCTCATGAACAGTCAGTTCATAAGATGAAAAACTTCAGTTGAAGACTATTGCATAAAACTCTACATATGTGCTTTGGCTAAATCTGCAGTATTTAATTAGAAGAAAAGCTAAGTATGATTGCAGTGAGCCTAATAGACCAGAATCTTCTCAAAGATTTATGGGGAATTTTTTTTTTTTTTTTTCTTTTTAAGTCTCCAGGTGCATTGAAAATAAACATGCATTTTTTAAGTAGGAAAATTAATTTAAAATTTTTAAATATAAAAATGATTTCTTTACTGTGAAAAAGTTCAAAATCTTTGCATATGGCATAGCAATAGGATACTATATTAGTTATTACAACAGATGGTTCAGTGAAAAACTCTAGCTAAAGATGAATTAATTTTTGCTTCACTTCAAAGACTTACCATGACCAGATGATGGAAATAGTAACCAATAAGCACTGGGTATTGATTGGTCACTGATGTTGAGATCTTCTTTATTTATATTCATCTAATAAAGCACACATATTTATAGCAAAGGATATAGTTCCTTGAGTGAAAGTGAAATAATATGCTGATTCATTCAATTAATGAATTAACTGGAAATCAGCTTATTGGTACTTACTAGAGAGAAAATGCTGAGAGGATGGTCCAAAATCTCTATGGGCTTCCTGAAGCTGTTTAAGGCGATCATCTACAGAAACCTGCATATATACATACAAGAAATAATTTGATTTCAGAACAATGACCTTAATAATAACCTTGATTTAAGTACTATAACAAATGGTACTATAACCCAAGATATGATTACTGGTACAGACTCTTCTAAATTTGGAATCAAAGTATGGATATGAAAATAGACTCCTGACATCAAGTAACAGTAAATAGTGCCAGGTACTCTTCTAAGTACTTTATGTGAATTCTTTTAATTCTCACAAAACTCACACTGAATAAGTATTACTCCTTATAATCATTGTTTTACAGATAAAGATATGGAGACCTAAAGATGTGTTCAAGGAGATAAAGTTATTAGTATGTGGCAATGTTAGTATTCACACTCAATCCATCTGATGTCAGAATCTATGTCTTGACATTATTCAACACTTTAGTCAAAAGCAGTAACACTCTAAAGCATCTAAAGTAAAGATGCGGCCATGGGGTCAGTGGCTACTCATCTCTCTTTTGTAAAGAAGGTGGTAAAAGGGCTGTAAAAAGAAGTTTAAAATATTCCAAGGGAAAAAAATAGATGATAATGATGATAAGACATATGACAGATATAGAGGGAGAGTGAAAGGACATATAAATATGGAAAGACTTATATTCCTCCAAGTTCATGTTTATCATCTTGACTTGGGAGTATTCAAGTAGACACCAGGTGAATAATACACTCTATATATCTGTTTACACACAGTCTTAGCTCTCTACATTTTGAAAATGCGGATTTGGTACCCTGAGAAATTAACTGCAAATCATTAACAATGGCACACAGCCTCCTGACATTTCCATTTCCTTTTCCTGGTCTTCGTCTAGTAGTGCTAGTCAGGTGTTTCACTTAGATTGCCAATCTTATTTTCAGCTGCCTTTAAATGGAACGTGTGTCTCTGGCTCACTGGATACCTCCATTTTTTTCCTGGTTAGCTATCAAAATTACATTAGCAGGTACTTGGTTTGTTGTGACCAAAAGCATTCAAATGCCACACATTTACGTTTCGGAGAACACAAGGTGCTATTCTTGAAATTTAACACCACGCTCGGCCAGCATAAATCGATCTCCTCATATTTCATCAGCAGCTAACAGCTGAGCAGCCCACTCCAGTATTCTGCCTAGAGAATACTGTGGACAGAGGAGCCTGGTGGGCTGCTGTCCACGGGGTCACACAGAGTCAGACACGACCGAAGCAACTTAGCATTCATGCATGCATTGGAGAAGGAAATGGCAACCCGCTCCAGTATTATTGCCTGGAGAATCCCAGGGATGGAAGGGCCTGATGGGCTGCTGTCCTGTGGGGTTGTACAGAGTCGGACACGACTGAAGTGACTTAGCAGCAGCAGCAGCAGCAACATCTGAGCTATAGTGGTTACCAAGCTCAGAGATCAGGATGAAAGAATAACTTTTTCATGCATAACGTTTTCCTTGACTTCTAATCTTTGCAGATGGTAACAAAAGAAGCAGAGTGACAAGGGAATCAAGATGGACACAGCAATACCAGTATGAAGATAACGAATTGGAGAAATGAAGCAGAATCAAAGGAAATAGAGTAAAGGTCAAATGCTTCTCTGTCTTAGTAGAAAAGCATGTATGAGTTTAACAGATCCTGCTTTACTAATCCCAGATTAATATTCTTTTCAAAGACAGAAAAGACTTTAATACTATATACTCATTTATAACCTCTTCCATCTCATGAAGAAAATATAAACCACTAGGTGTTTCAACAGCTGAATTAATTCAGGACCTATCATGGGGCTTTCCTGGTGGCCCAGACGATAAAGAATCTGCCTGCAATGCAGGAGACTCGGGTTCAATCCCTGGCTCGGGAAGATTCCCTGGAGAAGGGAATGGCTACCCACTCCAGTATTCTTGCCTGGAGAATTCCATGGACAGAGGAGCCTGGTGGATTACAGTCCATGAGGTCACAAAGAGACGGACATGACTGAGCAACTAAAAACACTTCACGGGCCACAGGACTTATTCAGGACCTACCATGCTATAAAATATTATACCTCTAAAATAAAATGGTTTTATGTGCTACCTCAAAATTGCATATTTATCTTGTCAAATATCACTTCAATTTAGATCCAAAACATATAAAGAGACTAGTAAGCATTATTTTTTTTCAATCTTCCACTTAAACTGGGGCTTCCCTGGTGGCTCAGAGGGTAAAGCATCTGCCTGCAATGCGGGAGACCTGGGTTTGATCCCTGGGTTGGGAAGATCCCCTGGAGAAGGGAATGGCAACCCACTCCAGTACTCTTGCCTGGACCTACAGTCCTTGAGGTCCCAAAGAGTCAGACCTGACTGAGCGACTTCACTTTCACTTTTCACTTAAACTATCCTGCTCCTTTTCAGAGGAAAAAATTACTATTATGACTCCTAGAAACTAGATACTCAATGTGTCTACAAAGACTGAGCCAAAAATTACTGACTGGAACATGTAGTGACTTACAGATACTTAGTAACACTCAACAATATTCTTCCTGGTTTGACTCTTTTAAAACTGAAATGCTCAACTACATTAAAACAACTACATTAGAGCAACTAAGATCTAAGAGCTAAAGGTAAATACCATTATACTAAAGTCTGCTAGCTGCAAAAAATGAGCAAGATACATGAAAAGCAAGCAACGGAAAAAGGATGGAGACTTTCTTAACTTTTCAAAAGAAAAAAAAAAAAACACGATTCAAGTAAGAAAAATGACTCCTTTATGAGCCATCATGGAAAGAATGTTTCTGTGACCTACCATAGGTTTCAATTACTGTGATTTATTTGACCTTTTGCAATTTTCTACAAAAATCCTATGAAGAGAATGCTATAAAATTACATTAAAATCTATATTCAAAAGTAAATGAGGCCTTTGGTTTCAAGGTACAGAAAGACAAATAACTAATGTCATCATATGCTAGAAATCCATTATTAAATACAACCCATAAAGACAGAGAAAAGGATGGTGAGTGGAGGAACAGTGAGGTAGGGCTTAAAGACCAAGGTGTAAGCCTGCATTACGAAGAGGAATCGGCTGACACCTGCAAAAGTTTCCATCGCATATTAAGGTCATCGAGCTGGCGAGACATCTTTAGAGACGGGTGTAAGTCAAGAGGAGACAGTTGACTGGATAAATCATTCATTGTTTTAACCTTTAAGTTGATTGGTGCAATTTCTTCTCTAAATGCCTAGGAGAAAAGATAAGAATAATGTCATCAGAAAAGAGTAACACAAAAGCTAGTATTCCGTATTTTCTAAATAAGTAAATAAATAAAACACCAAGATCAGCCGAGAAGTCATCTATGACACCTGCTCACTCAACAACTGACTTGACTGAGGTCTTGAGCAACCAGGACCACAGCCAGAGCCCCCCTTTATAAGCCAGAGAATATAAACAGACGCATGAAGAGAAAACTTGTTACACAAACTCATTTAAATGATTATGTACTTCCTTCAAATTTTTCATTTATACTATTTAGTCTGGAAAACATTATTATCCATTTTACTAATTTCTAGGCTGGATTTTATCTTTAACTTTCTTTCATGTTTTCCATTTTTTCATATGGATACTTTAATATTTTTTCTCTTGATGCAACAGCTTGATTTGAAATGTCTCTATTTAAAATTAAGTTAGAAAGTGGCCAGTACAAAAAGCTTTCCTAACCATAAAATCCATGCCTATTATATACTCAAGAGGTAAGTGTTCTCTCTTTCAAAGTCATTTCTGACCTTTCTTTGTGGTTAGAGGTAGGGAAGGAAGAGCAGGGTCTATCAGAAAAGAGGCAAATGAAGCTTAGAACTGACAAATGACAGTTTTGGGCAGAGTAAGAGGCCTCGTACAGGTGGAGGTTGAAGGGATATATGTCAAGAGGGAAAAATAAAACAAACAAAAAATATTTGGGTTCAGTGACTGTGATATGTCCTGTAAGAACGAACAACAAAACAATGAAAACACCAAGTTTTTCCCTTCTCTCCACATAATTTCAACCCCCTCTATGTTTATGTATCTTTTTTCCCATAAGGTTTTGCTTAGATTCCATCCATCCCTTGAAAGACTCACTGGAGTGCCCCATCTGTTGAGAAGACTTCCCAGACGCCTTTCCTATTCCAGTCCTGAAGGCCCTGCCCCTGTGTTCACCAGCTTTCTAGCCCTCATCTCTAACTCAGCCAGGGTTTCCAAGCTGCACATCTCTGGACACACAAATCAGATTTTACAGTGGAGGCATTTTTTATTGTTTTATGCCATTTGAACCACTGATTATAGATTTTACATACTATTTCTTATCAGAGCTCTTAGGTTCCTGGTCATGTAAGCATTCATATTTTAATATCTCCCTCCATATAATGGAAGCTTCTTGAGAACAGACACTCTCCAGTACTCAGCACAAAGTTAGTAATCAAAGAGGGGCAGGGTTCATTTCTAATGATGAAGGTTCAAAAATGGTATCTGAGGCAAGATTAAGTCAGTAGAGAATCTGCCTGCAATGTGGAAGACCGGGGTACGGTCCCTGCGTTAGAAAGATCCCCTGGTGAAGGGAATGGCTACCCACTCCAGTACTCTTGCCTGGAGAATCCCATGGACAGAGGAGTCTAGTGGGCTACACTCCACGGGGTCACAAAGAGTCAGACACAACTGAGCAACCAACACACAAGCCAATATAGCACCAGGAACAGAAGTGGGATATTAAAAGACAACTGAATATTTTTAATTCTTTGTTATGCTAAATATTAACTGTGTACCAAGCATACAGGTATTAAGTGTTGTGAACATGCTATTAGAATAAGCTCTCAAGTGTCATCGTTTCTGCAGTCTCCACCCCTTAAGAGAGTAGGCATACGTCTCTCAGTCCCATTTCTTCTGCTCTTTCATCACCCCAAGTTTAGCTAATGAATAATAGATGTCAAAGTGCTTTT